>NC_134825.1:182821268-183143275 GCF_004210375.1 Tachypleus tridentatus | reverse complement strand
GTTGTAGCTTGTACCCAAAGATCTTTTTTTTTTTTAATGTAGCGTATTTTGTTTTAATTTTAATGTGTTTTGTTTTGGTTTTAAAGTTATGGTTATAATTTATATAGTAGTTAATTACATTGCCTTTATACATGTGTATGTATATATGGGTTAAACTCACGTGAATGATATATTAAAGTGAAAGTTTTTTGGTGAGTCTAGAATGACAGATTATAGTCAGAGATGAAGTGGGTCTGAGAAGGTATTCAAAACTGGAATATACATGTTTCTAGATATTGTGTGGAATAATATGTCCAGTACCAGTTCACATGTTGCTAGGTGCGGTGTAAAACTGCTGTATAATCAGAAGGTTTGTGATGTATTAATCAAGGACTGTGTTTCCGTTACTATTTATGTACAACGAAATGGAGAATCCTGACGTAAGATTTGTCCATGTCTAGGTCTTTAATTCTGAAACAACTAAATATTAACTGAGAGGTTAAATGAATAATATCTTGAAACTAACAACCGTGTCCGTGTCGCCCTAGGGTCAAGGTATCGTTGTATTTACTCTGAGTGTGTAAAGCACGAGACGTGATTGCACGAGAAAAGGAACAGTAAAACTGCTTGGAAGAGAACGAGCGAGAACAGATGCACGCAGTCAATTATAATCAATTTCACCTCATTAGAGGTTTTGAGAGAAGATATTTATCCTAGCAGCGAGATCGTAGCGCTACGTGATAGTTGAATTTCCTCCAATAACCCTATCATGCTGTGTTTAAACAAATGATAGACTGTAGTTGTGTGTTTTTTAAACAAATGATAGACTGTAGTTGTGTGTTTTAAACAAACGATAGACTGTAGTTGTGTGTTTTTAAACAAATGATAGACTGTAGTTGTGTGTTTTTAAACAAATGATAGACTGTAGTTGTGTGTTTTAAACAAATGATAGACTGTAGTTGTGTGTTTTTAAACAAACGATAGACTGTAGTTGTGTGTTTTTAAACAAATGATAGACTGTAGTTGTGTGTTTTTTAAACAAATTATAGACTGTAGTTGTGTGTTTTTTAAACAAATTATAGACTGTAGTTGTGTGTTTTCACAGGACTTCGGTTGGCATGAAGAGAAATTAATGATTATCGATGAAAAAATGTAAGAAGTAAAATACATTTTGCCAGTTAGATAAAACGAGGGGCAGATTCAGTTTTAATCTGGTTGTAAAACGGGAAATGTAGATTTCTTTTCAATTAGACTTGTTATAAGGCAGTGGTTCTTAACTTTGTTGGAGTAGATATTTTATCAGTGCACAAAATGAACCATGTATCAGTTACACACAATATCACTGTGTTGAAAGAACAAAACCAACAAAACATAAATTTCACACAAAAACAAAAACATAACTTAATGAATATTTACTGTAAATCAATGTGACTTTTGCTGTTGCCTTTCAGAGACAAGTTCAGAAATGCGCGGCTTCACCTTGGCAAGTGCCACTCTCATATCATTTTAACAACAAAGTATGTTCCTTTTCTTCGTTTTATGTCTACCATCCTCGAAAAGATTGCTCGCAAAGATACGTTGTAACAAACGGTATGAGCATCTCAAGGGCTTTCTTAGCAATAAGAGGGTACGCTACGATTTGGTGACACCAAAACGTTGAGAGCGTTGTTGTTCTGAAAAGTTGCTGTTGAACCTGGTTCTGCTGGAGTTCAATGATTTCGTCAAGGTATTCATCATTGACATCTGCTGTCGCAACACTAAACGTGTACGGCTGGTTCACCCATGCTGGATATGACTCTCTGGTGGGAAGTATCCGTCAAAAGACTTTACGAGCTCATCTAAGTGCATGGCAATTGCTTACTTCAGTTCCCCGGGTACAGAAATGTCTCTGATTTCAGACACATGTTCGACCTTACTTACATAGTCGTCCAGCAGGGGAAAGTTTGCAGAAGTTATCATTCTCTGTTTGTCGTTTCCATAATGGTAGCTTTTCTGAAAAGCCTTCAGATTTTCTTTCGCTTCCATGATGTTGACTCTACCGCCCTGCATCTGTTGATTGAGAGCATTGAAGATATCGGCCATGTACGCCAAAATGAGAATGAACTCAGTGCATGAAGCAATCTGCATGACAATGTTGGTGCTCTCGCAAAAACGGAGCTAATTCTACACGCATGGCAAAACACGACTCAGCACCTTTCCCCGGGATAACGTTAGAATGGTACAGAAGTACCTCGAATTCAGAGCCCATTTCATTACACATTCTTTGAAGATGCGGTGGTTCAGGGCATTATTTCACACAAAGTTCACACATTCCACTACAATTTTTAATACTTCTGCCAGTTTTGAAGGCTAGATTTTTGTTGCCAACGCATGCCTGTGAAGAACACAGTGTGTTGCAATGATGTGTGGTGCATCGGCTTTCACCAGCGCACCAAAACCAGAGTTTGCCCCAGCATGACTGGAGCTCCGTCCGAACAAACTGCAGAAACCATATCCCACGAAAGATCGTTGTCTCTCAAAAAGTCATCTGCAAGTTTCTTCACGTCGGCTGCCTTAGTTGTTGTTGTAACAAAATAAAAAAATCTTTTATCTCGTTGTTCTTCACAAAGAGCACGAATACAACAAGCTGGCTTAGATTGGAGACGTCGGTGGTCTCGTCGAGTTGAAGGCTGAATTTTGCTGAGCTTGAAATCAGATCTGCAAGTACTTGAGCCAAGATGTCATTCATCGCTCATGTCATCTATTCTGCTGCTGATGGTGTCATTTTAAAGAGGAATTTGGAATAACGTATTTTAAGCAGCTTTTCCCAGCATGATATTCGCCAACAGGCAAAGTAGCCTTTTCATCGAACCTGGCTCTCTTTACCTTGAATTCAGCAAGCGTTGTGTTCTTGCATTTCCAATCTCCATGCAGCTTTAGGGAGTGTTCTAGACTAGAATTGCTCAACTTGGCATTGCAAATCATGCATTGAGGACGCTGACTCCCATCATGTTCAGTTATACACATGAATCCATATTGTACATATTCGTCCGACCACTTTCTGTTTTTGCTCGACATAGTTAGTATGAAGGGATTGAAAGATTAGGAAAAAAATCACAAATAACGCACGATAACTACAGTCAAAAGTCGACTGCTAAGCGCACAAAGTTCCCTGCAGCACAAATATAAGGCCAAATGATGTGACGTGGGGTCGCAGCCAATGATGGCCAAGTGGAGCATGACGTCACGAATCATACGAGTGGGGTAAACGGAACGGACACACACACGTGTGTGTGTCTTGACCTCCGCCAAACCCATGAGACTGACTCACCGTACCCTGGGGTTCAATTGAACCCAGATTCAGAACCACTGTTATAAGGGTAGTTCTTAAAAATCAAATGGCACATAGATATCACGAAAGTTTTCCACAGGGAAGTTTTCAAAACTAACACTTATTTACACAGATTATTTACTATTATTTACTATGTCATGATACGCGTCTGTTCATAAGATTTCTGCTGAAACTAATGTAAAATCATTCAAACAAAATACAGAAAAAAATAAATAATTAATGGACGAAGTTTAAAACTGGGACAAGGTAAACTACTGGATGTTTTACTGATGACAGTGTGAACTACTGGATGTTTTACTTGTGACAGTGTAAATAACTGGATATTTTACCTGGGACATTGTAAAGTACTGGATGTTTTACTTGTGACAGTGTAAAATACTGGATCTTTTACTTGTGACAGTGTAAACTACTGGATGTTTTACTGGTGACATTGTAAACTACTGGATGTTTTACTTGTGACAGTGTAAACTACTGGATGTTTTACTGGTGACATTGTAAACTACTGGATGTTTTACTTGTGACAGTGTAAACTACTGGATGTTTTACTTGTGACAGTGTAAACAACTGGATATTTTACTTGTGACAGTGTAAAATACTGGATCTTTTACTTGTCACAGTGTGAACTACTGGATGTTTTACTTGTCACAGTGTGAACTACTGGATGTTTTACTGGTGACAGTGTAAACAACTGGATGTTTTACTTGTGACAGTGTGAACTACTGGATGTTTTACTGGTGACAGTGTAAACTACTGGATGTTTTACTGGTGACAGTGTAAACAACTGGATGTTTTACTTGTGACAGTGTAAACTAATGGATGTTTTACTGGTGACAATGTGAACTACTGGATGTTTTACTGGTGACACTGTAAACTACTGGATGTTTTACTTTTGACAGTGTAAAATACTGGATCTTTTACTTGTGACAGTGTGAACTACTGGATGTTTTACTGGTGACATTGTAAACTACTGGATGTTTTACTTGTGACAGTGTAAACTACTGGATGTTTTACTTGTGACAGTGTAAAATACTGGATCTTTTACTTGTGAAAGTGTAGATTACTGGATGTTTTACTGGTGACATTGTAAAGTACTGGATGTTTTACTTGTGACAGTGTAAAATACTGGATCTTTTACTTGTGACAGTGTAAACTACTGGATGTTTTACTGGTGACATTGTAAACTACTGGATGTTTTACTTGTGACAGTGTAAACTACTGGATGTTTTACTTGTGACAGTGTAAACAACTGGATATTTTACTTGTGACAGTGTAAAATACTGGATCTTTTACTTGTCACAGTGTGAACTACTGGATGTTTTACTTGTCACAGTGTGAACTACTGGATGTTTTACTTTTGACAGTGTAAACAACTGGATGTTTTACTTTTGACAGTGTAAACAACTGGATATTTTACTTCGGACAGTGTAAAATACTGGATCTTTTACTTGTGACAGTGTGAACTACTGGATATTTTACTGGTGGCAGTGAAAACTACTGGATGTTTTACTTGTGACAGTGTAAACAACTGGATGTTTTACTTGTGACAGTCTAAACAACTGGATGTTTTACTTGTGACAGTGTAAACAACTGGATGTTTTACTGGTGACAGTGTAAACAACTAAATGTTTTACTTGTGAGAGTGTGAACTACTGGATATTTTACTTGTGACAGTGTGAACTACTGGATGTTTTATTGGTGACAGTGTAAACAACTGGATGTTTTACTTGTGACAGTGTAAACAACTGGATATTTTACTTGTGACAGTGTAAAATACTGGATCTTTTACTTGTGACAGTGTGAACTACTGGATCTTTTACTTGTGACAGTGTGAACTACTGGATATTTTACTGGTGACAGTGAAAACAACTGGATGTTTTACTTGTGACAGTGTGAACTACTGGATGTTTTACTGGTGACAGTGTAAAAACTGGATGTTTTACTGGTGACAGTGTGAACTACTGGATGTTTTACTGGTGACAGTGTAAACAACTGGATGTTTTACTTGTGACAGTGTAAACAACTGGATATTTTACTAGTGACAGTGTAAAATACTGGATCTTTTACTTGTGACAGTGTGAACTACTGGATGTTTTACTGGTGACAGTGTAAAAACTGGATGTTTTACTTGTGACAGTGTGAACTACTGGATGTTTCACTTGTGACGGTGTAAAATACTGGATGTTTCACTGGCAGTGTAAACTAGTGGATGTTTCACTGGTGACAGTGAAAAGTACTGGATGTTTTACTTGTGATTATACATTATCAATTGTTGTGGTCAATTCGTCCGTATAACAGTATCCTAAGAGTTAACGGTATGTGGTGTTGTCTAACTGCTTTCCTGCTAGTTTATCAGTTAAAAATTAGGGACAACTAGTAAAATTCTTTGCTCGACAATTGAACAAAAAGCTTCTCCGTTCATTATGTTTTGATCAATACTCTACCAAAATAATTAAATAAAATATTTATTTGTTATAAATGTAATAATATATAATATAATAACAATAAATATATATGTATGAAAACCGTATTTTTACTTCAGAAGTATTTTTTGTGTTTGTAGCATGTAGTAGCTTCTATTTTGTTTGTTTCTTGTGAAGCACAAAGCTACACAATGACATATCTGTTATACCCACCATCAGGATAAAAACTCAGTTGTTAGCCTGCTGTGCCTCCAAGATTTCGCCCTGAGCCACTATGAGATTTTAGTGTAGCAAGTGAAACTCGCACGTTTCCTAATGGCGTTATTTTCTCGATTTCAACCAGAGTAAATCTGATTTATGATAAAATCAATAATTATTTCTTAGAAATCAACTTACTTTATTCAATGTTCTGTCTTCCATAATATCTTGTGTTAGGCCTTAAATTCTGTTCCAGAATATCTGACGTAGGACTAACACTATTCCTACCTTCGAGCAATACGGCAATTTCTTCCAAAATATCTATGTTAGGCTTAGCTTCTGTTCTAGAATATGTGAAGTAAACCTCAAATCTTGTTCCATCTTTAGGCTAAACGTAAAAATATTACCTTTATAAAATAAACAAGAAATTCTAAATCCATTTTATGGGGATATCTGAACAGTACACTATATTATCAAATACTAGTAAATGCACCCGTATCTTCACAAACACAGTTGGCTGGCGTGCGTGTATATCATTCTAACGAATGCGAACAATCAGCGCCTTACTTGCTGCATTAAACGTTAATTTATGTTAGCGTCAATAAACACAGAAATGCAAACGGTTTGTCCAACTATTTATCCATCTAAAATCGATCTTTGTAGAGGGGTGGCCCTACCAAAGTTACTTGAAATTGGTTTAACCTGTACCTCATTGTTAGTTACGTAAAAACAACGGACAGATAAACAATTCAGGTTTTTATCTACAGAAAAGCCAAATAATCCATATTATCCTTGCCCCAAATGGGGTTTGTACACCTTTGCATCTTAGGATAAAGTCATTTCCTGCCAGATTAATATTAAGAAAAGTCACGCAGTGATTATAACAACTGCCTATACGAAAAAAAAATGTAAGAACAACGCTAAAATCGGGATTAGATCCCCGTGACGGACATACAGCAGATGTCCCACTGTGTAGCTTTAAGACACAGAAAATATTTGGGTCAACGTTTATATTTCCCAGGCCATACTGGTAGGGCCATAATTCAGGCTAAAGAGTCATCCAGAATCTAAACGAGAAAACAGACAATAAAAAAAACGACATGAAACAAACATTTCCATGATGTTGTGACCATTCTGTGTTAATAGCAGCGTTTGAAATACTTGGTTCGAAATTTATTGTATTATCACTGCAAAAAACGTCACCAAAGAGAGATTTGATTTTAGTAGCTCACAATCCTTACAAATCATGTGATACAATCAGTTTTGTTCTCGCAATCACCCTTTTAAATGTAACTAAAGTTCCCTTTTCATCTGGTCCTTGGTCAGGAAGCACGTGACATCCTTACGTTAGTGCAGGCTTTACTGGATGAAAAGCCCTCTAACGGCTAGAGAAGGTATTAACGACTCGACAAGTCTGTCACAGTGAACCGTTAACCAAAGAAAAATGTCTTGTGTTTGAGAACGGCTGTCTAATGGTGAATATTACCGAATCTTTATTTAACTATTGACAACAGAAACTGTAGACATTAGTACCACTTAACAATTCGATCAATAAGTTGTAGCTGAGTCTATTTAGGGACAGTGTTGGGAGTCTGTGAAATAGTTCAAACACGTACACAAATGAATACCTGCCCTTATTGGCAAAATACGTTAAACCTAATTAAAATACAATTAGCAAACGTAAAGTCGCTAGACGTAAGTCTTGGTCAAAGTGACAAATGAGCTAGCTAATCACGCGAAGGTCAAACACGCAGTCAGATGGAGCAGGCATCGCCTGTGTTGATGATTGCGTTCAATGAGTTAGAAAGGAGAGGGCAGTTAGAGATGGGCACATCTTGGCAGGTTCCAGTTACTGAGAATTTAGAGCAATGTCTATCTGTCTGGTATCCAGCTGCTAAATCTTAATTTCTAAACATAAATACTAATATGACGGTGTAGAGAGGTAAATAAAGTGGTGGGAAGCAGATATAAAGAAATTACTATTTACAGTTAACACCTATACACTGTGTGAAGAAAGGACTCACTACAGTTAACACTTGTACACTGTGTGAAGAAAGGACTCACTACAGTTAACACTTGTACACTGTGTGAAGAAAGGACTCACTACAGTTAACACTTGTACACTGTGTGAAGAAAGGACTCACTACAGTTAACACTTGTACACTGTGTGAAGTGGACTCACTACAGTTAACACTTGTACACTGTGTGAAGTGAAGGACTCACTACAGTTAACACTTGTACACTGTGTGAAGTAAGGACTCACTACAGTTAACACTTGTACACTGTGTGAGGTGGGACTCACTACAGTTAACACTTGTACACCGTGTGAAGAATGGACTCACTACAGTTAACACTTGTACACTGTGTGAAGTAAGGACTCACTACAGCTAGCACTTGTACACTGTGTGAAGTAACAACTCACTACAGTTAACACGTGTACACTGTGTGAAGTAACAACTCACTACAGCTAGCACTTGTACACTGTGTGAAGTAAGGACTCACTACAGTTAACACTTGTACACTGTGTGAAGTAAGGACTCACTACAGTTAACATGTACACTGTGTGAAGTGGAGGACTCACTACAGTTAACACATGTACACAGTGTGAAGAAAGGACTCACTACAGTTAACACTTGTACACTGTGTGAAGTAAGGACTCACTACAGTTAACACTTGTACACTGTGTGAAGAAAGGACTCACTACAGTTAACACTTGTACACTGTGTGAAGTAAAGACTCACTACAGTTAACACTTGTACACTGTGTGAAGTAAGGACTCACTACAGTTAACACTTGTACACTGTGTGAGGTAAGGACTCACTACAGTTAACACTTGTACACTGTGTGAAGAAAGGACTCACTACAGTTAACACTTGTACACTGTGTGAAGTAAGGACTCACTACAGTTAACTTTTTGTACACTGTGTGAAGAAAGGACTCACTACAGTTAACACTTGTACACTGTGTGAAGTAAGGACTCACTACAGTTAACACTTGTACACTGTGTGAAGTAACAACTCACTACAGTTAACACTTGTACACTGTGTGAAGAAAGGACTCACTACAGTTAACACTTGTACATTGTGTGAAGAAAGGACTCACTACAGTTAACACTTATAAACTGTGAGAAGTAAGGACTCACTACAGTTAACACTTGCACACTGTGTGAAGAAAAGACTCACTACAGTTAACACTTGTACACTGAGTGAAGAAAGGACTCACTACAGTTAACACTTGTACACTGTGTGAAGTAACAACTCACTACAGTTAACACTTGTACACTGTGTGAAGTAACAACTCACTACAGTTAACACTTGTACACTGTGTGAAGTAAGGACTCACTACAGTTAACACGTGTACACTGTGTGAAGAAAGGACTCACTATAGTTAACACTTGTACACTGTGTGAAGAAAGGACTCACTACAGTTAACACTTGTACACTGTGTGAAGTAAGGATTCATTACAGTTAACACGTATTCACTGTGTGAAGAAAGGACTCACTACAGTTAACACTTGTACACTGTGTGAAGTAAGGATTCATTACAGTTAACACGTATTCACTGTGTGAAGAAAGGACTCACTACAGTTAACACTTGTACACTGTGTGAAGTAAGGATTCATTACAGTTAACACGTATTCACTGTGTGAAGAAAGGACTCACTACAGCCCTTGTTTTAAAGATAATTTTCAACACCCATTTCTTGTCTATAATGTCATACAACTACAGCATAATAACTCATTTTTTCTTCTTATTTTCCTGAATACTGAAGTAACTTACTTCCTACATTTAACACCGCTGTTTGTATCGAGACTAATTAGTAATAACGGTTTTGTGTTAACATTTTATTTCTACTGATACGTTTTTCCCTACAAGCACGTGTTTGGTCAACGGTGGCAAAGTTTTATCTTAATATATTATCATTTTCAATTATCTGTTATATACACTTCTTGTTAAATATGTTTATTTCTTATCCTTTATATCAATATTAAAAGCGAAAAATTATTTTAATGGCTATCTATGCATTTGGGAGAAATATACACACATATGAGTTAATATTATGTACACATCCACGGTTAGGGTTGTGTTCTATGAAGTGTTAAAATGTTCTGAGGTTTATTAATATTTCAGTTTTATTGTGTTCTAGTTCAACTTGGCCCGGAAGAGAGGTTTAATTTGGAGATTAGTGTGTATGGTAACAAACATTCTTCTTTTTTGTTTGTTTTAATTATTGCGTTCTAAATCTCATAATCCTGCTTAGATTTCGATGAAGCAGACGTACGATTCTAGATTCGATTCCTACATGCGTATAGTTTCAGTTGCGATAAAAAGTATTAATATCAAAATAAATTGAAAGAGTTCTTACTAACTGATTGAAACAGTCTTTCTGAATAAGCGAACTCAATCCGCCTCTCTTGTCTCATTGCAGAGTATCAGAGTCGCAATGAACACCAGAGGGCAGGAGCTCCTAAAGGCAGGAGATGGGCACACCCCCAGTGAGTCATGTTTCCCTATTTATTTTCATTAACGCCCTATTCGTTGTCGCTGTTTTATATCATATAATGATATTAAGTATTTAGAAGAAAACGGTCACGCGACTCTGTCACGTGATAAAAATTTTGGTGCCAAAGGTAGAAACAAATTGATGCAGTTTCGCTAAATAAAAGATCTAATAAAAATAAAGTATGATAAGATAAGACATCTAATTTGTCAGTTACTTAACTTATAACCTGTTATTAGTCTTTCTGTGTATATAAAATCATTGACTCAATGTCGAATTTTCATTCAAGAAGCGACAGATAATTCTGTTTTCACGTATCAGTGTTTGAACAACTCAATAAAACTCCTTTACCCTACGTTTTTACTAAGCGAAACTAAGTTTTGATCCGAAACGTTCTATTGTATACGCTAATTTGTTTCTTAAGAATGAATTTAATTGTTCTAACTACGTAAACAAATTAATGGAATATATTTTACACTGTAACACTATCACCGTAATTCTTTATGCAATCGTAGAACTTCGCTAGAGGTTTGTATTGATTAGGCACGATCCAATGATAAAACAGTATGACAGAAACGCACGTGGGTCCAGCCCCATCTAAGCAGTCCGTCCAAATGTAAAATATTGAAAGCAGTTGTACTTAAAATGGGTGTCGTTCTAAATTGTAAGGGGCGTTTTCTGTATCAAACCTGTTTGATTCTGTCATAAATATATGTATATTGTCCCATCGATTTAGGTTTCTGGAAACACTGGTTTCGATCAGTCGCTCGTTTTTCAAGCAAATTCGTGTAAATATAAACAGCACACGAGAAAGAAAAAATGTAACTTCAGTTTGTTTAAATTGAGCCAATCGATGATAAAAGTACGTAAATACAATCGGAAAATTCAAACTTCTCCATACAGGGTGTATACACTCATCCACCTACAGAATATACACACATGTTTATATATATTAATGATGTCACCTTTCTTTTCTCGCTGTATCACTCAGGTCTGAGTAAGTGAACACTGAATAAATGATATGGGTTACTTAGGACTATGTGTATGTATGGTACAAGAGAAACGTCTAACGTTGTAGATGTTCCGTAATTGTTTCAGTGTATGTATGGTACAAGAGAAACGTGCTAACGTTGTAGATGTTCCGTAATTGTTTCAGTGTATGTATGGTACAAGAGAAACGTCCTAACGTTGTAGATGTTCCGTAATTGTTTCAGTGTATGTATGGTACAAGAGAAACGTCCTAACGTTGTAGATGTTCCGTAATTGTTTCAGTGTATGTATGGTACAAGAGAAACGTGCTAACGTTGTAGATGTTCCGTAATTGTTTCAACCATTAAGTTCTCGATATGTTTCCCCTGCATTATTTATACATCAGAAAACTTTTGGTTTGTGTTCAAAACAATATTTTTGAAACAATGTGTTATAAAACTTGGTGCCTTCCAGTGGCACAGCCGTATATCTGCGAATTTACAACACTAAAAATTGAATTTCGATACTTGTGGTGGGCAGAACACATGCAGCCTGTGATGAAGCTTTGCGCTTAACTTCAACCAAACAAACAGATAAAACTTGGTTATGTTTGTCGATATCATAAAGTGTGTTCTTTGTAACAAGTGGTGAGACAAACAACAGTGGAACATTACAGAACACGCTAGATTTAAGTAGGAAGGGTTGGACCGGGTAAAAATGTCCGAAACATATTATGTGTTGTTTTTCATAGCCTTAAACTGCTGTTATAACACTCTGTAAAAGATTTCTAAACATATAAAAGCACAGAAAGATAAACTGACGGATAGCAATGAAAGAGAGACAGAGAAAGAAAAAATAACGTTACTCAGAATGCAGATAAATATTCACCAAGAGAAATAACAAGGTTTATCAACGTGTTTATCTATCAACTATAAGTTTGTATCACTAGAATTACAAGTGTCAGTTAGTAGTTGTATCTATATTACCAGGATTCTACGTGTTTATCAACTATGATGTTGTATCTACTAGTTACAAGTGTTAGTTAGTAATTGTATCTATATTACCAGGATTCTACGTGTTTATCAACTATGATGTTGTATCTACTAGTTACAATTGTTAGTTAGTAGTTGTATCTATATTACCAGGATTCTACGTGTTTATCAACTATGATATTGTATCTACTAGAATTACAAGTGTTAGTTAGTAGTTGTATCTATATTACCAGGATTCTACGTGTTTATCAACTATGATGTTGTATCTACTAGTTACAAGTATTGGTTAGTAGTTGTATCTATATTACCAGGATTCTACGTGTTTATCAACTATGATGTTGTATCTACTAGTTACAAGTGTTAGTTAGTAATTGTATCTATATTACCAGGATTCTAGGTGTTTATCAACTATGATGTTGTATCTATATTACCAGGATTCTACGTGTTTATCAACTATGATGTTGTATCTACTATTTACAAGTGTTAGTTAGTAGTTGTATCTATATTACCAGGATTCTACGTGTTTATCAACTATGATGTTGTATCTACTAGTTACAAGTGTTAGTTAGTAGTTGTATCTATATTACCAGGATTCTACGTGTTTATCAACTATGATGTTGTATCTACTAGTTACAAGTGTTAGTTAGTAGTTGTATCTATATTATCAGGATTCTACGTGTTTATCAACTATGATGTTGTATCTACTAGTTACAAGTGTTAGTTAGTAGTTGTATCTATATTACCAGGATTCTACGTGTTTATCAACTATGATGTTGTATCTACTAGTTACAAGTGTTAGTTAGTAGTTGTATCTATATTACCAGGATTCTACGTGTTTATCAACTATGATGTTCTATCTACTAGTTACAAGTGTTAGTTAGTAGTTGAATGTATATTACCAGAATTCTACGTGTTTATCAACTATGATGTTGTATCTACTAGAATTACAAGTGTTAGTTAGTAGTTGTATCTATATTACCAGGATTCTACGTGTTTATCAACTATGATGTTGTATCTACTAGTTACAAGTGTTAGTTAGTAGTTGTATCTATATTACCAGGATTCTACGTGTTTATCAACTATGATGTTCTATCTACTAGTTACAAGTATTAGTTAGTAGTTGTATCTATATTACCAGGATTCTACGTGTTTATCAACTATGATGTTGTATCTACTAGTTACAAGTGATAGTTAGTAGTTGTATCTATATTACCAGGATTCTACGTGTTTATCAACTATGATGTTGTATCTACTAGAATTACAAGTGTTAGTTAGTAGTTGTATCTATATTACCAGGATTCTACGTGTTTATCAACTATGATGTTGTATCTATATTACCAGGATTCTACGTGTTTATCAACTATGATGTTCTATCTACTAGTTACAAGTGTTAGTTACTAGTTGTATCTATATTACCAGGATTCTACGTGTTTATCAACTATGATGTTGTATCTACTAGAATTACAAGTGTTAGTTAGTAGTTGTATCTACTAGAATTACAAGTGTTAGTTAGTAGTTGTATCTATATTACCAGGATTCTACGTGTTTATCAACTATGATGTTGTATCTACTAGTTACAAGTGTTAGTTGGTAGTTGTATCTACTAGAATTACAAGTGTTAGTTAGTAGTTGTATCTATATTACCAGGATTCTACGTGTTTATCAACTATGATGTTGTATCTACTAGTTACAAGTGTTAGTTAGTAGTTGTATCTATATTACTAGTATTCTGCGTGTTTATCAACTGTGATGTTGTATCTACTAGTTACAAGTGTTAGTTAGTAGTTGTATCTATATTACCAGGATTCTACGTGTTTATCAACTATGATGTTCTATCTACTAGTTACAATTGTTAGTTAGTAGTTGTATCTATATTACCAGTATTCTGCGTGTTTATCAACTGTGATGTTGTATCTACTAGTTACAAGTGTTAGTTAGTAGTTGTATCTATATTACCAGATTACGTCTTTGTCAGTTAAGATGTTTTATCCACTCGGAGTACAAACAGTTTTTAAACATGTTAATTGTCTAATATAGTACACGACACATTTTTGTTTCCTACTGAACTAAAATACATTGTTTATTAGTCATGTTATTAATTCGTCATGGTCCGATGACGTCTCGCTGAAAAACGATAACTAGTCTGTAGTGTTCACTATGGAATTAAACAGCGATAACTAGTCTGTAGTGTTTACTATGGAATTAAACAGCGATAACATGTCTGTAGTGTTTACTATGGAATTAAACAGCGATAACTAGTCTGTAGTGTTTACTATGGATTTAAACAACGATAACATGTCTGTAGTGTTTACTATGGAATTAAACAGCGATAACTAGTCTGTAGTGTTTACTATGGATTTAAACAACGATAACATGTCTGTAGTGTTTACCATGGATTTAAACAACGGTAACATGTCTGTAGTGTTTACTGTGGATTTAAACAACGATAACATGTCTGTAGTGTTTGCCATGGAATAAAACAGCGATAACATGTTTGTATTGTTTACTATGGAATTAAACAACGATAACATGTCTGTAGTGTTTACCATGGAATTAAACAGCGATAACATATGTGTAGTGTTTACCATGGATTTAAACAGCGATAACATGTCTTTTGTGTTTACTATGGATTTAAACAACGATAACATGTCTGTAGTGTTTACTATGGAATTAAACAGCGATAACATGTCTGTAGTGTTTACCATGGAATTAAACAACGATAACATGTCTGTAGTGTTTACCATGGATTTAAACAACGATAACATGTCTGTAGTGTTTACAACGGGTTTAAACAACGATAACATGTCTGTAGTGTTTACAACGGGTTTAAACAACGATAACATGTCTGTAGTGTTTAGTATGGATTTAAACAGCGATAACATGTCTGTAGTGTTTACTATGGAATTAAACAGCGATAACATGTCTTTTTGTGTTTACTATGGATTTAAACAGCGATAACATGTCTGTAGTGTTTACTATGGATTTAAACAGCGATAACATGTCTGTAGTGTTTACCATGGATTTAAACAGCGATAACATGTCTTTAGTGTTTATCATGGATTTAAACAACGATAACTTGTCTCTAGTGTTTACCATGGATTTAAACGACAATAACATGTCTGTAGTGTTTACCATGGATTTAAACAACGATAACGTCTCGCTGTAGAACTATAACTTGTCTGTAGTGTTAACCATGGATTTAAACAACGATAACTTGTCTCTAGTGTTTACCATGGATTTAAACAAGAATAACGTTTCGCTTTAGAAAGATAACCTGTCCATATTGTTTGTTATTAGCAGACTCATGGCATACATATCAGTTTTCTAGGGTGTAACAATTCCGTGATACTAACATGCCAGTTGAACTCTTGAGTTTTACTGACATGGAGTTTGTTGTTCTTTTTGCTGTAGTTTGAACCTCTGTAAGCTTAATTCAAGTTTGTAACTTTTCAGTTTGAATCTCTGCTTTATGAGAGTTGAATTTCTCTTGTATCATAATAAAACATCGTGTTTTTCAAGTATATTCTTTAATTATTTCATATTTCTTTTATTCTACTGACGTTTTCTTCACGAAATGTCAGCGTCAATTATTTCACAACGATGACGTCAGAATATACCGGCGGTTGATACCCACAATCCTCCTCGTGTATGACTTATCAGTGAAACCTGCCCTGGCGAGAAATTAAATGTAGGCTTCTGGCAAACTATTCGTTTACAATCCACCTGAGTATGTCCCTGCAAATTAGTAATCTGATTTTTCAGGAAACCTCTGAAACTGAAGTGAAACCTGAATATTATATCCAGTTTCATTTGGTCACCATGTCTACAGGATCCTCAGTATCGTCTGTTATCAAATATTAAGTATGCAAGACACTAACAACCTCGAGTCTCTAATCAAATATACTGGTTATCTTTCCTGTACACCTGAATTACCATAATATAATATTCCAAAGCAAATTTAGTGTTCTCCATGAAATAAAGAAACCCTCACGGCAAACAAATATTATCTACGAAAATAAGCTTGAAGGTTCTTATGTGATAAACTGACTTTCTCGAATATGTAAGAACCCGGATGCTAGTTATGCTGGTGAGTGCGATAAACCTAAGAAACCTGTTAAGGTTTATTAATAACGCCATATTTAAGTTAGCAATTTAAACATTTCAGTAAAATGGAACATTATGTATAAAATTTACCTCTAGATTCTACTGGAAGGAGTTTCGAACTATTTAGAAAAACGTTGAATACAAATCTGAAAAAATAATTCAGAAAAAATACACTTCAACTGCTAAGCCTAAAGGAGGTTCGTTCATTTCTTTAATAGTGTCTGTTTTTATTCCATTGGTTACAATGGGAAAAACTGTTAAAGAAGAGATTAGATATTCTAAAACTATAAATTAGATAAAATGAGATACAAGTTAAACAAAACGTTGACATCAGGCATAAATATAAAAATGGCTACCGTTGTTAAGATGAACAGCGCTATACAACACTAGGTGGTGTAGCGAATGAAATAACAGTTTCTTGCTGTACACAGGAGTATATCTTACTTTCCTATCTTTTTATCTCCATTTTAGATACTAAGAAACAGGAAGTGTCGCCTTAATAAAAACCGAAGTTTATAAACACGTAAAAAGATCCATATAACAAAACTACAGAACCCTGATGACAAATGTTGCTAACACACTAATTGTTTCAGTGATTTAAAACACTGTTTTGTAATTACAGAATGTGCACCAGCACATTACTTTCTCTACCTGCCGCATGTACAGAACCTTGATGAAAATGTTGCTAACACTAATTGTTTCAGTGATTTAAAACACTGTTTTGTAATTACAGAATGTGCACCAGCACATTACTTTCTCCTACCGCCATGTACAGAACCTTGATGACAAATGTTGCTAACACACTAATTGTTTCAGTGATTTAAAACACTGTTTTGTAATTACAGAATGTGCACCAGCACATTACTTTCTCTACCTGCCGCATGTACAGAACCTTGATGACAAATGTTGCTAACACACTAATTGTTTCAGTGATTTAAAACACTGTTTTGTAATTACAGAATGTGCACCAGCACATTACTTTCTCTACCTGTCGCATGTTAGGAAAGTTCTTCCTATACACCAAAATTTGGGGTTCGATTCACCGCGATGGACAAATAGTCCACTGAGTAGCTTTGTTCATAATTACAGAAATCAAACACATTAAAATTGAACAAGCATTTCAGATACTCTAGGAACTCAATGTAACATGAGTGAATAATTTTACTTGAAACTTTTATCTTAGTTTAATTATCTAAGTTACTAGTAAAATTTGCCCCTGTTTAAATCACATCAGTAATTCTAGCTTCCTTGTTATAATTCTAGTTTCCTTCTTCTTATTGTTACAAGTTCTTTCTTTTTTCTTTCTTGAATATGTCATGCACGCGTGACTTGTGCCACGTTCCCAGTCGAAGATCCATCTTGACTATATTATGTGGTGTTTCCTGGGCCACGTGGACGGCTTTTGTCACTGACCGTTGTGTTATAAGGAGCCAGTTGGGGTAGGATATATTATAGGTTTCTTCCTGGTTGGTCCACATTATTTTGGCAATGCCTTTAGACTGAACATATCCTTAAAAATGAGCATGTGGATGTTTTACACCAACAAGGGGTACTACGAACCCTTTCTATAAGAATCAATTTTCGATAGCATCAAGCTACCAACGAAATGGCAAGTAGTATGAAAATATAGTTCTGATACATTTTGTTCCACAGCGACTTTATATCGAGAGTGACTGTCACGTGATTTGCTAAGTTTCATATTAAAAATCTTTTTATATAACGCACTGAATTATGTCTCTTTAAACACATTTAATCTTGTTAATTAAAACTGACTTTGTAAGTAAATTATATTGAAAAACTTTGAGTAGTAGCAACTAACTAGTTCTCAAGTCTTCCTGAATTGTTATGTTGTTGTCAGTAATTACCATTACCGTTAACCCTAGATGCAAATTATGAAATATCTAACTGCCAATAAGTCAGGTTTTCTGACGAGAATATGGCTTGAAATAACTCTGGACTTGAATGGCTTTTTAAATAATTAATAGACGTAAATAATTCAACTTTGTTTTATTTTCCAGTTTCATCAAAGTTTAAAAGTTTCAAAGAACCACAGCTGTAAGATATAAAAAACAACAAAAGTGATACACATTAAATCAAGGGCGGTAGTTTGGACTGAAATGTGGATACCACATGAAAGAAATTCTGACGTAACTCTTTGCAGAAAGTTAGAAACAGGCCTCGGATGTAAACATTCATGGGAATATTACGACAATTCCAACACAAAACTAAATATTAACTACATCTAAACGATATGGTATAAGTTTCCTTTCTAATCCAGTGAAACGACCAGTAAATACAAATATATAATAAACACGTTATCGGAAACATACACGAAACATACGTTCACAATGTGGCGCTTGAAAGCAAATAATAAGGTTTCCCCCTACCGCGTGCAAAAAGTGTTAAAACGATAATTCTACCTTCTCCGTCATCTCGTTAAATAATTAACTCAAAGCTCAGTGTCGTCAGGTGTAAGACCTCTCACAGTTTCTTACTGGTTGTAAACAAATAAATACACAGGCCTCTTTCCAACACGATCGTTCATAAACCACGAGTCTCGAACTGTTTTGGTTTTTTTCATATCAAAAACCTACTTGTGACGTAACATCTACTCGGGACTGAATAACATCAAATTCCTACAGATCTGTTGTCACAGTAACGATTGGATTTTTTTAAACCAATTTATCAGAAACATAAGCCTAAAAACCAGAACATAAGTACGTATAAAAAAACCTTACTTTTAGAGACGTACTTACAGTTAAGTACATCAATAGAAACTTAAACATGGTTAGGTAACTCAACAAAGACTTATTTATGACTCAACGTATCAGTGTGGTTTTACTTGATACCGTTAAAAACATTCTTTACGAGGGGAAGTAGCACGTGATGTTCACTGCTTCCTGTGTAAATCACATTATTTGTTTATATCTATCCTTGAGTAAGACATTCCTGGTTAATGGTGTTATTTGTTTATATCTATCCTTGAGTAAGACATTCCTGGTTCATGGTGTTATTTGTTTATATCTATCCTTGAGTAAGACATTCCTGGTTAATGGTGTTATTTGTTTATATCTATCCTTGAGTAAGACATTCCTGGTTAATGGTGTTATTTGTTTATATCTATCCTTGAGTAAGACATTCCTGGTTCATGGTATTTAGTAGAATGTTAATGTAGTAGGTATAAGTTATTTTTATACACAGGAACTTCTGTAACACCAGACCTCAACAAGAAAAACTAACATTTAACTCTACTGTCAATTTGATCGTGTTTCTGATAACTTGTAAAACTACAACTAACGGTTTGGTTCAAATAGTTTCTCAACTTCAAACTGTGTATAGTAGCGCTATTTGGAAGTCGAGCTGTGTGATATGTATTACAACACTACGTGTAGCAAGTGAACAGTGCGGTATGTATGATAACACTACATGTAGCTTGTGAACTGTATGGTATGTATGATAACACTACATGTAGCTAGTGAACTGTATGGTATGTATGATAACACTACTTGTAGCTTGTGAATTGTATGGTATGTATGATAACACTACATGTAGCTTGTGAACTGTTTGGTATATATGATAACACTACATGTAGCTTGTGAACTGTATGGTATGTATGATAACACTACATGTAGCTTGTGAACTGTATGGTATGTATGATAACACTACATGTAGCTTGTGAACTGTATGGTATGTATGATAACACTACATGTAGGTTGTGAACTGTATGGTATGTATGATAACACTACATGTAGCTTGTGAACTGTATGGTATGTATGATAACACTACATGTAGCTTGTGAACTGTATGGTATGTATGATAACACTACATGTAGCTTGTGAACTGTACGGTATGTATGATAACACTACATGTAGCTTGTGAACTGTACGGTATGTATGATAACACTACATGTAGCTGGTGAACTGTATGGTAAGTATGATAACACTACATGTAGCTGGTGAAGTGTGTGGTATGTATGATAACACTACATGTAGCTTGTGAACTGTGTGGTATGTATGATAACACTACATGTAGCTAGTGAACTGTATGGTAAGTATGATAACACTACATGTAGCTGGTGAACTGTATGGTATGTATGACAACACTACATGTAGCTGGTGAAGTGTGTGGTATGTATGATAACACAACATGAAGCTTGTGAACTGTATGGTATGTATGATAACACTACATGTAGCTTGTGAACTGTGTGGTATGTATGATAACACTACATGTAGCTAGTGAACTGTATGGTAAGTATGATAACACAACATGAAGCTTGTGAACTGTATGGTATGTATGATAACACTACATGTAGCTTGTGAACTGTGTGGTATGTATGATAACACTACATGTAGCTAGTGAACTGTATGGTAAGTATGATAACACTACATGTAGCTTGTGAACTGTATGGTATGTATGATAACACTACATGTAGCTTGTGAACTGTATGGTATGTATGATAACACTACATGTAGCTAGTGAACTGTATGTATGTATGATAACATGTAGCTTGTGAACTGTGTGGTATGTATGATAACACTACATGTAGCTAGTGAACTGTATGGTAAGTATGATAACACTACATGTAGCTGGTGAACTGTATGGTATGTATGACAACACTACATGTAGCTGGTGAAGTGTGTGGTATGTATGATAACACAACATGAAGCTTGTGAACTGTATGGTATGTATGATAACACTACATGTAGCTTGTGAACTGTATGGTATGTATGATAACACTACATGTAGCTAGTGAACTGTATGGTAAGTATGATAACACAACATGAAGCTTGTGAACTGTATGGTATGTATGATAACACTACATGTAGCTTGTGAACTGTGTGGTATGTATGATAACACTACATGTAGCTAGTGAACTGTATGGTAAGTATGATAACACTACATGTAGCTGGTGAACTGTATGGTATGTATGACAACACTACATGTAGCTGGTGAAGTGTGTGGTATGTATGATAACACAACATGAAGCTTGTGAACTGTATGGTATGTATGATAACACTACATGTAGCTTGTGAACTGTGTGGTATGTATGATAACACTACATGTAGCTAGTGAACTGTATGGTAAGTATGATAACACTACATGTAGCTGGTGAACTGTATGGTATGTATGACAACACTACATGTAGCTGGTGAAGTGTGTGGTATGTATGATAACACTACATGTAGCTTGTGAACTGTATGGTATGTATGATAACACTACATGTAGCTAGTGAACTGTATGGTATGTATGATAACACTACATGTAGCTAGTGAACTGTATGGTATGTATGATAACACTACATGTAGCTAGTGAACTGTATGGTATGTATGATAACATGTAGCTTGTGAACTGTATGGTATGTATGATAACACTACATGTAGCTAGTGAACTGTATGGTATGTATGATAACATGTAGCTTGTGAACTGTATGGTATGTATGATAACATGTAGCTTGTGAACTGTATGGTATGTATGATAACACTACATGTAGCTTGTGAACTGTATGGTATGTATGATAACACTACATATAGCTTGTGAACTGTATGGTATGTATGATAACACTACATGTAGCTAGTGAACTGTATGGTATGTATGATAACACTCTATATAGCTTGTGAACTGTATGGTATGTATGATAACACTACATGTAGCTTGTGAACTGTATGGTATGTATGATAACATGTAGCTTGTGAACTGTATGGTATGTATGATAACACTACATGTAGGTTGTGAACTGTATGGTATGTATGATAACACTACATGTAGCTTGTGAACTGTATGGTATGTATGATAACACTACATATAGCTTGTGAACTGTGCGATATGTATGATAACATGTAGCTTGTGAACTGTATGGTATGTATGATAACACTACATGTAGGTTGTGAACTGTATGGTATGTATGATAACACTACATGTAGCTTGTGAACTGTATGGTATGTATGATAACACTACATATAGCTTGTGAACTGTGTGGTATGTATGATAACACTACATGTAGCTAGTGAACTGTATGGTATGTATGATAACACTACATGTAGCTAGTGAACTGTATGGTATGTATGATAACACTACATGTACCTAGTGAACTGTATGGTATGTATGATAACACTACATGTAGCTTGTGAACTGTGTGGTATGTAAGATAACACTACATGTAGCTTGTGAACTACATGGTATGTATGATAACACTACATGTAGCTTGTGAACTGTATGGTATGTATGATAACACTACTTGTAGCTTGTGAACTGTATGGTATGTATGATAACATGTAGCTTGTGAACTGTATGGTATGTATGATAACATGTAGCTTAAGAACTGTATGGTATGTATGATAACACTACATGTAGCTTGTGAACTGTATGGTATGTATGATAACACTACATGTAGGTTGTGAACTGTATGGTATGTATGATAACACTACATGTAGCTTGTGAACTGTATGGTATGTATGATAACATTACATGTAGCTAGTGAACTGTATGGTATGTATGATAACACTACATGTACCTAGTGAACTGTATGGTATGTATGATAACACTACATGTAGCTTGTGAACTGTGTGGTATGTAAGATAACACTACATGTAGCTTGTGAACTACATGGTATGTATGATAACATGTAGCTTGTGAACTGTATGGTATGTATGATAACATGTAGCTTGTGAACTGTATGGTATGTATGATAACACTACTTGTAGCTTGTGAACTGTATGGTATGTATGATAACATGTAGCTTGTGAACTGTATGGTATGTATGATAACATGTAGCTTGTGAACTGTATGGTATGTATGATAACACTACATGTAGGTTGTGAACTGTATGGTATGTATGATAACACTACATGTAGCTTGTGAACTGTATGGTATGTATGATAACACTACATGTAGCTTGTGAACTGTATGGTATGTATGATAACACTACATGTAGCTTGTGAACTGTATGGTATGTATGATAACACTACATGTAGCTTGTGAACTGTATGGTATGTATGATAACACTACATGTAGCTAGTGAACTGTATGGTATGTATGATAACACTACATGTAGCTTGTGAAGTGTATGGTATGTATGATAACACTACATGTAGCTTGTGAACTGTATGGTATGTATGATAACACTACATGTAGCTTGTGAACTACATGGTATGTATGATAACACTACATGTAGCTTGTGAACTGTATGGTATGTATGATAACACTACATGTAGCTAGTGAACTGTATGGTATGTATGATAACATTACATGTAGCTAGTGAACTGTATGGTATGTATGATAACACTACATGTAGTTTGTGAACTGTATGGTATGTATGATAACATGTAGCTTGTGAACTGTTTGGTATGTATGATAACACTACATGTTTATCACAACCACTGTGGACTAATTCCTGTCTCTCTCCTCACATGTTGTTATCATAACCACTGTGCACTAATTCCTGTCTCTCTCCTCACATGTTTTTATCATAACCACTGTGCACTAATTCCTGTCTCTCTCCTCACATGTTGTTATCATAACCACTGTGGACTAATTCCTGTCTCTCTCCTCACATGTTGTTATCATAACCACTGTGCACTAATTCCTGTCTCTCTCCTCACATGTTTTTATCATAACCACTGTGGACTAATTCCTGTCTCTCTCCTCACATGTTGTTATCACAACCACTGTGGACTAATTCCTGTCTCTCTCCTCACATGTTGTTATCATAACCACTGTGAACTAATTCCTGTCTCTCTCCTCACATGTTGTTATCATAACCACTGTGGACTAATTCCTGTTTCTCTCCTCACATGTTGTTATCATAACCACTGTGGACTAATTCCTGTCTCTCTCCTCACATGTTGTTATCATAACCACTGTGGACTAATTCCTGTCTCTCTCCTCACATGTTGTTATCATAACCACTGTGGACTAATTCCTGTCTCTCTCCTCACATGTTGTTATCATAACCACTGTGGACTAATTCCTGTCTCTCTCCTCACATGTTTTTATCATAACCACTGTGCACTAATTCCTGTCTCTCTCCTCACATGTTGTTATCATAACCACTGTGGACTAATTCCTGTCTCTCTCCTCACATGTTTTTATCATAACCACTGTGCACTAATTCCTGTCTCTCTCCTCACATGTTGTTATCACAACCAGTGTGGACTAATTCCTGTCTCTCTCCCCACATGTTCTTATCATAACCACTGTGGACTAATTCCTGTCTCTCTCCTCACATGTTTGTCACAACCACTGTGGACTAATTCCTGTCTCTCTCCCCACATGTTGTTATCATAACCACTGTGCACTAATTCCTGTCTCTCTCCCCACATGTTGTTATTATAACCACTGTGGACTAATTCCTGTCTCTCTCCTCACATGATGTTATCATAACCACTGTGCACTAATTCCTGTCTCTCTCCTCACATGTTGTTATCATAACCAGTGTGGACTAATTCCTGTCTCTCTCCTCACATGTTTTTATCATAACCACTGTGGACTAATTCCTGTCTCTCTCCTCACATGTTTTTATCATAACCACTGTGGACTAATTCCTGTCTCTCTCCCCACATGTTGTTATCATAACCACTGTGCACTAATTCCTGTCTCTCTCCCCACATGTTGTTATTATAACCGCTGTGGACTAATTCCTGTCTCTCTCCCCACATGTTGTTATCATAATCACTGTGGACTAATTCCTGTCTCTCTCCTCACATGTTTTTATCATAATCACTGTGGACTAATTCCTGTCTCTCTCCTCACATGTTGTTATCATAACCACTGTAAACTAATTCCTGTCTCTCTCCTCACATGTTGTTATCATAACCAATGTGGACTAATTCCTGTCTCTCTCCCCACATGTTTATCACAACCACTGTGGACTAATTCCTGTCTCTCTCCCCACATGTTGTTATCATAACCAATGTGGACTAATTCCTGTCTCTCTCCTCACATGTTGTTATCATAACCACTGTGGACTAATTCCTGTCTCTCTCCTCACATGTTTTTATCATAACCACTGTGGACTAATTCCTGTCTCCCCACATGTTGTTATCATAACCACTGTGTACTAATTCCTGTCTCTCTCCCCACATGTTGTTATCATAACCACTGTGGACTAATTCCTGTCTCTCTCCTCACATGTTGTTATCATAACCACTGTGGACTAATTCCTGTCTCTCTCCTCACATGTTTTTATCATAACCACTGTGGACTAATTCCTGTCTCTCTCCTCACATGTTGTTATCATAACCACTGTGGACTAATTCCTGTCTCTCTCCTCACATGATGTTATCATAACCACTTAATATTTATTGGATCTCTCTACTTCTGTCTTGGTAATAAGACAATATTTTGAGCTCTGTTGTATTCGAAATGTGAATTCAAAATTTCACGATTTGCATTTCGTTGTCACAAAATCGCTCTCCCGCCTTTGTGGGTTGTGGAGCTCTGTGAGTGTGACAGACAAATCTATCTATTCAGTTAACCAAAGAGAGTTGTTGCTTGACACCGTTGAATACCCATATGGTCTTATCGATTCAAAAAACAAAAGTACGGCTTGTGAAAATAATCCTTATAGCTGACCCCTGAGGGCAAATCAGTATCTGTGAAGACTTTTAACGCTAAAAATGAGATTTTGATTTCCGGTAGTGGACAGCACAGATAGCCCATTATGCAGCTTAACAACAAACAAATAAGCAGCCAATGGGACCAAACTTATAACTCCTGAAGCATGCTGGGAAATAAAATGGTGACAAAAGAACATTACAGAATCACGATAATTACAGATAAGTTGTTGATGATGTTAACGAACTGTTGAATTAAACTTAGCAATGTAAACAACAGCACACGTGATTTTCCACAGTGTGTATAAAACATGTGGATTATGTACTCTATTTCAGGGGTTCACAAACCACAGTGTGTATGAAACATGTGGATTATGTACTCTATTTCAGGGGTTCACAAACCACAGTGTGTATAAAACATGTGGATTATGTACTCTATTTCAGGGGTTCACAAACCACAGTGTGTATGAAACATGTGGATTATGTACTCTATTTCAGGGGTTCACAAACCACAGTGTGTATAAAACATGTGGATTATGTACTCTATTTCAGGGGTTCACAAACCACAGTGTGTATAAAACATGTGGATTATGTACTCTATTTCAGGGTTCACAAACCACAGTGTGTATAAAACATGTGGATTATGTACTCTATTTCAGGGTTCACAAACCACAGTGTGTATGAAACATGTGGATTATGTACTCTATTTCAGGGTTCACAAACCACAGTGTGTATAAAACATGTGGATTATGTACTCTATTTCAGGGGTTCACAAACCACAGTGTGTATGAAACATGTGGATTATGTACTCTATTTCAGGAGTTCACAAACCACAGTGTGTATAAAACATGTGGATTATGTACTCTATTTCAGGGGTTCACAAACCACAGTGTGTATAAAACATGTGGATTATGTACTCTATTTCAGGGGTTCACAAACCACAGTGTGTATAAAACATGTGGATTATGTACTCTATTTCAGGGTTCACAAACCACAGTGTGTATAAAACATGTGGATTATGTACTCTATTTCAGGGGTTCACAAACCACAGTGTGTATGAAACATGTGGATTATGTACTCTATTTCAGGGGTTCACAAACTTTTCAGACCTGCGGAGCTTCACATCAGAAAAAGAACAAACATTCTGTAGGCTTAATAAAAAATACACTAAAAATAGAAACAAGCGGCCACTAACTCCAGATGAAGTTTACTTCAAACTTTTAGAATATAAATTTATTTAAAATATCAATATTTAAAGAAACATTTTTACTTCTACTTGTTCATACCATTCTACTTACAAAATTTATATCAGTAAAAGTACGCTGTACTTATTTATTTATTAGTGGTTCGGACGGACTTGCTTTTGTTCACAAAGTAGTTCAATATTTGGTCGTCACCTGTAAGCACAAATCATCTTCAATATTTAGCCTGTTTCTAAATTTGGTCTTTGTCGCTATATACAGTGAAAATGTTTGCTCACAAAGATATGTAGTTGGAAAACGTATCAGAATGATCAAAGCTCTGTTACTTAGTTCACAGTATTTCATGGCTATTTGAATCTAAAATTGTGTAATTTCCATAAGTATACATTCACCCCACAGTTTTAGCTTACGTTGAAGCGCTTCCATTTTACTCTGAGCTTTGAATTACGTTACCCTGGTACCCTGTATTGTAGCATTCACTCCATTTGATAGGCAAATACGTCCGAAAGGTAAGCCACTTTCTGTATCCAGTATTTGTACCTTAATTTGCATCCAATTTCAAAATGGCATTCGAATAAAAATAAACCTATCTCCTCACATAGTTAATAAAACCAAGCAAACACTTTTCTCCGAAAAAGCTATCGGACTTCAGTATGAAGCAGCACATTTTTATTCAAACTTCCCATATCCTCACAGAGTAAACTGAATATCCTCGCATCGAGTGGTCTTGATTTTATAAAATTAACTATTTTTATAACATCACCCAATACCTCTTTTAAATCTCCTAGTATCCGTTTCATTGCATGTGTATGACGATGAAGACAGCAGTGGATACTCTCGATGTCAGGGATTGTCTTTTTTATCTGTGCTTCTGCGTCCGAAAATTTTCCAATCATAGCTGCAGTCCCATCAGTGCAAATACTTGAGCAAAGCTGCCATTGGATCTCATGTTCTTCCATAAATACATCGATCAGTTTAAATATTTCTTTGCTTGTTGTTTGAGTTTGCAAATTAGCATGTCTTCTTCAGTACTAGCTTTGTGAACATAACGAACAAACACAAGCAACACCGCGTAACCTGCGACATTTGTTGATTCATTCATCTAAAGTGAAAATTCTGGACTACTCGACTTATTAACCCCGTTAAGCAATTTTCTGACATATCCTTGATTCTTCGAGAAACCGAGTTGTCAGAAAAGGGCACAGAGTTAACGTTTTAAATACATTTCTCATCAATCGTGCATTCTACCAAATCTTTTGCACATGGTTTTATCAAATCTTCTGCAATTGTACGAGCTTCACCTACTTTTGCAATACGGTAAATAACACGATATGAAGCAATAAGAGCACATTTGTTGTCCTGATGGACAAACGAACGAAACGTAGCTTTTCTTGCATTTAACTGCAAACACTTTCTTTTGAAATATTCGAAAGTTGGATTTTTTAATTGTGAGTGTTTGGTTTCTAGATGTCGTTTTAACTTTGCTGGTTTGGTTTGTTTTGAATTTCGCGCAAATCTACACGAGGGCTGTTTGCACTAGCCGTCCCTTATTTAGCAGTGTAAGTTTAGAGGGAAGGGCGATAGTCATGACCACCCACCGCTAACTCTTGGGCTACTCTTTACCAACGAATAGTGTGATCGACCGTCACATTATAACGTCTCCACGGCTGAAAGGGCGAGCATGTTTGGTGTGACAGGGATTCGAACCTGTGACCCTAGAATTACGAGTCGAATGCCTTAACCACCTGGCCATGCTGGGCCCTTTGCTGGATGCAAACTACTGTTACTCAACACTGTTCCACATTCAACACACAACCCACTAGGTCCATCTTCATTACCTGTTCATGTAAAACCTGTTACTCAACACTGTTCCACATTCAACACACAACCCACTAGGTCCATCTTCATTACCTGTTCATGTAAAACCTGTTACTCAACACTGTTCCACATTCAACACACAACCCACTAGGTCCATCTTCATTACCTGTTCATGTAAAACCTGTTACTCAACACTGTTCCACATTCAACACACAACCCACTAGGTCCATCTTCATTACCTGTCCATGTAAAACCTGTTACGCAACACTGTTCCACATTCAACACACAACCCACTAGGTCCATCTTCATTACCTGTTCATGTAAAACCTGTTACTCAACACTGTTCCACATTCAACACACAACCCACTAGGTCCATCTTCATTACCTGTTCATGTAAAACCTGTTACTCAACACTGTTCCACATTCAGCACACAACCCACTAGGTCCATCTTTATTACCTGTTCATGTAAAACCTGTTACTCAACACTGTTCCACATTCAACACACAACCCACTAGGTCCATCTTCATTACCTGTTCATGTAAAACCTGTTACTCAACACTGTTCCACATTCAACACACAACCCACTGGGTCCATCTTCATTACCTGTTCGTGTAAAACCTGTTACTCAACACTGTTCCACATTCAACACACAACCCACTAGGGTCTTATCATTACCTGTTCATGTAAAACCTGTTACTCATCACTGTTCCACATTCAACACACAACCCACTAGGGTCCATCTTCATTACCTGTTCATGTAAAACCTGTTACTCAACACTGTTCCACATTCAACACACAACCCACTAGGTCCATCTTCATTACCTGTTCATGTAAAACCTGTTACTCAACACTGTTCCACATTCAACACACAACCCACTAGGTCCATTATCATTACCTGTTCATGTAAAACCTGTTACTCATCACTGTTCCACATTCAACACACAACCCACTAGGTCCATCTTCATTACCTGTTCATGTAAAACCTGTTACTCAACACTGTTCCACATTCAACACACAACCCACTAGGTCCATCTTCATTACCTGTCCATGTAAAACCATATTTCATCAAACTTTACTTTCTTTATTGTTTTACTACTTCTTGCATTATCCTGCGTTGACATGCTTGCACGCGACGATCATGCCGATGAATTCGTATTAGTGATGTCGAGAAACCCACTTGTAGAGAAATATATATATGTAAAAAAGGCTCTTTCTTTGTGAATCTGACGATGACCGAAGAAGGTCGAAACGTTGTTCGCTCTTCTACGTAAAATATTTTCTCAACCCAAACGAGCCGTTTTTGCATATGAATTTCTATTAGGCCTAGGCATATTACGATTTTTATTCGTATCAGATTTGTTACTAATATTCAGCTACTTATCCATTATGGGGGTGACAACTAATTATTAATTTGTCTAAAAACGTATTATTATATGTTTAGCACTTCAAAATTATTTTCACAGACACAAAATAGCTTCTTATTGAAAACCCGTTCGAGCACTTCGGTTTTATCACCATACAATGTCATGCTGATCTAGGATTAGTCTTACCATAACTAAGTCAGAAATAAAGATTTGTGGAAAAAGCTAGGCCTCTATAATAATATGTTTTCTAAAGGAAAGAAGTAACCATTTATTTTTACAATTTTGTTTGTTTTTAACAGGACATTTTAAGCCAAATAACAAAATATTAAGCCCTATCTGACGTGCGTCAAATCTCCAGCAAAATGAAACATGACGTCATTTGGGCGTATGACGTCATAAAGTCCATTGGTACCAAGCTTTTCTAATTAAAATACAACGAATCTAACAATTATCAATTATAATTGTCATAAACATAATCATACTTCATATAAATATACTTTGAAATTGAAACAACTGATACTGCATCTAATTGCATCACAATGTTTTAAATTTGGACAAGTTTCAGTTATGACGTCATGCTTCATTTTGTTCAAGAATTAGCTGCTAATCCAGATCTGGCTTTTAAAAGACAGTTGACATCACTACCCAGGGTTGACCGATGTTTCATACGAAAATTACTAGGCTATCTTGCATCTCCAATGACGCATGTAATCTTGAGATGGTGTCATATCTACTAGCAATCAGTGGCGCCACTGTCGAAGCTAATTGAGATTGTATTAACACTTTCACCGCGAGAAGCTAAATAAAATCGTCTGGCGTTAAGCAGAATAAAATATTAAAGGACCAATACGTGATAAACGTGTTATATTAAAGATATATTTTACTTTTTATATTTTTGTACAGCGTATTCTGATTCAATTTTATAGTTTTAAGAAGAAATATTAACATTATAAAATCTTTCCGCAGAGCCCAAGGGCTTTGCGGAGCATAGTTTGAAAAACCATGCTCTATTTCGTCAGCGCAATTGTGGCGAGAAACGTGAGATTCTGAATAGCGAAGTAGCCCACTTCTTCTAACGATCTGTATTTATTCGCTTTAGGGTTCATTCAAACTTCTAACTGTTTGAAGTAAAGACCAATGTGTTCATTTGTCACCATTCTATGTTTGTGTTTAGTAACATTTGTATTCCGCCAAACAAGTAGCATAAAGAAAACATATTTCCAATATATATATGTAAAAACGGCTCGTTTGGGTTTAGAAAATATTTTACGTAGAGAAGCGAACAACGTTTCGACCTTCTTCGGTCATCGTCAGGTTCACAAAGAAAGAAAGAGCCGTTTTTATATATATATTTCTCTACAAGTGGGTTTTCTCGACATCACTGAAAACATATTTCCATTGTATGAATGTGCTGCCATCTAGAGAACATTTATTCAAATATATTTTCGGACAAGCAATAATAAAATTGTTGTTGTTTTGAATTAAGCACAAAGCTACACAACCCGGTTTTTAGCGTTGTAAGTCCGCAGACATACCGCTGAGAAAGCGGGATCTAGCATTAATATAAATACTTCAGTAGAATTTATTTAAAAAAAGCATGCTTTGTAAGACTTACTTCTTAAGTTTTACGTTACGTGTGAACATTCAAAAACTAATTGTTATAGAAATATTGATTCTCATCAGATACAAAGTTGGAGTTATATTTATATTGATATATCTCTAGCAGTCAAACCAGCAACGTCCAAACATACGTTTTTCAGAAATCTTCATAAATACTAAAATTATTACTAGTTTCACACTATTTCCGATAGGTTGTGTTATCTCCTGTGGATGGTCATTGTCAACCTCTAGGGTGTAGATTGTAACATGCAAAAAAGGGTGATTGTGTCTCATCCAGTGTGAACGATTTTGCATCTAATTAAAAACACCTTAGGTGAAGGTATGATTAAAAAAATATGCGGCTAAAATAGGACTTGACTTCGCTTTTGGTGTTGGGTGTTCAGGTCAAGTACACTTTCCACCAGTTCCTTCTTACTGAACTATTAATAAAACAACAACTGTCAAATGGTTCTTATGTCATCTAACACAAAATACTGATTTAGTTAACTTCTACTCTTCAAGGTCGTGTCCTTGAATATAATGCTGGTATCATTTAGTATAATTTTTATTGTTCTCTTAATTTGGTCAACACACTAACAAACAGTTCCTAATGTAGCATTTTGCTTCATTTGGTCGTATATGATCACAGTTTCGATATTAAATCACACTTGTTATAAACACCAACAGGTATTTACATATAAATACCCTTTTTGAAATACATCAAGTGCTATCTTAATCTTGGTGGTAAAATAAGTTTAATGTCTAGTGAAGGTGGTCTTAATTTTAAAGTAGAACTTTAATAGTGAGAATCCGGCATGGCTAGGTAGGTTGAGGCATTTATTAACATTTTATTCAGTAATTCCACAGACAATATAAGTACATATAATATGGTGCGTTAGGGCTTGGTATGGCCAAGGGTGTTAAGGTGTGCGACTCGTAATCTGAGGGCCGCGGATTCGAAACTTCGTCACCCCAAAAATGCTCGCCCTTTCAGCCGTGGGGGCATTATTTTGTGATGGTCAATCCCACTGTTCGTTGGTAAAAGAGTTGCCCAAGAGTTGGCGGTTGGTGGTGATGACTAGCTGCCTTCCTTCTAGTCTTACACTGCTAAATTAGGGACGGCTAACGCAGATAGCCCTCGTGTAGCTATGCGCGAAATTCGTAAAACAAACAAACATTTAATGGTGAGAGGAACCTAGCGGTGAACCTATCATCATCAAGTATGGTACAGCGTTTCTGTTAATAAATCATTTTTGGACACACTTGTATGAAAGCAGTGGAAAGAGCAGTCTAGTAATCTGTCTTTTGATGGAAATCGGTTTGTATAATTTTGTAGAGATGTTGAGTTTGTGGATATTGGTGTTCCGAAAGCTGTAGTGAATGTTGTGGTGGATATCGGTGCTCCGAAAGCTGTAGTGAATGTTGTGGTGGATATTGGTGCTCTGAAAGCTGTAGTGAATGTTGTGGTGGATATCGGTGCTCTGAAAGCTGTAGTGAATGTTGTGATGGGTATTGGTGCTCTGAAAGCTGGAGTGAATGTTGTAGTGGATATTATTTTCGATTTCTTAAGATCTGTTTCGCTACATTAAAACATGTTGGTCATGTATATTTTACTACTAGTCCAACATAATGTTCATAAATTTTAATAACGTTTTCTGTGGATGTTCCTGTGTGGTAACAAGTAAACTATCTTAAAATATTAATAGGAAAAAACACAGGAACATCATTTCTCAGTCTAAAGCGTTTTATAACTGTTCTATCTTTATCGAGAAATAAATTAATACTGTAGTTTGTGTACGTTTCTTTACTTTAGTTTGGGCTAAACTTAACCATACTTAATGCTAAAAACAAGTAAACTTAATGTTATCTTACAACTTTAACGTTAGACAGTTTTCAAAAACTTTAAGCCTTTAATGTATTGTTATAAACGATGTCTCCTAAAGTGTGTTTATATCCGCCTTTTGTTTACATACGTTGAAATGAAATGGATATTATTATAATAGATTTCCAAAATGTCTTACCAAACACATTTGATTTCAGTTTAGTAAGGCACTAACTTACCATTTCTCAAATCGTCACTCAAGTCAGTGTGATGGTCTTTATTTTCCTACTAAATATCCTCGTACCCTTTGAATCCTATGTTTTTAGGCTAAAGAATGCAGTGCATTATAAGTCTACATCTAATTTATTATTATTTCTTGTTACTTTGAAGCATTATTACTAATTAACGTTTAAACGAAATATTCAACTGAATTTCCCTTGATAAGAAGGTAAGACGTCTCTTCTCCTACGCAATTTTGGTTAGGCCCGCGTACCCCAAAGACACGCACTACTGTTGTAGAACCGGGTGAAATACGATTCGAGAGTATGTTAGTTTGTGTGTGTTGAAAACATAACGTACAAAGTGTTTAACTTGACGGCACCGAGTGAGCCATTTTGCAGCTTCAGGATAATGAGTTGTAATATGTAGTTTGAGCCCAAGGCTTAGTTTGAATGAAATACTTTTTTTAAATTTCAAATAATCGAAATGTAAATATTAAACAGTTTCAAGGAAATAAATTATTCAATGCCCTATTTATAATCTTAGTTTGGAATATTACTTCTACTGTTTTAAAAGGAGTTTGATATAGATTAAAATTAAAACATTGTTTGAATTAGTTTATAAACTAATATGAATGACATGATAAACTAGTTAAGCCAAGCAACGTATGATTTGCATACATTCAACACAAAATGGCATTTAACATCTGGTTTTCGACTCCATTTCGCACTTTCTTTTAGCTTTAAATTTCTTTGAAAGTTTGTCAACACAGTTTCCATGGCCAGATGGTTAAGGCGTTCGACTCGGCCTAGTGCGTTAAGGCGTGCGCTTCGTAATCTGAGGGTCGCGGGTTCGCGCCCGAGTCGCGCCAAACATGATTGCCCTTTCACCCGTGGGGGGGCGTTATAATGTGTGGTTAATCGCACCATTCTTTAGCAAAAGAGTAGCCCAAGATTTGACGGTGGGTGGTCTTAAACTACTAAATTATGGACGGCTAGCGCAGATAACTCTCGTGTTGCTTTGCGTCAAATTTAAAAAAAACAAACAGAACAGACTTTGTCAACAGTTCTAGTGGTATTAAGTATCTGTATCACCAATCCTTTGGCTGATTATCTTACAGTTAGACTAGTTTGAACTTCCCCCTAAAAGAGATAAGGAGTAGGACAGTGGCACAACCATCATCTTTATCATTCACGAGATTAGCTTGCGCTCGTCACGCAGTGCACAGTGCAGGTGGTTCAGTTCCCATGGTTAACTCCTCTATGCTTTGGCTGCGAAATGGCACGCGCACGAGAACCACCCTCTATGCTATATCACAGAGCTATTCGAGCCATGTCATAAATTTGTCTATTTCCCTAAGTACCCCGCCTCCACGCTGGAAACTTATTACTGTCAGCAAATCTATCCTTTTCTAAACTAATGTTTTACAAAGGCCTTTTAGAAGATCCTGGCCATCTGTTTCCCCTACTTTTACCAATGTTTTATACCTATTGCACCACTCTGTAAATTAGCAGACATTGTTTAAAAAAACGCTGTGTTTAAATGACTTTTCATTGTCATTATCTACTCAAGTTCTTGTATTAAATACATTATTTGTATGCAATCAACTCTTGTTTTTATATCCACTTTATATCGTTTAATATATTCATCATTTCCTATTCAAATATACTTTCTGTAATTTATGTTTGTGATTGAGTGAACATCGAAATGTTACGATCTTTTTTTTTTTATTATATAAAAATATTTTCTTCCATCCCTTAGGACTTATGATTGAAATGAAGTACATATGAACACATTTTTAATAAAAACAGGTAAAATATAGTACTTATTCCATGCTTGTAGAAAATGAAAAGTAATTCCGAGAGATTTAAAAACAAGTCTATAAATAAATCAAAAGACGTGTTTGCATTTTTTAGAGGTCGTAATTTCACACACTAACAAGAAACCTTATAGGCTTAACTTAAACATACCAGATAGGCCGATCTTATTAGGTGTTAGGGGATTTAGGGCTAAAACTGCGTTAGGAATAATGATAGTGCTTGTTGATTTGAAACATACTTTTATACCACGTGGAATGGATGTAAAATCCATGTGTATGTGATGTGATGTACACATGTATGTATCGGTATGAAGTCTTTGAAACTTATTTCTTTCATGTTTAAGTGCAAAGATACACAACGAGCTGTCTGCGCTGTACTCATCAATAGCATTGAAACTCAATGTTTTTTTAGTCATAAAGTCAAGCCTATGAAGCCACAAGGAGTGGGGTAGTGGCGTTACAAAGTGCACAGTATATCCTGATAGTAACTTGCGTTTTTCTTTTCTCTCTCTTTGAACCAGAGTGATTGTTTTCCACTAATTTATGTATTTATATAACTTAACATTTCTAGATCTGTTTTACTAGCTCACTCACTCCATATTCAACAGTCATATAACGTATCGGTTCTGACACTCTTTCAAATTAAAGTCTTGGAGGTTCCTTTTTATACGTTTGTTGTACGAAATGGTGTTTACAGGTTAACTACATGAGATTTTTTTTTATAATATGTAAGAACTGATTTTTATACATTAACTATATGAGATTTTTTTAATAAATTAACTGTACGAGATGTTTTTTATAAATTAATTTTACGAGATGTTTTTATAAATTAACTGTACGAGATGTTTTATAAGCTAGCTGTACGAGATGTTTTATAAGCTAGCTGTATGAGATGTTTTTTTTTATAAATTAACTGTACGAGATGTTTTATAAGCTAGCTGTATGAGATGTTTTATAAGCTAGCTGTACGAGATGTTTTATAAGCTAGCTGTATAAGATGTTTTATAAGCTAGCTGTACGAGATGTTTTATAAGCTAGCTGTATGAGATGTTTTATAAGCTAGCTGTATGAGATGTTTTATAAGCTAGCTGTATGAGTTGTTTTATAAGCTAGCTGTATGAGATGTTTTATAAGCTAGTGTGTGAGATGTTTTATAAGCTAGCTGTATGAAATGTTTTATAAGCTAACTGTGTGAGATGTTTTATAAGCTAGCTGTATGAGATGTTTTATAAGCTAGCTGTATGAGATGTTTTATAAGCTAGCTGTATGAGATGTTTTTATAAGCTAGCTGTATGAGATGTTTTTATAAGCTAGCTGTATGAGATGTTTTTATAAGCTAGCTGTATGAGTTGTTTTATAAGCTAGCTGTACGAGATGTTTTATAAGCTAGCTGTATGAGATGTTTTATAAGCTAGCTGTATGAGATGTTTTATAAGCTAGCTGTATGAGATGTTTTATAAGCTAGCTGTATGAGATCATTTATAAGCTAGCTGTATGAGATGTTTTATAAGCTAGTGTGTGAGATGTTTTATAAGCTAGCTGTATGAGATGTTTTATAAGCTAGCTGTGTGAGATGTTTTATAAGCTAGCTGTATGAGATGTTTTATAAGCTAGCTGTATGAGATGTTTTATAAGCTAGTGTGTGAGATGTTTTATAAGCTAGCTGTATGAGATGTTTTATAAGCTAGCTGTATGAGATGTTTTATAAGCTAGCTGTATGAGTTGTTTTATAAGCTAGCTGTATGAGATGTTTTATAAGCTAGCTGTATGAGATGTTTTATAAGCTAGTGTGTGAGATGTTTTATAAGCTAGCTGTATGAGATGTTTTATAAGCTAGCTGTATGAGATGTTTTTATAAGCTAGCTGTATGAGATCATTTATAAGCTAGCTGTATGAGATGTTTTATAAGCTAGTGTGTGAGATGTTTTATAAGCTAGCTGTGTGAGATGTTTTATAAGCTAGCTGTATGAGATGATTTATAAGCTAGCTGTATGAGATGTTTTTATAAGCTAGCTGTACGAGATGTTTTATAAGCTAGTGTGTGAGATGTTTTATAAGCTAGCTGTATGAGATGTTTTATAAGCTAGCTGTGTGAGATGTTTTATAAGCTAGCTGTATGAGATGTTTTATAAGCTAGCTGTACGAGATGTTTATAAATTAACTGTATGAGATGTTTTATAAGCTAGCTGTATGAGATGATTTATAAGCTAGCTGTATGAGATGTTTTATAAGCTAGCTGTATGAGATGTTTTATAAGCTAGTGTGTGAGATGTTTTATAAGCTAGCTGTATGAGATGTTTTATAAGCTAGCTGTATGAGATCATTTATAAGCTAGCTGTATGAGATGTTTTATAAGCTAGTGTGTGAGATGTTTTATAAGCTAGCTGTATGAGATGTTTTATAAGCTAGCTGTATGAGATGATTTATAAGCTAGCTGTGTGAGATGTTTTATAAGCTAGCTGTATGAGATGTTTTATAAGCTAGCTGTGTGAGATGTTTTATAAGCTAGCTGTATGAGATGTTTTATAAGCTAGCTGTACGAGATGTTTTATAAATTAACTGTATGAGATGTTTTATAAGCTAGCTGTATGAGATGATTTATAAGCTAGCTGTATGAGATGTTTTATAAGCTAGCTGTATGAGATGTTTTATAAGCTAGTGTGTGAGATGTTTTATAAGCTAGCTGTATGAGATGTTTTATAAGCTAGCTGTATGAGATCATTTATAAGCTAGCTGTATGAGATGTTTTATAAGCTAGTGTGTGAGATGTTTTATAAGCTAGCTGTGTGAGATGTTTTATAAGCTAGCTGTATGAGATGTTTTATAAGCTAGCTGTATGAGATGTTTTATAAATTAACTGTATGAGATGTTTTATAAGCTAGCTGTATGAGATGATTTATAAGCTAGCTGTATGAGATGTTTTATAAGCTAGCTGTATGAGATGTTTTATAAGCTAGTGTGTGAGATGTTTTATAAGCTAGCTGTATGAGATGATTTATAAGCTAGCTGTATGAGATGTTTTATAAGCTAGCTGTATGAGATGTTTTATAAGCTAGCTGTATGAGATGTTTTATAAGCTAGCTGTGTGAGATGTTTTATAAGCTAGCTGTATGAGATGTTTTATAAGCTAGCTGTACGAGATGTTTTATAAATTAACTGTATGAGATGTTTTATAAGCTAGCTGTATGAGATGTTTTATAAGCTAGCTGTATGAGATGATTTATAAGCTAGCTGTATGAGATGTTTTATAAGCTAGCTGTATGAGATGTTTTATAAGCTAGCTGTGTGAGATGTTTTATAAGCTAGCTGTATGAGATGTTTTATAAGCTAGCTGTACGAGATGTTTTATAAATTAACTGTATGGGATGTTTTATAAGCTAGCTGTATGAGATGATTTATAAGCTAGCTGTATGAGATGATTTATAAGCTAGCTGTATGAGATGTTTTATAAGCTAGCTGTATGAGATGTTTTATAAGCTAGTGTGTGAGATGTTTTATAAGCTAGCTGTATGAGATGTTTTATAAGCTAGCTGTATGAGATCATTTATAAGCTAGCTGTATGAGATGTTTTATAAGCTAGTGTGTGAGATGTTTTATAAGCTAGTTGTGTGAGATGTTTTATAAGCTAGCTGTATGAGATGTTTTATAAGCTAGCTGTACGAGATGTTTTATAAATTAACTGTATGAGATGTTTTATAAGCTAGCTGTATGAGATGATTTATAAGCTAGCTGTATGAGATGTTTTATAAGCTAGCTGTATGAGATGTTTTATAAGCTAGTGTGTGAGATGTTTTATAAGCTAGCTGTATGAGATGATTTATAAGCTAGCTGTATGAGATGTTTTATAAGCTAGCTGTATGAGATGTTTTATAAGCTAGTGTGTGAGATGTTTTATAAGCTAGCTGTATGAGATGTTTTATAAGCTAGCTGTACGAGATGTTTTATAAGCTAGCTGTATGAGATGTTTTATAAGCTAGCTGTATGATATGTTTTATAAGCTAGCTGTACGAGATGTTTTATAAGCTAGCTGTATGAGTTGTTTTCACAGGCTAGCTGTATGGCTGTGGTTAAACTGTCCTCCGAAATATATATTTACGTATAATTAATAGTTTCTATTTATTAAAAGAGAGGAAACCAAAGCCAAACTGTCACTTATACGACAGTCTTAGTGCGTTATATAAGAGTGGAGACAGTGTGTTACGTTACATGTTACAGTAATTACTGGGGACTCTTTAAATTGAATTTTAATATGACAGTACAAGAAAACAATGTTAGTTTTCCCTTATGGTTACAGAGATGCATTTGTTTTTTAGAATGTCTTTGTAACTAATTGTACTTGTCAATAATATAAGACCTGTGATATTTCAAAAACTACGTGATTCGTTTAGTTCCTTAGGAGTTTTTTGACAATTGGAAGAGTATATAGTCATAGTATTCGAACTACACAATTTTCGCGTTTTCCATTATCGACGACGCGTTTTGTTGAATACAGAACTCATCTGACTGTAAAGCCGTATCGTATTGCGATTTAGAAAGGAGTCAAAGATTCCAGAAGTTTTGTTAACTGTTACAGTTATTTAGGTGGAGTACAAATAGTGTTTTCCTTAATTGGCATTCAAGAGAAATATCCTACATCTACTTTATGTTGTGTGTTTTGTAAACATTCTCTGTTATTTGGCCCGGTGGTTGAGGCACTCGACTCGCAATATGAGGGTCGCGAGTTCGAATCCCCATCATACCAAACACGCTAGCTCTTTCAGCCCTGGGGCCTATATAATGTGACGGTCAGTCCCCCTATTCGTTGGTAAAAGAGTAGCCCAAGAGTTGGTGGTGGGTGGTGATGACTAGCTGCTTTCCCTTTAGCATTATGCTGCTAAATTACGGACGACTAACGCAGATAGCCCTCGTGTAGCTTTGCGTGAAATTCAAACTACTCTGTTATTATAAGATAATCAAAAACCTCGTCTTTCAAATTTAAAGTAACCATTGAAAGAAAGTAGTTCACTATCTCTGTTAAAGTAACCATTGAAACAAAGTAGTTCACTATCTCTGTTAAAGTAACCATTGAAACAAAGTAGTTCACTATCTCTGTTAAAGTAACCATTGAAATAAAGTAGTTCACTATCTCTGTTAAAGTAACCATTGAAATAAAGTAGTTCACTATCTCTGTTAAAGTAACCATTGAAATAAAGTAGTTCACTATCTCTGTTAAAGTAATCATTGAAATAAAGTAGTTCACTATCTCTGTTAAAGTAACCATTGAAATAAAGTAGTTCACTATCTCTGTTAAAGTAACCATTGAAATAAAGTAGTTCACTATCTCTGTTAAAGTAACCATTGAAATAAAGTAGTTCACTATCTCTGTTAAAGTAACCATTGAAATAAAGTAGTTCACTATCTCTGTTAAAGTAACCATTGAAATAAAGTAGTTCACTATCTCTGTTAAAGTAACCATTGAAATAAAGTAGTTCACTATCTCTGTTAAAGTAACCATTGAAATAAAGTAGTTCACTATCTCTGTTAAAGTAACCATTGAAATAAAGTAGTTCACTATCTCTGTTAAAGTAACCATTGAAATAAAGTAGTTCACTATCTCTGTTAAAGTAACCATTGAAATAAAGTAGTTCACTATCTCTGTTAAAGTAACCATTGAAAGAAAGTAGTTCACTATCTCTGTTAAAGTAACCATTGAAAGAAAGTAGTTCACTATCTCTGTTAAAGTAACCATTGAAAGAAAGTAGTTCACTATCTCTGTTAAAGTAACCATTGAAATAAAGTAGTTCACTATCTCTGTTACAGTTTATTATAAATTGTGTAAAACAAATTTACTGACAAAATTCTTCTCAAAAGGAAACATTTCTTGTGAATCTTTCAGTTATAATGTATAAACAAACATATATCCACTCATACTCAGAAAGGATACTTCATCACTTTTAAATGGAACTTTGTGAGATATGTAAAGATGTTTTCTCTTTAATATACTTCCCAATGAATAGTTCGACTCATAATTTATTTCAAGGAATATTACGTTGTAAAACCAAAACACAAGAACGTAGCCTAGTTTAATTTTTCATGCAGTAGCGTCTTTGTGTTTACTGTGGATATTGGAATATTCGAAAATTTTATTACATATCTGGCTATTAATTTTTATAATTACTAATGTTCTTTCACGTTTATTGTGAGTGCATTAATTATTTTACAAAGCACGTCATAAAGTAATTATATATATATAAGAAACATACTAATTCCATAACCTTTAGAATAATAAATATGCTTTAGTCTACGTCTTTCTCGGTGGTAAGATATCTTTGAATGTCTAAAGCTCTCGAAATAATATATTATTCAGTTGCTATTCAACACAAATGTAGATAATGAAAACATGTTTCCATTCAGTAGTATACATTTGATATAATTATTGTATGTTGAAGAAAACACATAACTTTCTCTACAATTAATGATTAAGCAGGGAAATGACAGTCCCTACGTGGTAAAACCTGAGAGAAATATTCTTGTAACGTTTATTCTATGTAAGTTTAATATAACTACAGAAATTTGAAACGAAGATGGATACAACTGGTTTTATATTGCTTTCCAGTAGACGATGCATTGTTGATACACAAAAAAGTAAAGTGATTTCTTTGAAATTTTCAGTGTTGTATATTCAAATGAGTTTCTTTCAATTTTTGAATGTTTTATTTACAAATATATCGTTTAGTGACTAAACCAGTAAGCTCTAAAATTGAAACTTCTTTTGTTTTGAGAATATGACTTTCAATATCCTTAGATTTTTACTTGATTTGTAATTATTCATAATATTACTTATTTGTACAGTTCTAGTTTACATAAATGAAAAAAAGGATTGTACTTTTTTGCAGCCTGCAAGCGGAAAGAAGAAGAACAACAGTTGAAAACCCACAACTACCCCAAGAAACCCCGTTTAGTTTTTACAGATCTCCAGCGTCGTACCCTGCAAGCTATTTTTAAAGAAACCAAACGCCCTTCTAAAGAAATACAAATAACAGTAGCTCAACAGCTTGGACTGCAACTAAACACCGTAGGAAATTTTTTTATGAACGCTAGGCGGCGCTCGCATGACAAGTGGTTGGACGAAGATAAATCCATGTTGGGTAGAGAAGCGGTTCACAACACATATTGTCACATGCATGGGATGAAAATCAGTTCCCAATCACAGTTGCAAAATTCAGTTCCAACAGCAACCTTTATTTATGCAAGTCCCGCCAGTATCATTACTACGTCATAACACTAACTATTTGTTCTTGCTACATCTTCTGTTGGAAACTAAACTTTCAAATCAATTGTGATTTGAACTGAGAAGGCGATATAATGTTTATTTTCAACTCAATTTTCGTCAACATGGTGCACATGTATCACTTTTGTTGAGTCTTAGACGTAATAATTTAACTGTTTTTATCACGCACCAGGTCTAATTGTCATGTTTAAAAACTTTGTTAAAGTAATGACCAATTAGACTTGAAACTTGCAATATTCTAAATGATAGACTACAAGAGTGGAATTATTTCATTCACAATCATTAAAAAAGAAAAGGCTCAAAATTTTATGTATCTGAAAGAATTGAACATTTATAGTGTTCGCGTGAAATGAAAACATTGTGCGTAGTGATTGTAGGAATAATATAGATTGTTCATTTTTCTTATTCCTTTTGTGAGAAATAGTTTAAACTGACATCAAGCTTTCAAAGTACATTTACAGGAGATACTGTTTCGAACTTTAATTATTGAACAAGTTTAGTATTTGTGATAAAAGCACTTCAAATTATTGTGTTTTAAAGGTAAGATTTTTGATATAGTGGGGATGTTAGGCCTAGATCTACGTTGCTCCACAAACGCTAGTGTTAATATGCAATCAAGGCTTAAGCCTAAAGTAGTCTAAAGAAAGAGTTTATATATCATTAATCATTTGAAAGAATGTGTTTATGAAAACTCTTTATTTTTAACTAAATAAAAAAAAGATTATAATACACCGAAGAAACAATAAGCACTGAAATTCAAAAAAATGGAATTTGTGAAAAACGAAAAGTTTTAAAAGCACTTTATTAACATTGAAATAAAAATATTCAAGAATAACAATGTTATTATAGTAAATATACTGTGGTTAATGTTTTATTTTGTTAAGAAAGTTTATTTATTTTCGTAATTGGGTGATTTTGCATCTGGGTTTAAAATAATGCTTTTATATTTATATATTTTTACCGTATTTACATATTTACTCTTTTTGTATTTATAGTTTTTACTTTAAAAAGTTTATCTTAAATTTTAGCTCGACAATTTTGTTGTTTATTTTTATAGAGAGAAGTTACGATTTTTGTTATTTTGAGGTATTCATATTTTATATTATTAATGGTATTCCATAATTTAAAAAAGAGACATCTGGTATGTCTTAGAATTACTTTAACGTGAAGAAAGTTTGAAAGTGTACAATATATTATTTTTGGCTTCTATAATCGTGGTTTTATACCTTCATTCGGACTTTCAAGGAGTTTTCACATGGTTTTATGAATTTCCACATAATTCAAAAGATTCCAGTATTGTATGTTTTGTGATCTAATTAGTTCAAATGTTTCTCACCCATGAAGAAAAACAGTTAGCCTTCGCTGTTGTGAATTAAAACTATTCTACGAATCATTTCCTTAATATTAGTGTAAATATTGTGGTAAACTAATGCTCAAATGTTCTAACTAATCGAATACGTAGATATATAAATAATGGGAAAGATGCGCTTAATATAATTTAAAACATGACATCCTCCAAACGTGCAATTAAAAAATAGCCTAAACTCTTTGTACACAGTTATTAATCAAATTAGGGAATATGTATTGTGTTTACTACTTGTAATATACGAAAATGTGTTGTTTTTTGTGGGTTTTTTTTTGACAGTCTTAGCAAGTTTTGTAGTAATTAGAAAGGTTAAGATATTTTGTAGTTTTTAGGTTGATAATAGCGACGATATACTTTTTATTAAAATGAATTTTATGCTGGTTAATAAATTTTATTTAGACTACATAAGGTGACAATAAAAAAGTAATTTATGAATAGTTTCTTAGCCCTTATCAATTTGAATTTGATAATACTCAAACATGTGTTCTAAACTTAAATTACAGTGAAACATCAGTCGTAATAAATAATTATGTCTACCATCATCAAAATTTGATAACTTTCTAGTGATTTCTATCACTAACGTGTTTTAGCGTTACTTTAACTCTTCGCTTTTGTAACACAGTGGCTTGTTGAGAGATACTGTACACACACTGGTTAAGGCTATATATAATAGGTATCATTTACCAGGTAAATATCGCGATTACTGCCCAATAGTCACGGATTTTTGGTATTTGAAATATAAGTCAAAACTACATAAAAAATAAATTCGTAGATCCATAATAGATGAATACAATATCAAATGGTTTAAAAGATAGATCTTAGAAGGATTCGTGGTACATGTTTAAAAGATAGATCTTAGAAGGATTCGGGGTACATGTTGATTACTCTCGTTTTGAAAACAAACGATTGGATCAACATTGTAGTGTACAAGACATTGCATTAGTTCTGTGTTAAGATTATTTTACTGACTGGAAGCTATCAACATGTTTAATAAGTCGGTGATTAGCATTCGTTTTCAAGCACTGAGAAAGAAAAATCTTGAATGTCCATCCTCCCAGAAGAACCAGATTCCCAAGTAACATTCGTTGTCAAGCACTGAGAAAGAAAAATCTTGAATTTCCATCCTCCTAGAAGATCCAGATTCCCAAGTAACATTCGTTGTCAAGCACTGAGAAAGAAAAGTCTCGAATGTCTGTTCTCCTAGAAGATCCACATTCTCAAGTAACATTCGTTGTCAAGCACTGAGAAAGAAAAATCTTGAATGTCCATCCTATTAGAAGAACCAGATTCCCAAGTAACATTCGTTGTCAAGCACTGAGAAAGAAAAATCTTGAATTTCCATCCTCCTAGAAGATCCAGATTCCCAAGTAACATTCGTTGTCAAGCACTGAGAAAGAAAAGTCTCGAATGTCTGTTCTCCTAGAAGATCCACATTCTCAAGTAACATTCGTTGTCAAGCACTGAGAAAGAAAAATCTTGAATGTCCATCCTATTAGAAGAACCAGATTCCCAAGTAACATTCGTTGTCAAGCACTGAGAAAGAAAAGTCTCGAATGTCTGTTCTCCTAGAAGATCCAGATTCTCAAGTAACATTCGTTGTCAAGCACTGAGAAAGAAAAGCCTCGAATGTCTGTTCTCCTAGAAGATCCAGATTCTCAAGTAACATTCATTGTCAAGCACTGAGAAAGAAAAATCTTGAATGTTCATCCTCCTAGAAGATCCAGATTCCCAAGTAACATTTCTTGTCAAGCACTGAGGAATAAGAATCTTGGACTATTCTTTTACCAACGAATATTGGGATTGACCGTCATATTATAATAACCCCACAGCTGAAAGGATGGACATGTTGGTATGACGGAGATTCGAACTCGCGACCCTCAGATTACAAGTCGAGCGCCCTGACCACCTGGCCATGCCGGGGCCTGCGAAGTTTGACTGAGACACTTCATTCTTAAGGATAATTCACTTTTCTTCAGGTGTTACCAGTTGTAAAGTGTAGAGAATCATATAAGTTTGGTTTAACGTAATCCATGTACATGCTTGAGTTGGGTCTACTTTATTGTGATTATGCTTACTATTAGAATATAAGTTGTAGTGTAGTAAAACATTCGTATCTTCGCTAGGACAGTGTCAAAATAGATATAAGTATTTTAACATATATCCTGTTTTGTTTTTTATTTTATGTGTAATTCTTCAAACGTTTCACCATCTTGTTCCGTCGGAATAGTACTAGAGACGTACAATAATTTCTGTTGAACGTCTGCATCAATCCTGGGTCGAATAATAACAAGTCTATTCTGATGTTATTAGCAGAAAACATCCAAACATAGACACTATATCCTGCACCAAACTCAAAGAAGGAAAGCTAAAGCTAACGTGATGTTTTAACTTCTGACATAACCCTCTCCATCTTCCTAACGGTTAATTGATGAAGTGTATTATTACTGTTGTCCGGCAGTTTAACTGATACTAAGTTTATGTATCTACGTACCCAAGTTTTATTCTACGCGATGAAAAGTGTTAAAATCTTTTATGTAAATTAGAGTATTCCATGTAAACATGTTTTTACAGTGCTCGTGTTTCCGCTTCTTCCTATTTGGTTCATTTAGTTTCTAAGGATAACATTAGAACAGGACAGCTGAATTCAAATAATGCACACAATTAACGTGATAAATACCTCAAACGTCGTTTCTCGGTCAGAATAAAAAGAGAGGTTAATTCAGGTTTTTAACTTGTTTTTGTCTGTTAGTTCGTCTGACTATCTAAAGTGAATATTATGCTTTCACGTCGTGTCTGTTTACTGTTATATTTTTGTCTTTCCGGCCTGCCCGGTTTATCATACGACTGTTGTTGCCCTGGTTATAACGAAAAGTGAATAAAACGTTTTTATACTGCGCCAGGCAATAGGTCCCCCGCTAGTACAGCAGTATGTTTACGGACTTACAATCACGGTTTCGATTCCCCTCGGGGGTCCCAGAAGATAGCCTCATGTGGTTTTGCTATAAGAAAACACAAGCAGTCAATGAAAAGAACTTTAATACTTTCAAGGAATGAGTTGATTTTCACTTTTGAATAAGGATCATAAATACGGAAATCTTAAAACAACAACAGTATTTAAATTAAATATTATTTTATATCGGACTGTGCTGTTACACATTTACAATGAAATTCTCCAAGTAAAGCAATCCATTAAGAACTGTTCTCATAGTCTTCTGATACTGTAACTAAAGACAACGAAAGTCTTTTCAGACAAGTTGAGGAAAAGTATATGTGGCGCCATGATTTATTTACCTGATAGATGTCGTATTTGTGTGCTGGCTAAATACAGTCCTTCCTCCAATGACTGTCACCAAGAGTGCTGGCTAAATACAGTCCTTCCTCAAGTGACTGCCACCAAGAGTGCTGGCTAAATACAGTCCTTCCTCCAATGACTGTCACCAAGAGTGCTAGCTAAATACAGTCCTTCCTCCAATGAATGTCACCAAGAGTGCTGGATAAATACAGTCCTTCCTCCAATGAATGTCACCAAGAGTGCTGGATAAATACAGTCCTTCCTTCAATGACTGTCACTAAGAGTGCTGGCTAAATACAGTCCTTCCTCCAATGAATGTCACCAAGAGTGCTGGCTAAATACAGTCCTTCCTCCAATAACTGTCACCAAGAGTGCTAGCTAAATACAGTCCTTCCTCCAATGACTGTCACCAAGAGTGCGAGCTAAATACAGTCCTTCCTCCAATAACTGTCACCAAGAGTGCTAGCTAAATACAGTCCTTCCTCCAATGACTGTCACTAAGAGTGCTGGCTAAATACAGTCCTTTCTCCAATGACTGTCACCAAGAGTGCTAGCTAAATACAGTCCTTCCTCCAATGACTGTCACCAAGAGTGCAAGCTAAATACAGTCCTTCCTCCAATGACTGTCACCAAGAGTGCTAGCTAAATACAGTCCTTCCTCCAATAACTGTCATCAAGAGTGCTGGCTAAATACAGTCCTTCCTCCAATGAATGTCACCAAGAGTGCTGGCTAAATACAGTCCTTCCTTTAGTGACTGTCACCAAGAGCGCTGGCAAAATACAGTCTTTCCTCCAGTGACTGTCACCAAGAGTGCTGGCTAAATACAGTCCTTCCTCCAATGACTGTCACCAAGAGTACTGGCTAAATACAGTCCTTCCTTCAATGACTGTCACTAAGAGTGCTGGCTACAGTCCTTCCTCCAATAACTGTCACCAAGAGTACTGGCTAAATACAGTCCTTCCTTCAATAACTGTCACTAAGAGTGCTGGCTAAATACAGTCCTTCCTCCAATAACTGTCACCAATAGTACTGGCTAAATACAGTCCTTCCTCCAATAACTGTCACCAAGAGTAGTGGCTAAATACAGTCCTTCCTCAAGTGACTGTCACCAAGAGTGCTGACTAAATACAGTCCTTCCTCCAATGAATGTCACCAAGAGTGCTAGCTAAATACAGTCCTTTCTCAAGTGACTGTCACCAAGAGTGCTGGATAAATACAGTCCTTCCTCCAATGAATGTCACCAAGAGTACTGGCTAAATACAGTCCTTCCTCCAATGACTGTCACCAAGAGTGCTGGCTAAATACAGTCCTTCCTCCAATGACTGTCACCAAGAGTGCTGGCTAAATACAGTCCTTCCTCCAATGACTGTCACCAAGAGTAGTGGCTAAATACAGTCCTTCCTTCAATAACTGTCACCAAGAGTGCTAGCTAAATACAGTCCTTCCTCCAATGACTGTCACCAAGAGTACTGGCTAAATACAGTCCTTCCTTCAATGACTGTCACTAAGAGTGCTGGCTAAATACAGTCCTTCCTCCAATAACTGTCACCAAGAGTACTGGCTAAATACAGTCCTTCCTCCAATGACTGTCACCAAGAGTAGTGGCTAAATACAGTCCTTCCTCCAATAACTGTCACCAAGAGTACTGGCTAAATACAGTCCTTCCTCCAATGACTGTCACCAAGAGTAGTGGCTAAATACAGTCCTTCCTCCAATAACTGTCACCAAGAGTACTGGCTAAATACAGTCCTTCCTCCAATAACTGTCACCAAGAGTACTGGCTAAATACAGTCCTTCCTCCAATGACTGTCACCAAGAGTAGTGGCTAAATACAGTCCTTCCTCCAATAACTGTCACCAAGAGTACTGGCTAAATACAGTCCTTCCTCCAATAACTGTCACCAAGAGTACTGGCTAAATACAGTCCTTCCTCCAATGACTGTCACCAAGAGTAGTGGCTAAATACAGTCCTTCCTCCAATGACTGTCACCAAGAGTAGTGGCTAAATACAGTCCTTCCTCCAATGACTGTCACCAAGAGTAGTGGCTAAATACAGTCCTTCCTCCAATAACTGTCACCAAGAGTACTGGCTAAATACAGTCCTTCCTCCAATGACTGTCACCAAGAGTAGTGGCTAAATACAGTCCTTCCTCCAATAACTGTCACCAAGAGTACTGGCTAAATACAGTCCTTCCTCCAATGACTGTCACCAAGAGTAGTGGCTAAATACAGTCCTTCCTCCAATAACTGTCACCAAGAGTACTGGCTAAATACAGTCCTTCCTCCAATGACTGTCACCAAGAGTAGTGGCTAAATACAGTCCTTCCTTCAATAACTGTCACCAAGAGTGCTAGCTAAATACAGTCCTTCCTCCAATAACTGTCACCAAGAGTGCTGGCTAAATACAGTCCTTCCTTCAATGACTGTCACCAAGAGTGCTAGCTAAATACAGTCCTTCCTCCAATACTGTCACCAAGAGTGCTGGCTAAATACATTCCTTCCTCCAATGAATGTCACCAAGAGTGCTGGCTAAATACAGTCCTTCCTTTAGTGACTGTCACCAAGAGCGCTGGCAAAATACAGTCTTTCCTCCAGTGACTGTCACCAAGAGTGCTGGCTAAATACAGTCCTTCCTCCAATGACTGTCACCAAGAGTACTGGCTAAATACAGTCCTTCCTTCAATAACTGTCACTAAGAGTGCTGGCTAAATACAGTCCTTCCTCCAATAACTGTCACCAAGAGTACTGGCTAAATACAGTCCTTCCTCCAATAACTGTCACCAAGAGTGCTAGCTAAATACAGTCCTTCCTCCAATCACTGTCACCAAGAGTGCTAGCTAAATACAGTCCTTCCTCCAATAACTGTCACCAAGAGTGCTAGCTAAATACAGTCCTTCCTCCAATGACTGTCACTAAGAGTGCTGGCTAAATACAGTCCTTCCTTCAATGAATGTCACCAAGAGTGCTAGCTAAATACAGTCCTTCCTCAAGTGACTGTCACCAAGAGTGCTGGATAAATACAGTCCTTGCTCAAGTGACTGTGTGTAGTCCACTGTTCTATCAACTTGTAACTAACAAGTCATCAGATGTGTGTAGTCCACTGTTCTATCAACTTGTCACTAACAAATCATCGATATGTATAGTCCACAGTTCTATCAACTTGTCACTAACAAGTCATCAAATGTGTATAGTCCACTGTTCTAACCACGTGCCACTAACAAGTCATCAGATATGTGTAGTCCACTGTTCTATCAACTTGTCACTAACAAATCATCGATATGTATAGTCCACAGTTCTATCAACTTGTCACTAACAAGTCATCAGATGTGTGTAGTCCACTGTTCTATCAACTTGTCACTAACAAGTCATCAGATGTGTATAGTCCACTGTTCTATCAACTTGTCACTAACAAATCATCGATATGTATAGTCCACAGTTCTATCAACTTGTCACTAACAAGTCATCAGATGTGTATAGTCCACTGTTCTATCAACTTGTCACTAACAAGTCATCAGACGTATATAGCCCACTGTTCTATAAGTCATCAGATGTGTATAGTCCACTGTTCTATCCACGTGTCACTAACACGTCATCAGATGTGTATAGTCCACCGTTCTATCCACGTGTCACTAACACGTCATCAGATGTGTATAGTCCACTGTTCTATCCACGTGTCACTAACACGTCATCAGATATGTATAGTCCACTCTTCTATCAACTTGTCACTCACAAGTCATCAGATGTGTATAGTCCACTGTTCTATAAGTCATCAGACGTATAATAAAGCAGATTAATTTACACCATTGCTTTCAAATACAACTGTTGATGAAGCAAGTATAACGGTCTTCAATTCCCCCGAATTTCATAACTCCACGAACATAATTCTGTTGTGTTTTTGCTGTTCATTTTACACGTTTATTAGGATTCCTAAAGTCACAAACCAGGTACCTGTCACATTATCCTTTAAGATTTTTATTTAAAGTCATAATATTTTATATATGTACGTATGTACACTTACTAATGCATTCCTCGGCTTTGTGCCATTCAACATAATATATTTGATACCATAATTATCAACATAATAATCCTCTGCTACTATAGCGGTGAGTCTTCGAATTTACAACGCTGAAATCAGGGGTTCGATTCTCCTCGGAGGGCTCAGCAGATAGCCCGATGTGGCTTTGTTGTAAGAAAACATACACATCAACATAACGGATCATGTTAGAGAAAATACCAGGCACGTAAGAGGGAAATTTTTAAAAAATGTAACTATAAACATTGGAGTTTATCCGCATACAATTTGCTAACTGCCCAGTAGACACAAGTCTTTTAACCTTTATACTAACATCACGCTGTACTCTGACTTCTCACATTAAATTGATTTTATATTTTACAGACATTGTTTTAGTAACAAATGTGAAGAACAACCTTACACGTCATCAAGGTACGCTTACTAAATTTCAAACCAACATTTAGTTTTCTAACACATTGTGTACAATTAGATAACAAAGTCCAGGAAGAATGAATGGGAGTTCTTGTACATTCTGTTAACAGAATAATGAATGACAATTCGTACTTTGTAGAAGTAACCAATCACAGAATTGCTCTCTCAACCCCCTTGGAATCATAAGTAAAATTTGGGTTTCCATTACCCGCAGGATCCAAATAAAATAGCCAATTCTTAGAGATTACTTTAGACTTGACTTGGAGTATCTATCGAATTTATTCAATAGATGGCGCTTTTTCGTAAGAAAGAAGAGTCGAATAATAACTTGTATTATCAAAAGTAAAAGTACAACAAATGATGTACATTACAGACCGACTGTGTATTTCTCACCAATAAGCTGATGTCCTAAAAAATACAATAAAACTATTTCTTATGAATACCTAGTTTAATGTGTTGATACCAAAATTAAATAACACATACCTTTCCATATTAGTCTTCTGACAGTATCCAATAAAACGAACAGTAGTCAGTATACACCGACATTGAACACGTTATTACCCTACATAATTCAGTAACACCAACTGTAGTAGATGTCACCTTTCAATACGTTATTTCCCTACATAATTCAGTAACACCAACTGTAGTAGATGTCACCTTTCAACACGTTATTTCCCTACATAATTCAGTAACACCAACTGAAGTAGATGTCACCTTTCAACACGTTATTTCCCTACAAAATTCAGTAACACCAACTGTAGTAGACGTCACCTTTCAACACGTTATTTCCCTACATAATTCAATACCACCAACTGAAGTAGATGTCACCTTTCAACACGTTATTACCCTACATAATTCAGTAACACCAACTGAATTAGATGTCACCTTTCAACACGTTATTTCCCTCCATAATTCAATAACACCAACTGTAGTAGATGTCACCTTTCAACACGTTATTTCCCAACATAATTCAGTAACACCAACTGTAGTAGATGTCACCTTTCAACACGTTATTTCCCAACATAATTTAGTAACACCAATTGTAGTAGATGTCACCTTTCAACACGTTATTTCCCTACATAATTCAGTAACACCAACTGTAGTAGATGTCACCTTTCAACACTTTATTACCCTACATAATTCAGTAACACCCACTGTAGTAGACGTCACCTTTCAACACGTTATTTCCCTACATAATTCAGTAACACCAACTGTAGTAGACGTCACCTTTCAACACGTTATTTCCCTACATAATTCAGTAACACCAACTGAAGTAGATGTCACCTTTCAAAACGTTATTTCCCAACATAATTCAGTAACACCAACTGAAGTAGATGTCACCTTTCAACACGTTATTTCCCAACATAATTCAGTAACACCAACTAAAGTAGATGTCACCTTTCAACACGTTATTTCCCAACATAATTCAGTAACACCAACTGAAGTAGATGTCACCTTTCAACACGTTATTTCTCTACATAATTCAATAATACCAACTGAAGTAGATGTCACCTTTCAACACGTTATTTCCCAACATAATTCAGTAACACCAACTGTAGTAGATGTCACCTTTCAACACGTTATTTTCCTACATAATTCAGTAACACCAACTGAAGTAGATGTCACCTTTCAACACGTTATTTCCCTACATAATTCAGTAACACCAACTGTAGTAGACGTCACCTTTCAACACGTTATTTCCCTACATAATTCAATAACACCAACTACAGTAGATGTCACCTTTCAACACGTTATTTCCCTACATAGTTCAATAACACCAACTGTAGTAGATGTCACCTTTCAACACGTTATTTCCCTACATAATTCAATACCACCAACTACAGTAGATGTCACCTTTCAACACGTTATTTCCCTACATAGTTCAATAACACCAACTGTAGTAGATGTCACCTTTCAACACGTTATTTCCCTACATAATTCAGTAACACCAACTGTAGTAGATGTCACCTTTCAACACGTTATTTCCCTCCATAATTCAATACCACCAACTGTAGTAGATGTCACCTTTCAACACGTTATTTCCCTACATAATTCAGTAACACCAACTGAATTAGATGTCACCTTTCAACACGTTATTTCCCTCCATAATTCAATAACACCAACTGTAGTAGATGTCACCTTTCAACACGTTATTTCCCAACATAATTCAGTAACACCAACTGTAGTAGATGTCACCTTTCAACACGTTATTTCCCAACATAATTTAGTAACACCAATTGTAGTAGATGTCACCTTTCAACACGTTATTTCCCTACATAATTCAGTAACACCAACTGTAGTAGATGTCACCTTTCAACACTTTATTACCCTACATAATTCAGTAACACCCACTGTAGTAGACGTCACCTTTCAACACGTTATTTCCCTACATAATTCAGTAACACCAACTGTAGTAGACGTCACCTTTCAACACGTTATTTCCCTACATAATTCAGTAACACCAACTGAATTAAATGTCACCTTTCAACACGTTATTTCCCTCCATAATTCAATAACACCAACTGTAGTAGATGTCACCTTTCAACACGTTATTTCCTTGCATAATTCAATAACACCAACTGTAGTAGATGTCACCTTTCAACACGTTATTTCCCTACATAATTCAATAACACCAACTGAAGTAGATGTCACCTTTCAACACGTTATTTCCCTACATAATCCAATAGCACCAACTGCAGTAGATGTCAATGTTTAACATGTTATTTCCCTACATAATTCAGTAACACCAACTAAAGTAGATGTCACCTTTCAACACGTTATTTCCCTACATAATCCAATAGCACCAACTGCAGTAGATGTCAATGTTTAACATGTTATTTCCCTACATAGTCCTATAACACCAACTATAGTAGGTGTCAATGTTTAACATGTTATTTCCCTACATAGTCCTATAACACCAACTGTAGTAGGTGTCAATGTTTAACATGTTATTTCCCTACATAGTCCTATAACACCAACTGTAGTAGGTGTCAATGTTTAACATGTTATTTCCCTACATAGTCCTATAACACCAACTGTAGTAGGTGTCAATGTTTAACATGTTATTTCCCTACATAGTCCTAAAACACCAACTGTAGTAGGTGTCAATGTTTAACATGTTATTTCCCTACATAGTCCTATAACACCAACTGTAGTAGGTGTCAATGTTTAACATGTTATTTCCCTACATAGTCCTATAACACCAACTGTAGTAGGTATCAATGTTTAACATGTTATTTCCCTACATAGTCCTATAACACCAACTGTAGTAGGTGTCAATGTTTAACATGTTATTTCCCTACATAGTCCTATAACACCAACTGTAGTAGATGTCAATGTTTAACATGTTATTTCCCTACATAGTCCTATAACACCAACTGTAGTAGGTGTCAATGTTTAACATGTTATTTCCCTACATAGTCCCATAACACCAACTGTAGTAGGTGTCAATGTTTAACATGTTATTTCCCTACATAGTCCTATAACACCAACTGTAGTAGGTGTCAATGTTTAACATGTTATTTCCCTACATAGTCCTATAACACCAACTGTAGTAGGTGTCAATGTTTAACATGTTATTTCCCTACATAGTCCTATAACACCAACTGTAGTAGATGTCAATGTTTAACATGTTATTTCCCTACAAAGTCCTATAACACCAACTGTAGTAGGTGTCAATGTTTAACATGTTATTTCCTACATAGTCCTATAACACCAACTGTAGTAGATGTCAATGTTTAACATGTTATTTCCCTACATAGTCCTATAACACCAACTGTAGTAGGTGTCAATGTTTAACATGTTATTTCCCTACATAGTCCTATAACACCAACTGTAGTAGACGTCAGCTTCTTAAAATGTTATATTCCCTACGTAATTCATTAAAACTAACTGTTGTGGGTAACATAATCTTTTTCCATTATTGTTATTTAATCCAGGTTAGTTTTTTTACTAACAATTAAATAATTTTTTGCCAGTCTGTAGTGAGAAGATAATCCATGCTTTATAATATACTGTAGGATTTAATACATATATTATTTTCTTGAATAAGTTGGGAGTTTTAACATTTAAAGAGAAACCCGTAGAAAGTTCTGCAGTAAAGAAAATATGCCTTACTTATGAGGAAAATTATAATAGAACGAGTACCAATAAGAGAAAGAAACCTTGACTTCATATACTTCTGTAGAGTCCCCAAAAGAGTTCTGTTTATAATGTGACTCAAACCAAAATTAACAGTAACAAATATTTTTATTTCAACTCGTATGACGTGTTCTGTTGTAGCTTACAGAATGTACTCACAATTGCAAGTTTTACTTACCTTACGACAGTACAAAATGCAACGTTGAGCGTCCCTTATGAAACTTCATTTTAGTTTCTACTGACTGACTGACAGACAACACATTGCTGTGTAATAGTGAGAATGGTTAAAATAGGTGACACCTCTAGACGGTCTTAGGACCCCTTTAATAAACACTGCTGCATTCTAAAAAAAAATCCCCGTCACACCAAACATGCTCGCCCTTTCAGCCGTGGGGGCGTTATAATGCACGGTCAATCCCACTATTCGTTGGTTAAAGAGTAGCACAAGAGTTGGCGGTGAGTGGTGAAGACCAGCTGTGTAAATTAGGGACGGCTTTCGCGGATAGCCCTCATGTAGGTTAGCGCGAAATTTAAATCAAATAAACCAATTTTGTTGGAGTCCGTCACAAATAAACACAGCAAAAACTCAGCTGGTACTCTTTACGAAATCGACATGACACAGAAAACAACAGCTAGAAATATATATGAATGGCACTCTACTCCAGATTGCCCAATCAGCAAAATTTTTAGGTCTGACTTATGATTCAAAATTAACTTGGATCAATCATGTCAACGAAATTAAAAATAAAATTTGGCGAAGAACCAACTATGTTAGGAGTCTAACTGGTAAACACAGTGGAGCATCTACAGATAACATTTTGAAAATATACAAAACATATATAAGACCAGTAATAGACTATGCAGCTCCAGCATGGGTAACTGTAAGTAATAAAACAATCAAAACTAAACTACAAACAATACAAAACACACTTCTCACAACAGCATACAGAGTCCCGAGATCAACATCATCTAAATTCATTCACAATTACTCGAACATACCAACCATATCAGATAGACTCCTAAATATAACAATTAGATATTTTAACAAAAATTGGATGAAAAATGATTTATTATGCGAACTAGATAGGTACCTCATACATGATGAAGAAAATCCTAAATACCTCTCCCCAATTAACATATATTTTAAACATAAAGAAAAATAAAGTAAAGTAAAATATGTATGTATATAAACTTTAAATATTATATTTATAGTTTACATATTTATGTATTTTAAAATAATAATCAGATAAAAAAAAATAATAATAATAAAAATATAAAAAAAATAAATTGCCACCAGCTAGCTTGACTACTGTGAATAATAGACTATAAATGGACATTGCCCTGAAAAGGACCTAACATACAAACAGTAAGGGAAAATAAGTTCAGGAAGGAGGAAGAGGTCAAAGTGAACCTGACCCTCCAGGGCAAAATACCCACATACCATTGGAACGAACGATTGGAGTCCGTCACTCTGGTCCTAAAACTCACTTTTATTACGAACTACTCGTGATTCTTAAAACTAACTCTTATTTTGAACTATTCCTGATCCTTGAAACTAACTCTTATTTTGAACTACTTTTTCAATAATCTCTTGATGAATATCAAAAGGTTTATTTTTTCACTCTATTTGTTACTTTTTTTCCACCCCCTTCCCCTGATGAGGAACGGTAAGTTTAGGGACTTAATATCCTGGGTTCAATCCCCCACCAGTATAAATGTCCCATTTTGTATTTTCACACTAGAAACCAAAACAGTAAGTTTGGAATATTTTAAACCTAAGATAAAGTAAACGATGGTTACAAAATAATTCATTTTTATGTCAGAACACTTGCAGACATTCAAGGACACTGGGCGTTGGTGTGGTCAGTGTTTCGATACCAGTATCATGTTTTTCTTATCGACCATCGTATTCGACAGTAAATTTTGTAGCATCAAGGTTGAACCAATATTATTCTCGGTTTTATTTCGGTGCTAACCAATTTTTTAAGCTATTCTTGAAACTTTATATTGTTAAGATATGCACTAACTCAAAACACTGAGCCAGTTCTTTGCTGGAATTCGATAAATAAGGGCTGAAAGTTTCCTTTTTTTTAATTACTGAGGGAAAAAAATTATCCGTTAAAAAATCTATCCGTCGTAGGATAGAATCACGCCGTCAAATATGGCAGCTCTTTCAGACACGAGGGCCTTATAATGTGACGGTCAGTCCCAATATTAATTGGTAAAGTGCGGCATGGCCAGGTGGAGAAAGGCATTCGACTCGTAATCTGAGGGTCGCGGGTTCGAATCCCCTTTCACACCAAACATGCTCGCCCTTTCAGTCTTGGTGGCGTTATAACGTTACGATCAATCCCACTATTCGTTGGTAAAAGAGTAGCCCAAGAGTTGGCGGTGGGTGGTGATGACTAACTGCCTTCCCTCTAGTCTTACATTGGTAAATTAGGGAGAGCTAGTGCGGATAGCCCTCGTGTAGCTTTGCGCGAAATTCAGGAAGAAAGACACAAAATCTATACCTTGAAATCACCAACATGTATACGTGTTGTTCACTGTACACCCGGAGAGGGTCGTGTGTTATACCAGTTACAACAAACAGTTAATGTAAAGAACTACCCAGGAAGAAGGGGAACTGAAATCATGAAACATTCTTGAGAAATATACGGGAAACTCCCAGAAGTGATTAGTGTATTAACTGTAGGATCGAAAACATTTACAAAGTCGAAACTATTGTTGTAATTCTAGGGTTAGCCCAAACATGTGAGGCTGTAAATGTACAATCGTTAAGAAACGAAGTAAATCTGAGGATACCAACCATTTAAAAACAATGTAAACAAAGCAATAGGGACTTTGTATGTATCATGCATATACAATAGTGGAGACACACAGTGTTAACAGGGAAAAACAGAAGAAACTAAATCAACACATTCATTCTGACATGTACCTGTACCATTACGTTTTACCATTACAGTTAACACTGAACACGTTCATTCTTACATGTACCTGTACCTTTACGTTTTACCATTACAGTTAACACTGAACACATTCATTCTTACACGTACCTGTACCATTACGTTTTAACATTACAGTTAACACTGAACACATTCATTCTTACACGTACCTGTACCATTACGTTTTACCATTACAGTTGACACTGAACACATTCGTTCTTACACGTACCTGTACCATTACGTTTTACCATTACAGTTGACACTGAACACATTCGTTCTTACACGTACCTGTACCATTACGTTTTACCATTACAGTTGACACTGAACACGTTCGTTCAGTGTAGACAGTGCTGCCACCTGCCTGATAATGGTTGTTGTACCTCTTGCCCATTTTTCTGTAATTTCTCCGAAGTGAACTAAAAATTGAATGTGGCTCTTTTTTTAAAATGTTTAATTGATGGCCACTATAAAAACAAATGTTTTTTGTCACAAAATCTGTAATTCCAAAGATTAATCGAATATTTTATCTTTGAATTAGACCTGTGGCTAATTTATAGAGCAACTGTGAAACATTTCGCAGGTGACAAAATAAAGAACCAGCCTGTCCAGTTAACGAATCAGCGTTTCTCAGAAAGGTGACGTTGTCCTTTCCTACTAAAGACACGATAATATCAAGATTTATAACCACTGCCTGAGTTGTTTACTGTCTGAGATAAAACTCGGCTGTTTGGTAATTATATTTTATTATTTACGTGTAGATAGCCAGTTGTTTGTACAATTACAGACTGAAATAAACATGCTTTGTTTAACATAGATGACGTAAAAGGAATAGATTGGATATATAATAAAGAGATACGTATTATTTAACTAGTCTTGTCTTTTTACGCATTTTTGTTTTATTATCATATTAATGTGTCTTAAGTTTCGTAACATATAAACAAAAAAAACATTTCAATTTCATAACGCTCTGACACATTTGGAACAAGAGTAATCACACAGTGCCAGATGCCAGTACCTGAGAGAGAGTGAATGGGTGTCTGATAGAGTTTTACCAGTTTACAAGAGGCATCATTAACAGCTAGAGTGACCTCTGACACTGAACGTCTGGTTAAGAAATACAATTAGCTTCAGACATAAAAGACCTGGCATGACCAGGTGGTTAGAGTGCTCGACTCGCAATCTGAGAGCCGCGAGTTCGAGGATTCATACTCGCCCTTTCAGCTTCCGGGGCGTCATAATGGTACGGTCAATCCCACTATGCGTCAGTAAAAGAGCAGCCCAAAAATTGGCGGTGCATAGTGATGACTAGCTGCCTTCCCTGTAGTCTTACACTGCTAAATTATGAATGGCTACTTCAGATAGCCAGCCCTCTTGTAACTTTGCGCGAAATTCAAAAACCAAACAAACAATCGGGCGTAAATTAAATAACTGTTTTTGTACTCTTGGAACTCAGCTTCAAATTCAAGTGCTAGATATCTTCAGTTTTCATAAAACATGATATACACGTCATGACAAGGAAAGCAGTTCACAGATATTTCTCTCTGTAAGGGATACAGTCATTATGTTGAATTTTATACACTTACGTCCGTGTGATACAGTCATTATGTTGAATTTCATATACTTACGTCCGTGTGATACAGTCATTATGTTGAATTTCATACACTTACGTCCGTGTGATACAGCCATTATGTTGAATTTCATACACTTACGTCCGTGTGATACAGTCATTATGTTGAATTTCATACACTTACGTTCGTGTGATACAGTCATTATGTTGAATTTCATACACTTACGTCCGTGTGATACAGTCATTATGTTGAATTTCATATACTTACATCTTTGTAATACAGCCATTATGTTGGATTTCATATACTTACAACTTTGTGATACAGCTGTTATAGTTACGTTCGTGATACAGCCGTCATGTTAAGTCCGACACACTTACGTCCGTGTAATACAGACACGACGTTGAGTCTGATACACTTTCGTGTGTTTAATAGGAAGTGTAATTATCAGGATAATAGTATCTACTGAACTGTGTTTGTGATAACTCTATGATAGTGTTAAAACTCATGTGACGACATTTCGTGAAAAGCCGGTTGTTCAGATTTGTTATTGTCGTTTCTTAATGTGTAAATAAGCCAGCTATCGATCTTTCGTGTACATAAACAGACAACTGATATAACTTTTAACAAATCATCACCCATGACATCACTTTCCACTGTTTCAGCGCTTCAAAAGTATCCGAGGTACGTTGTGCTCTTGAAGCCAGTTAAAGATTCTTCACAAACACTTAAACCATTAATAATTTGCTCTTTACTGTGGAGGTTTCTATTATTAAATATTACAAAGTAATCTTCACTGTGGAGTTTTCTATTATTAAATATTACACAGTAACTTTTACTGTGCAGGTTTCTATTATTAAATATTACACAGTAACCTTCACTGTGAAGTTTTCTATTATTAAATATTACACAGTAACTTTTACTGTGGAGGTTTCTATTGTTAAATATTACACAGTAACCTTTACTGTGGAGTTTTCTATTATTAAATATTACACAGTAGCCTTTACTGTGGAGTTTTCTATTATTAAATATTAAACAGTAACCTTCACTGTGGAGTTTTCTATTATTAAATATTACACAGTAACTTTTACTCTGGAGGTTTCTATTATTAAATATTACACAGTAACTTTACTCTGGAGGTTTCTATTATTAAATATTACACAGTAACTTTTACTCTGGAGGTTTCTATTATTAAATATTACACAGTAACCTTTACTGTGGAGGTTTCTATTATTGAATATTACACAGTAACCTTTACTGTGGAGTTTTCTATTATTAAATATTACACAGTAACCTTCACTGTGGAGTTTTCTATTATTAAATATTACACAGTAATCTTTACTGTGGAGGTTTCTATTATTAAATATTACACAGTAACCTTCACTGTGGAGTTCTCTATTATTAAATATTAAACAGTAACCTTCACTGTGGAGTTCTCTATTATTAAATATTACACAGTAGCCTTTACTGTGGAGTTTTCTATTATTAAATATTACACAGTAACCTTCACTGTGGAGTTTTCTATTATTAAATATTATACAGTAACCTTTACTGTGGAGTTTTCTATTATTAAATATTACACAGTAACTTTTACTGTGCAGGTTTCTATTATTAAATATTACACAGTAACCTTCACTGTGGAGGTTTCTATTATTAAATATTACACAGTAACCTTCACTGTGGAGGTTTCTATTATTAAATATTACACAGTAACCTTTACTGTGGAGTTTTCTATTATTAAATATTACACAGTAACCTTTACTGTGGAGGTTTCTATTATTAAATATTACACAGTAACCTTCACTGTGGAGGTTTTTATTATTAAATATTACACAGTAACCTTCACTGTGGAGGTTTCTATTATTAAATATTACACAGTAACCTTCACTGTGGAGGTTTCTATTATTAAATATTACACAGTAACCTTCACTGTGGAGTTTTCTATTATTAAATATTACACAGTAACCTTTACTGTGGAGTTTTCTATTATTAAATATTACACAGTAACCTTTACTGAGGAGTTTTCTATTATTAAATATTACACAGTAACCTTTACTGAGGAGTTTTCTATTATTAAATATTACACAGTAACCTTTACTGTGGAGGTTTCTATTATTAAATATTACACAGTAACCTTCACTGTGGAGGTTTCTATTATTAAATATTACACAGTAACCTTTACTGTGGAGGTTTCTATTATTAAATATTACACAATAACCTTTACTGTGGAGTTTTCTATTATTAAATATTACACAGTAACCTTTACTGTGGAGGTTTCTATTATTAAATATAATACAGTAACCTATACTGTGGAGTTTTCTATTATTAAATATTGCACAGTAACCTTCACTGTGGAGTTTTCTATTATTAAATATTACACAGTAACCTTTACTGTGGAGTTTTCTATTATTAAATATTACACAATAACCTTTACTGTGGAGGTTTCTATTATTAAATATTATACAGTAACCTTTACTGTGGAGTTTTCTATTATTAAATATTATACAGTAACCTTTACTGTGGAGGTTTCTATTATTAAATATTACACAGTAACCTTCACTGTGGAGGTTTGTATTATTAAATATTACACAGTAACCTTTACTGTGGAGTTTTCTATTATTAAATATTACACAGTAACCTTTACTGAGGAGTTTTCTATAATTAAATATTACACAGTAACCTATACTGTGGAGTTTTCTATTATTAAATATTACACAGTAACCTTCACTGTGGAGGTTTCTATTATTATATATTACACAGTATCCTTCACTGTGGAGTTTTCTATTATTAAATATTATACAATAACCTTTACTGTTGAGGTTTTTATTATTAAATATTATACAGTAACCTTCGTTGTGGAGTTTTCTATTATTAAATATTACACAGTAACCTTTACTGTGGAGTTTTCTATTATTAAATATTACACAGTAACCTTCACTGTGGAGGTTTCTATTATTAAATATTACACAATAACCTTTACTGTGGAGGTTTCTATTATTAAATATTATACAGTAACCTTTACTGTGGAGGTTTCTATAATTAAATATTACACAGTAACCTTTACTATGGAGGTTTCTATTATTAAATATTAGACAGTAACCTTTATTGTGGAGGTTTCTATTATTAAATATTACACAATAACCTTTACTATGGAGGTTTCTATTATTAAATATTACACAGTAACCTTCACTGTGGAGTTTTCTATTATTAAAAAATATACAGTAACCTTTACTGTGGAGGTTTCTATTATTAAATATTACACTGTAACCTTTACTGTGGAGGTTTCTATTATTAAATATTACACAGTAACCTTTATTGTGGAGGTTTCTATTATTAAATGTTACACAATAACCTTTACTGTGGAGGTTTCTATTTTTAAATATTACACAATAACCTTTACTGTGGAGGTTTCTATTTTTAAATATTACACAATAACCTTTACTGTGGAGGTTTCTATTATTAAATATTACACAATAACCTTTACTGTGGAGGTTTCTATTATTAAATATTACACAATAACCTTTACTGTGGAGGTTTCTATTATTAAATATTACACAATAACCTTTACTGTGGAGGTTTCTATTATTAAATATTATACAGTAACCTTTACTGAGGAGTTTTCTATTATTAAATATTACACAGTAACCTTTACTGTGGAGTTTTCTATTATTAAAAATATACAGTAACCTTTACTGTGGAGGTTTCTATTATTAAATATTACACAGTAACCTTTACTGTGGAATTTTCTATTATTAAATATTACACAGTAACCTTCACTGTGGAGGTTTCTATTATTAAATATTACACAGTAACCCTTACTGTGGAGTTTTCTATTATTAAATATTATACAGTAACCTTTAATGTGGAGGTTTCTATTATTAAATATTATACAGTAACCTTCGTTGTGGAGTTTTCTATTATTAAATATTACACAGTAACCTTTACTGTGGAGTTTTCTATTATTAAATATTACACAGTAACCTTCACTGTGGAGGTTTCTATTATTAAATATTACACAGTAACCTTTACTGTGGAGTTTTCTATTATTAAATATTACACAGTAACCTTTACTGTGGAGTTTTCTATTATTAAATATTACACAGTAACCTTTGGAGTTTTCTATTATTAAATATTATACACTAACCTTTACTGTGGAGGTTTCTATTATTAAATATTACACAGTAACATTTACTGTGGAGGTTTCTATTATTAAATATTACACAGTAACCTTTACTGTGGAGGTTTCTATTATTAAATATTACACAGTAGCCTTTACTGTGGAGTTTTCTATTATTAAATATTACACAGTATCCTTTACTGTGGAGATTTCTATTATTAAATATTACACAGTAACCTTTACTGTGGAGATTTCTATTATTAAATATTACACAGTAACCTTTACTGTGGAGATTTCTATTATTAAATATTACACAGTAACCTTTACTGTGGAGATTTCTATTATTAAATATTACACAGTAACCTTTACTGTGGAGATTTCTATTATTAAATATTACACAGTAATGTGTAACTTGTTACCCCTGTTCTACAATCGTTTTATATTATAGTATGAAATAGTAAATAAGATTTCATCTGTAGTTTTGTTTCATAACACTTGTTAAATCTAGAAAGATTCATAACACTTGGTAAATCTAGAAAGTTTCATAACACTTGTTAAATCTAGAAAGATTCATAACACTTGGTAAATCTAGAAAGTTTCATAACACTTGTTAAATCTAGAAAGATTCATAACACTTGGTAAATCTAGAAAGATTCATAACACTTGGTAAATCTAGAAAGTTTCATAACACTTGGTAAATCTAGAAAGTTTCATAACACTTGGTAAATCTAGAAAGTTTCATAACACTTGGTAAATCTAGAAAGTTTCATAACACTTGGTAAATCTAGAAAGTTTCATAACACTTGGTAAATCTAGAAAGTTTCATAACACTTGGTAAATCTAGAAAGTTTCGTAACACTTGTTAAATTTAGAAAGTTTCGTAACACTTGTTAAATTTAGAAAGTTTCGTAACACTTGTTAAATTTAGAAAGTTTTGTAACACTTGTTAAATCTAGAAAGATTCGTAACACTTGGTAAATCTAGAAAGATTCGTAACACTTGGTAAATCTAGAAAGATTCATAACACTTGTTAAATCTAGAAAGATTCAAAACACTTGGTAAATCTAGAAAGTTTCATAACACTTGTTAAATCTAGAAAGATTCATAACACTTGGTAAATCTAGAAAGTTTCATAACACTTGGTAAATCTAGAAAGTTTCAAAACACTTGTTAAATCTAGAATGTTTCATAACACTTGTTAAATCTAGAAAGATTCATAACACTTGGTAAATCTAGAACGTTTCATAACACTTGTTAAATCTAAAAGTTTCATAACACATGTTAAATCTAGAAAGTTTCATAACACTTGTTAAATCTAGAAAGTTTCATAACACTTGTTAAATCCAGAAAGTTTCATAACACTTGTTAAATCTAGAAAGATTCATAACACTTGGTAAATCTAGAAAGTTTCATAACACTTGTTAAATCTAGAAAGTTTCATAACACTTGTTAAAAATAATGTTTTGTTTTTTAATTTATCTCCATTTAATTTATTTTCAAAGAAAAAATCTTTTAAAGTTTAAGGAAGTTTTTATAGTTATTGAATTCAGAAAATTGAAACTAATCGTTAAAAATGAAGACGTGGTAGTTCTGTAATTGATATGACAAAGATAAGTTAAGAGTGGAATCACCATAAAATAAATTCGTTGTACAGAATTCCACAACTAACTGCACCATACAAATCAGCTGGCTACGATACCTGCAAAATCTGTCTGTTCTTACATAACGATCCCTGAAACCTGAAGGAATTTTTAATTACTTCTTGTAGTCTTTTGATTAAATTAGTTTTCAGCGGTGGTTTATTGGATGAACACACTGAAGTTGGGGGGAGGTGAAAGGTACATTTTTCTGTAACATCTGTAACACTGAAGTTGGGGGGAGGTGAATGATACATTTTTCTGTAACACCTGTAACACTGAAGTTGGGGGGAGGTGAATGATACATTTTTCTGTAACACTGAAGTTCGGGGAAGGTAAAAGATGCATTTTTCTGTAACATCTATAACACTGAAGCTGGGGGGAGGTGAAAGATACATTTTTCTGTAACATCTCTAACACTGAACATCCGTAAAAGAAACAAACACCTTTTCAGTATTTAAGCGATTTCTTTCATCTTAAAGAGTCAGAACTTACCCAATCACGTTCTTTCAAAGGAAAGTTCCAATTTTAAACCTTAACCCATTGGTGCACAACACAACAATGACGTATAACTTTATTTACTTTGAACGTTTTGTTCCTCTTTTCACCATACAGAAATAATTCAGACATTTGTGAAATGCACTTTTTACAAATGGTCTTTACTCTCCAGATAATACTGAAATTAAACTTTTTATTTCACCCAATCTTTTAGCATTACAGTTTCATCAGAGCTAGTAATACTAGACCTAGGCTTAGCATAAATTGGAGATATGGCGCTTGATTCGCAAACTCAGGATCGTCGGTTTGAATCTCCCATCCCACCAAATATGCTCACCTTTTTCAGCCGTGGGAGCGTAATGGTGTGACGATTATAGAGTAGCCCAAGTTAGCGGTGGTCAGGGGTCATTAGTTGTCCTACCTTTAGCCTTATGAATAGTTATTGTAGTCAATATTTCAAGTGTAAATAAACTTTATCATAGTCCAGCATTTCATGGTCATAGGTTTGATCATAACCTATTGTTTCATGGCTAATAGGTTTAATCATAACCTACTGTTTCATGGCTAATAGGTTTGATCATAGTCCAGCATTTCATGGTCATAGGTTTAATCATAACCTAGTGTTTCATGGCTAATAGGTTTAATCATAACCTAGTGTTTCATGGCTAATAGGTTTGATCATAACCTAGTGTTTCATGGCTAATAGGTTTGACCGTAACCTAGTGTTTCATGGCTAATAGGTTTAATCATAACCTAGTGTTTTATGGCTAATAGGTTTGACCATAACCTACTGTTTAATAGCTAATAGGTTTAATCATAACCTATTGTTTGGTGGCTAATAGGTTTAATCATAACCTACTGTTTCATGGCTAATACGTTTGATCATAGTCCAGCATTTCATGGTCATAGGTTTGATCATAACCTAGTGTTTCATGGCTAATAGGTTTAATCATAACCTAGTGTTTCATGGCTGATAGGTTTGATCATAACCTAGTGTTTCATGGCTAATAGGTTTGACCGTAACCTACTGTTTCTTGGCTAATAGGTTTAATCATAACCTAGTGTTTTATGGCTAATAGGTTTGACCATAACCTACTGTTTAATAGCTAATAGGTTTAATCATAACCTATTGTTTCGTGGCTAATAGGTTTTATCATAATCTACTGTTTCATGGCTAATAGGTTTGATCATAACCTAGTGTTTCATGGCTAATAGGTTTGATCATAACCTAGTGTTTCATAGCTAATAGGTTTGATCATAACCTACTGTTTCTTGGCTAATAGGTTTAATCATAACCTAGTGTTTTATGGCTAATAGGTTTGACCATAACCTACTGTTTAATAGCTAATAGGTTTAATCATAACCTATTGTTTCGTGGCTAATAGGTTTTATCATAATCTACTGTTTCATGGCTAATAGGTTTGATCATAACCTAGTGTTTCATGGCTAATAGGTTTGATCATAACCTAGTGTTTCATGGCTAATAGGTTTGACCATAACCTACTGTTTCTTGGCTAATAGGTTTAATCATAACCTAGTGTTTTATGGCTAATAGGTTTGACCATAACCTACTGTTTAATAGCTAATAGGTTTAATCATAACCTATTGTTTGGTGGATAATAGGTTTAATCATAACCTACTGTTTCATGGCTAATAGGTTTGATCATAACCTAGTGTTTCATGGCTAATAGGTTTAATCATAACCTAGTGTTTCATGGCTAATAGGTTTGATCATAACCTAGTGTTTCATGGCTAATATGTTTAATCATAACCTAGTGTTTCATGGCTGATAGGTTTGATCATAACCTAGTGTTTCATGGCTAATAGGTTTGACCGTAACCTACTGTTTAATAGCTAATAGGTTTAATCATAACCTATTGTTTCGTGGCTAATAGGTTTTATCATAATCTACTGTTTCATGGCTAATAAGTTTGACCATAACCTACTGTTTCTTGGCTAATAGATTTAATCATAACCTAGTGTTTTATGGCTAATAGATTTGACCATAACCTACTGTTTAATAGCTAATAGGTTTTATCATAATCTACTGTTTCATGGCTAATAGGTTTGATCATAACCTAGTGTTTCATGGCTAATATGTTTAATCATAACCTAGTGTTTCATGGCTGATAGGTTTGATCATAACCTAGTGTTTCATGGCTAATAGGTTTGACCGTAACCTACTGTTTAATAGCTAATAGGTTTAATCATAACCTATTGTTTCGTGGCTAATAGGTTTTATCATAATCTACTGTTTCATGGCTAATAAGTTTGACCATAACCTACTGTTTCTTGGCTAATAGATTTAATCATAACCTACTGTTTCTTGGCTAATAGGTTTAATCATAACCTAGTGTTTTATGGCTAATAGGTTTGACCATAACCTACTGTTTAATAGCTAATAGGTTTGATCATAACTTAGTGTTTCATAGCTAATAGGTTTGATCATAACCTACTGTTTCTTGGCTAATAGATTTAATCATAACCTAGTGTTTTATGGCTAATAGGTTTGACCATAACCTACTGTTTAATAGCTAATAGGTTTAATCATAACCTATTGTTTCGTGGCTAATAGGTTTTATCATAATCTACTGTTTCATGGCTAATAGGTTTGATCATAACCTAGTGTTTCAAGGCCAAATGGTTTAATCATAACCTACTGTTTCATAGCTAATAGGTTTGATCATAACCTACTGTTTCTTGGCTAATAGGTTTAATCATAACCTAGTGGTTTATGGCTAATAGGTTTGACCATAACCTACTGTTTAATAGCTAATAGGTTTAATCGTAACCTATTGTTTCATGGCTAATAGGTTTGATCATAACCTAGTGTTTCATGGCTAATAGGTTTGATCATAACCTAGTGTTTCATGGCAAATAGGTTTGACCATAACCTACTGTTTCTTGGCTAATAGGTTTAATCATGACCTAGTGTTTTATGGCTAATAGGTTTGACCATAACCTACTGTTTAATAGCTAATAGGTTTAATCATAACCTATTGTTTCGTGGCTAATAGGTTTTATCATAATCTACTGTTTCATGGCTAATAGGTTTGATCATAACCTAGTGTTTCATGGCTAATAGGTTTGAGCATAACCTAGTGTTTCATGGCTAATAGGTTTGACCATAACCTACTGTTTCTTGGCTAATAGGTTTAATCATAACCTAGTGTTTTATGGCTAATAGGTTTGACCATAACCTACTGTTTAATAGCTAATAGGTTTAATCATAACCTAGTGTTTCAAGGCCAAATGGTTTAATCATAACCTAGTGTTTCATGGCTAATAGGTTTAATCATAACTTCGTGTTTCATGGCTAATAGGTTTGATCATAACCTAGTGTTTCATAGCTAATAGGTTTGATCATAACCTACTGTTTCTTGGCTAATAGGTTTAATCATAACCTAGTGTTTTATGGCTAATAGGTTTGACCATAACCTACTGTTTAATAGCTAATAGGTTTAATCATAACCTATTGTTTCGTGGCTAATAGGTTTTATCATAATCTACTGTTTCATGGCTAATATGTTTGATCATAACCTAGTGTTTCATATCTAATATGTTTGATCATAACCTAGTGTTTCATGGCTAATAGGTTTGATAATAACCTAGTGTTTTATGGCTAATAGGTTTGATCATAACCTAGTGTTTCATGGCTAATAGGTTTGATCATAACCTAGTGTTTTATGGCTAATAGGTTTGATCATAACCTAGTGTTTCATGGCTAATAGGTTTGATCATAACCTAGTGTTTCATGGCTAATAGATTTGATCATAACCTAGTGTTTCATGGCTAATAGGTTTGATCATAACCTACTGTTTCTTGGCTAATAGGTTTAATCATAACCTAGTGGTTTATGGCTAATAGGTTTGACCATAACCTACTGTTTAATAGCTAATAGGTTTAATCGTAACCTATTGTTTCATGGCTAATAGGTTTGATCATAACCTAGTGTTTCATGGCTAATAGGTTTAATCATAACCTATTGTTTCGTGGCTAATAGGTTTTATCATAATCTACTGTTTCATGGCTAATAGGTTTGATCATAACCTAGTGTTTCATGGCTAATAGGTTTGAGCATAACCTAGTGTTTCATGGCTAATAGGTTTGACCATAACCTACTGTTTCTTGGCTAATAGGTTTAATCATAACCTAGTGTTTTATGGCTAATAGGTTTGACCATAACCTACTGTTTAATAGCTAATAGGTTTAATCATAACCTATTGTTTCGTGGCTAATAGGTGTGATCATAACCTAGTGTTTCAAGGCCAAATGGTTTAATCATAACCTAGTGTTTCATGGCTAATAGGTTTAATCATAACTTCGTGTTTCATGGCTAATAGGTTTGATCATAACCTAGTGTTTCATAGCTAATAGGTTTGATCATAACCTACTGTTTCTTGGCTAATAGGTTTAATCATAACCTAGTGTTTTATGGCTAATAGGTTTGACCATAACCTACTGTTTAATAGCTAATAGGTTTAATCATAACCTATTGTTTCGTGGCTAATAGGTTTTATCATAATCTACTGTTTCATGGCTAATATGTTTGATCATAACCTAGTGTTTCATATCTAATATGTTTGATCATAACCTAGTGTTTAATGGCTAATAGGTTTGATAATAACCTACTGTTTCATGGCTAATATGTTTGATCATAACCTAGTGTTTCATATCTAATATGTTTGATCATAACCTAGTGTTTAATGGCTAATAGGTTTGATAATAACCTAGTGTTTTATGGCTAATAGGTTTGATCATAACCTAGTGTTTCATGGCTAATAGGTTTGATCATAACCTAGTGTTTTATGGCTAATAGGTTTGATCATAACCTAGTGTTTCATGGCTAATAGGTTTGATCATAACCTAGTGTTTCATGGCTAATAGATTTGATCATAACCTAGTGTTTCATGGCTAATATGTTTGATCATAACCTAGTGTTTCAGGTTTACCAAGGTTGAATGCTGATGTTAAGTTCTTTAACTGGTAATTTTAAAATTCTTGGTGGACTCTATGTGGAAACTGCGTAACGAAAATTTGGTTGTCATTAATAAGAAATATGTTTAGTTAAGATACATTATTATATCAGAAGTTACGTCTGAGTCAATGAGGATTCTTTCACAGAAGTTTTGCTTCTGAAGATGAATAATCAGTAGTTCGAATATATTTGGGGTTTGGGGTCTTTTCCAGCCCCGTTCTATACTTTTAAATCTAAAATAGGGTTAACTATAAATCATCTTTAAACTTAGTTTAATTTATTCTAGAGAATGTGTGTATGTATTTTCTGTTGCTGTTTTTCCAAATACATTGTTTTTCTAACTGAATTACAGTTTCTTATTAACCATTACGAAATTATCGTTCTTGCAACAACCCGAATTATATTGAAGCTTTCCCAATAAGTCATTACACCATTTCTTTTGTATCAACTAGTCAGACAAACACGCTGAAAACTCGCCAGACAGGGACAAGGTTTTTATCATTGTGAAACTTTGATACTGACACGCGTCAAAAAAATTCACCATGAAAGTACTTAAAGGATCAACATACATTGTTTGAACTAATCGTAACCATGACTACGACTATGTACTTCAGGTAAGGCTTGTACCGGTTTAATAAAACATTTATCAAACTGGATGTTTAAGAAAGGCTTACTTACACTGAAATAATATTGTAGTTATTATGTTTAGCCTGTATTGTAATGTTTTTAAATTTTTCTGCTGGTTTTTTAAATTATTTGGTGTAAATAATTCATAGTCTAGTACACATAACGAAAGTATTATGTCATTCTCTCTTAATGATGTTCAAACGGAAATACCATGATCATCGTAAAAACTTACGTGTACACTTAAACTAAATATTTTACTAAGATTAAAACTGACTCACTGTATTACACATCAACTCTAGTGTTATATCTGTAACCTTATTTCCAGACACTCTCTTGAAATGACCTCTAGGTAATTTAGGATCCGTCATCTACCCAACATATAAATTAAAGATATTGAAAATATAGCTCAAAAATCTGTATTTATTTATTACAAATATGCATTGTATTTCTATTTACATTTTTAACTAAATCTACTGATAACTACACTTCTACAAACTTTTGGTAGCCCAGAAAATATCATGAGTAAGTGATATAGTAAGACTAACAGACTGCACATAGATACAGTTCAGGATAGTTCTATACCAACATTAATAAATATAATATCATTAGTAGGTGATATTACTATAGTAAGACTAACAGACTGTACATAGATACAGTTCAGGATAGTTTTATACCAACATTAATAAATATAATATCATTAGTAGGTGATATTACTATAGTAAGACCAACAGACTGTACATAGATACAATACAGTTCAGGATAGTTCTATACCAACACTAATAAATATAATATCATTAGTAGGTGATATTACTATAGTAAGACTAACAGACTGTACATAGATACAATACAGTTCAGGATAGTTCTATACCAACATTAATAAATATAATATCATTAGTAGGTGATATTACTATAGTAAGACCAACAGACTATACATAGATACAGTACAGTTCAGGATAGTTCTATACCAACATTAATAAATATAATATCATTAGTAGGTGATATTGCTATAGTAAGACTAACAGACTGTACATAGATACAGTACAGTTCAGGATAGTTCTATACCAACATTAATAAATATAATATCATTAGTAGGTGATATTACTATAGTAAGACTAACAGACTGTACATAGATACAGTACAGTTCAGGATAGTTCTATACTAACATTTATAAATATAATATCATTAGTAGGTGATATTACTATAGTAAGACTAACAGACTGTACATAGATACAGTACAGTTCAGGATAGTTTCTATACCAACATTAATAAATATAATATCATTAGTAGGTGATATTACTATAGTAAGACCAACAGACTGTACATAGATACAGTTCAGGATAGTTTTATACCAACATTAATAAATATAATATCATTAGTAGGTGATATTACTATAGTAAGACCAACAGACTGTACATAGATACAACACAGTTCAGGATAGTTCTAAACCAACATTAATAAATATAATATCATTAGTAGGTGATATTACTATAGTAAGACTAACAGACTGTACATAGATACAATACAGTTCAGGATAGTTCTATACCAACATTAATACACATAATATCATTAGTAGATGATATCACTATAGTAAGACTAACAGACTGTACATAGATATCTTACTATAGATATTACTATAGTAAGACTAACACACTATACATAGATACAATACAGTTCAGGATAGTTCTATACCAACATTAATAAATATAATATCATTAGTAGGTGATATTACTATAGTAAGACCAACAGACTGTACATAGATACAGTACAGTTCAGGATAGTTCTATACCAACATTAATAAATATAATATCATTAGTAGGTGATATTACTATAGTAAGACTAACAGACTGTACATAGATACAGTACAGTTCAGGATAGTTCTATACCAACATTAATAAATATAATATCCTTGGTAGGTGATATTACTATAGTAAGACAAACAGACTGTACACAGATACAGTGCAGTTCAGGAAAGTTCTATACCAACATTAATAAATGTAATATCATTAGTAGGTGATATTACTATAGTAAGACCAACAGACTGTACATAGATACAACACAGTTCAGGATAGTTCTAAACCAACATTAATAAATATAATATCATTAGTAGGTGATATTACTATAGTAAGACTAACAGACTGTACATAGATACAATACAGTTCAGGATAGTTCTATACCAACATTAATACACATAATATCATTAGTAGATGATATCACTATAGTAAGACTAACAGACTGTACATAGATATCTTACTATAGATATTACTATAGTAAGACTAACAGACTATACATAGATACAATACAGTTCAGGATAGTTCTATACCAACATTAATAAATATAATATCATTAGTAGGTGATATTACTATAGTAAGACCAACAGACTGTACATAGATACAGTACAGTTCAGGATAGTTCTATACCAACATTAATAAATATAATATCATTAGTAGGTGATATTACTATAGTAAGACTAACAGACTGTACATAGATACAGTACAGTTCAGGATAGTTCTATACCAACATTAATAAATATAATATCATTAGTAGGTGATATTACTATAGTAAGACTAACAGACTGTACATAGATACAGTACAGTTCAGGATAGTTCTATACCAACATTAATAAATATAATATCCTTGGTAGGTGATATTACTATAGTAAGACAAACAGACTGTACACAGATACAGTGCAGTTCAGGAAAGTTTTATACCAACATTAATAAATATAATATCATTAGTAGGTGATATTACTATAGTAAGACCAACATTCTGTACATAGATACAGTACAGTTCAGGATAGTTCTATACCAACATTAATAAATATAATATCCTTAGTATATTACTATAGTAAGACAAACAGACTGTACATAGATACAGTACAGTTCAGGATAGTTCTATACCAACATTAATAAATGTAATATCATTAGTAGGTGATATTACTATAGTAAGACAAACAGACTGTACATAGATACAGTACAGTTCAGGATAGTTCTATACCAACATTAATAAATATAATATCATTAGTAGGTGATATTACTATAGTAAGACAAACAGACTATACATAGATACAGTACAGTTCAGGATAGTTCTATACCAACATTAATAAATGTAATATCATTAGTAGGTGATATTACTATAGTAAGACAAACAGACTGTACATAGATACAGTACAGTTCAGGATAGTTCTATACCAACATTAATAAATATAATATCATTAGTAGGTGATACTACTATAGTAAGAAAAACAGACTGTACACAGATACAGTACAGTTCAGGATAGTTCTATACCAACATTAATAAATATAATATCATTAGTAGGGGATATTACTATAGTAAGACTAACAGACTGTACATAAATACAGTTCAGGATAGTTTTATACCAACATTAATAAATATAATATCATTAGTAGGTGATATTACTATAGTAAGACCAACAGACTGTACATAGATACAGTTCAGGATAGTTTTATACCAACATTAATAAATATAATATCATTAGTAGGTGATATTACTATAGTAAGACCAACAGACTGTACATAGATACAACACAGTTCAGGATAGTTCTAAACCAACATTAATAAATATAATATCATTAGTAGGTGATATTACTATAGTAAGACTAACAGACTGTACATAGATACAGTACAGTTCAGGATAGTTCTATACTAACATTAATAAATATAATATCATTAGTAGGTGATATTACTATAGTAAGACAAACAGACTGTACATAGATACAATACAGTTCAGGATAGTTCTATACCAACATTAATAAATATAATATCATTAGTAGGTGATATTACTATAGTAAGACTAACAGACTGTACATAGATACAGTTCAGGATAGTTTTATACCAACATTAATAAATATAATATCCTTAGTATATTACTATAGTAAGACAAACAGACTGTACATAGATACAGTACAGTTCAGGATAGTTCTATACCAACATTAATAAATGTAATATCATTAGTAGGTGATATTACTATAGTAAGACCAACAGACTGTACATAGATACAACACAGTTCAGGATAGTTCTAAACCAACATTAATAAATATAATATCATTAGTAGGTGATATTACTATAGTAAGACTTAACAGACTGTACATAGATACAGTACAGTTCAGGATAGTTCTATACTAACATTAATAAATATAATATCATTAGTAGGTGATATTACTATAGTAAGACAAACAGACTGTACATAGATACAGTACAGTTCAGGATAGTTCTATACCAACATTAATAAATATAATATCATTAGTAGGTGATATTACTATAGTAAGACTAACCGACTGTACATAGATACAGTTCAGGATAGTTTTATACCAACATTAATAAATATAATATCATTAGTAGGTGATATTACTATAGTAAGACCAACAGACTGTACATAGATACAATACAGTTCAGGATAGTTCTATACCAACATTAATAAATATAATATCATTAGTAGGTGATATTACTATAGTAAGACCAACAGACTGTACATAGATACAGTTCAGGATAGTTTTATACCAACATTAATAAATATAATATCATTAGTAGGTGATATTACTATAGTAAGACTAACAGACTGTACATAGATACAGTACAGTTCAGGATAGTTCTATACCAACATTAATAAATATAATATCATTAGTAGGTGATATTACTATAGTAAGACCAACAGACTGTACATAGATACAATACAGTTCAGGATAGTTCTATACCAACATTAATAAATATAATATCATTAGTAGGTGATATTACTATAGTAAGACCAACAGACTGTACATAGATACAGTTCAGGATAGTTTTATACCAACATTAATAAATATAATATCATTAGTAGGTGATATTACTATAGTAAGACCAACAGACTGTACATAGATACAACACAGTTCAGGATAGTTCTAAACCAACATTAATAAATATAATATCATTAGTAGGTGATATTACTATAGTAAGACTAACAGACTGTGCATAGATACAATACAGTTCAGGATAGTTCTATACCAACATTAATACACATAATATCATTAGTAGATGATATCACTATAGTAAGACTAACAGACTGTACATAGATATCTTACTATAGATATTACTATAGTAAGACTAACAGACTATACATAGATACAATACAGTTCAGGATAGTTCTATACCAACATTAATAAATATAATATCATTAGTAGGTGATATTACTATAGTAAGACCAACACACTGTACATAGATACAGTACAGTTCAGGATAGTTCTATACCAACATTAATAAATATAATATCATTAGTAGGTGATATTACTATAGTAAGACTAACAGACTGTACATAGATACAGTACAGTTCAGGATAGTTCTATACCAACATTAATAAATATAATATCATTAGTAGGTGATATTACTATAGTAAGACTAACAGACTGTACATAGATACAGTACAGTTCTGGATAGTTCTATACCAACATTAATAAATATAATATCATTAGTAGGTGATATTACTATAGTAAGACTAACAGACTGTACATAGATACAGTACAGTTCAGGATAGTTCTATACCAACATTAATAAATATAATATCCTTGGTGGGTGATATTACTATAGTAAGACAAACAGACTGTACACAGATACAGTGCAGTTCGGGAAAGTTCTATACCAACATTAATAAATATAATATCATTAGTAGGTGATATTACTGTAGTAAGACCAACATTCTGTACATAGATACAGTACAGTTCAGGGTAGTTCTATACCAACATTAATAAATATAATATCCTTAGTATATTACTATAGTAAGACAAACAGACTGTACATAGATACAGTACAGTTCAGGATAGTTCTATACCAACATTAATAAATGTAATATCATTAGTAGGTGATATTACTATAGTAAGACAAACAGACTGTACATAGATACAGTACAGTTCAGGATAGTTCTATACCAAGATTAATAAATATAATATCATTAGTAGGTGATATTACTATAGTAAGACAAACAGACTATACATAGATACAGTACAGTTCAGGATAGTTCTATACCAACATTAATAAATGTAATATCATTAGTAGGTGATATTACTATAGTAAGACAAACAGACTGTACATAGATACAGTACAGTTCAGGATAGTTCTATACCAACATTAATAAATATAATATCATTAGTAGGTGATATTACTATAGTAAGACAAACAGACTATACATAGATACAGTACAGTTCAGGATAGTTCTATACCAACATTAATAAATGTAATATCATTAGTAGGTGATATTACTATAGTAAGACAAACAGACTGTACATAGATACAGTACAGTTCAGGATAGTTCTATACCAACATTAATAAATATAATATCATTAGTAGGTGATATTACTATAGTAAGAAAACAGACTGTACACAGATACAGTACAGTTCAGGATAGTTCTATACCAACATTAATAAATATAATATCATTAGTAGGGGATATTACTATAGTAAGACTAACAGACTGTACATAAATACAGTTCAGGATAGTTTTATACCAACATTAATAAATATAATATCATTAGTAGGTGATATTACTATAGTAAGACCAACAGACTGTACATAGATACAGTTCAGGATAGTTTTATACCAACATTAATAAATATAATATCATTAGTAGGTGATATTACTATAGTAAGACCAACAGACTGTACATAGATACAACACAGTTCAGGATAGTTCTAAACCAACATTAATAAATATAATATCATTAGTAGGTGATATTACTATAGTAAGACTAACAGACTGTACATAGATACAGTACAGTTCAGGATAGTTCTATACTAACATTAATAAATATAATATCATTAGTAGGTGATATTACTATAGTAAGACAAACAGACTGTACATAGATACAGTACAGTTCAGGATAGTTCTATACCAACATTAATAAATATAATATCATTAGTAGGTGATATTACTATAGTAAGACTAACAGACTGTACATAGATACAGTTCAGGATAGTTTTATACCAACATTAATAAATATAATATCCTTAGTATATTACTATAGTAAGACAAACAGACTGTACATAGATACAGTACAGTTCAGGATAGTTCTATACCAACATTAATAAATGTAATATCATTAGTAGGTGATATTACTATAGTAAGACCAACAGACTGTACATAGATACAACACAGTTCAGGATAGTTCTAAACCAACATTAATAAATATAATATCATTAGTAGGTGATATTACTATAGTAAGACTAACAGACTGTACATAGATACAGTTCAGGATAGTTTTATACCAACATTAATAAATATAATATCATTAGTAGGTGATATTACTATAGTAAGACCAACAGACTGTACATAGATACAATACAGTTCAGGATAGTTCTATACCAACATTAATAAATATAATATCATTAGTAGGTGATATTACTATAGTAAGACCAACAGACTGTACATAGATACAGTTCAGGATAGTTTTATACCAACATTAATAAATATAATATCATTAGTAGGTGATATTACTATAGTAAGACCAACAGACTGTACATAGATACAACACAGTTCAGGATAGTTCTAAACCAACATTAATAAATATAATATCATTAGTAGGTGATATTACTATAGTAAGACTAACAGACTGTGCATAGATACAATACAGTTCAGGATAGTTCTATACCAACATTAATACACATAATATCATTAGTAGATGATATCACTATAGTAAGACTAACAGACTGTACATAGATATCTTACTATAGATATTACTATAGTAAGACTAACAGACTATACATAGATACAATACAGTTCAGGATAGTTCTATACCAACATTAATAAATATAATATCATTAGTAGGTGATATTACTATAGTAAGACCAACAGACTGTACATAGATACAGTACAGTTCAGGATAGTTCTATACCAACATTAATAAATATAATATCATTAGTAGGTGATATTACTATAGTAAGACTAACAGACTGTACATAGATACAGTACAGTTCAGGATAGTTCTATACCAACATTAATAAATATAATATCATTAGTAGGTGATATTACTATAGTAAGACTAACAGACTGTACATAGATACAGTACAGTTCAGGATAGTTCTATACCAACATTAATAAATATAATATCATTAGTAGGTGATATTACTATAGTAAGACTAACAGACTGTACATAGATACAGTACAGTTCAGGATAGTTCTATACCAACATTAATAAATATAATATCATTAGTAGGTGATATTACTATAGTAAGACTAACAGACTGTACATAGATACAGTACAGTTCAGGATAGTTCTATACTAACATTAATAAATATAATATCATTAGTAGGTGATATTACTATAGTAAGACAAACAGACTGTACATAGATACAGTACAGTTCAGGATAGTTCTATACCAACATTAATAAATATAATATCATTAGTAGGTGATATTACTATAGTAAGACTAACCGACTGTACATAGATACAGTTCAGGATAGTTTTATACCAACATTAATAAATATAATATCATTAGTAGGTGATATTACTATAGTAAGACCAACAGACTGTACATAGATACAATACAGTTCAGGATAGTTCTATACCAACATTAATAAATATAATATCATTAGTAGGTGATATTACTATAGTAAGACCAACAGACTGTACATAGATACAGTTCAGGATAGTTTTATACCAACATTAATAAATATAATATCATTAGTAGGTGATATTACTATAGTAAGACTAACAGACTGTACATAGATACAGTACAGTTCAGGATAGTTCTATACCAACATTAATAAATATAATATCATTAGTAGGTGATATTACTATAGTAAGACCAACAGACTGTACATAGATACAATACAGTTCAGGATAGTTCTATACCAACATTAATAAATATAATATCATTAGTAGGTGATATTACTATAGTAAGACCAACAGACTGTACATAGATACAGTTCAGGATAGTTTTATACCAACATTAATAAATATAATATCATTAGTAGGTGATATTACTATAGTAAGACCAACAGACTGTACATAGATACAACACAGTTCAGGATAGTTCTAAACCAACATTAATAAATATAATATCATTAGTAGGTGATATTACTATAGTAAGACTAACAGACTGTGCATAGATACAATACAGTTCAGGATAGTTCTATACCAACATTAATACACATAATATCATTAGTAGATGATATCACTATAGTAAGACTAACAGACTGTACATAGATATCTTACTATAGATATTACTATAGTAAGACTAACAGACTATACATAGATACAATACAGTTCAGGATAGTTCTATACCAACATTAATAAATATAATATCATTAGTAGGTGATATTACTATAGTAAGACCAACACACTGTACATAGATACAGTACAGTTCAGGATAGTTCTATACCAACATTAATAAATATAATATCATTAGTAGGTGATATTACTATAGTAAGACTAACAGACTGTACATAGATACAGTACAGTTCAGGATAGTTCTATACCAACATTAATAAATATAATATCATTAGTAGGTGATATTACTATAGTAAGACTAACAGACTGTACATAGATACAGTACAGTTCTGGATAGTTCTATACCAACATTAATAAATATAATATCATTAGTAGGTGATATTACTATAGTAAGACTAACAGACTGTACATAGATACAGTACAGTTCAGGATAGTTCTATACCAACATTAATAAATATAATATCCTTGGTGGGTGATATTACTATAGTAAGACAAACAGACTGTACACAGATACAGTGCAGTTCGGGAAAGTTCTATACCAACATTAATAAATATAATATCATTAGTAGGTGATATTACTGTAGTAAGACCAACATTCTGTACATAGATACAGTACAGTTCAGGGTAGTTCTATACCAACATTAATAAATATAATATCCTTAGTATATTACTATAGTAAGACAAACAGACTGTACATAGATACAGTACAGTTCAGGATAGTTCTATACCAACATTAATAAATGTAATATCATTAGTAGGTGATATTACTATAGTAAGACAAACAGACTGTACATAGATACAGTACAGTTCAGGATAGTTCTATACCAAGATTAATAAATATAATATCATTAGTAGGTGATATTACTATAGTAAGACAAACAGACTATACATAGATACAGTACAGTTCAGGATAGTTCTATACCAACATTAATAAATGTAATATCATTAGTAGGTGATATTACTATAGTAAGACAAACAGACTGTACATAGATACAGTACAGTTCAGGATAGTTCTATACCAACATTAATAAATATAATATCATTAGTAGGTGATATTACTATAGTAAGACAAACAGACTATACATAGATACAGTACAGTTCAGGATAGTTCTATACCAACATTAATAAATGTAATATCATTAGTAGGTGATATTACTATAGTAAGACAAACAGACTGTACATAGATACAGTACAGTTCAGGATAGTTCTATACCAACATTAATAAATATAATATCATTAGTAGGTGATATTACTATAGTAAGAAAAACAGACTGTACACAGATACAGTACAGTTCAGGATAGTTCTATACCAACATTAATAAATATAATATCATTAGTAGGGGATATTACTATAGTAAGACTAACAGACTGTACATAAATACAGTTCAGGATAGTTTTATACCAACATTAATAAATATAATATCATTAGTAGGTGATATTACTATAGTAAGACCAACAGACTGTACATAGATACAGTTCAGGATAGTTTTATACCAACATTAATAAATATAATATCATTAGTAGGTGATATTACTATAGTAAGACCAACAGACTGTACATAGATACAACACAGTTCAGGATAGTTCTAAACCAACATTAATAAATATAATATCATTAGTAGGTGATATTACTATAGTAAGACTAACAGACTGTACATAGATACAGTACAGTTCAGGATAGTTCTATACTAACATTAATAAATATAATATCATTAGTAGGTGATATTACTATAGTAAGACAAACAGACTGTACATAGATACAGTACAGTTCAGGATAGTTCTATACCAACATTAATAAATATAATATCATTAGTAGGTGATATTACTATAGTAAGACTAACAGACTGTACATAGATACAGTTCAGGATAGTTTTATACCAACATTAATAAATATAATATCCTTAGTATATTACTATAGTAAGACAAACAGACTGTACATAGATACAGTACAGTTCAGGATAGTTCTATACCAACATTAATAAATGTAATATCATTAGTAGGTGATATTACTATAGTAAGACCAACAGACTGTACATAGATACAACACAGTTCAGGATAGTTCTAAACCAACATTAATAAATATAATATCATTAGTAGGTGATATTACTATAGTAAGACTAACAGACTGTACATAGATACAGTTCAGGATTGTTTTATACCAACATTAATAAATATAATATCATTAGTAGGTGATATTACTATAGTAAGACCAACAGACTGTACATAGATACAATACAGTTCAGGATAGTTCTATACCAACATTAATAAATATAATATCATTAGTAGGTGATATTACTATAGTAAGACCAACAGACTGTACATAGATACAGTTCAGGATAGTTTTATACCAACATTAATAAATATAATATCATTAGTAGGTGATATTACTATAGTAAGACCAACAGACTGTACATAGATACAACACAGTTCAGGATAGTTCTAAACCAACATTAATAAATATAATATCATTAGTAGGTGATATTACTATAGTAAGACTAACAGACTGTGCATAGATACAATACAGTTCAGGATAGTTCTATACCAACATTAATACACATAATATCATTAGTAGATGATATCACTATAGTAAGACTAACAGACTGTACATAGATATCTTACTATAGATATTACTATAGTAAGACTAACAGACTATACATAGATACAATACAGTTCAGGATAGTTCTATACCAACATTAATAAATATAATATCATTAGTAGGTGATATTACTATAGTAAGACCAACAGACTGTACATAGATACAGTACAGTTCAGGATAGTTCTATACCAACATTAATAAATATAATATCATTAGTAGGTGATATTACTATAGTAAGACTAACAGACTGTACATAGATACAGTACAGTTCAGGATAGTTCTATACCAACATTAATAAATATAATATCATTAGTAGGTGATATTACTATAGTAAGACTAACAGACTGTACATAGATACAGTACAGTTCAGGATAGTTCTATACCAACATTAATAAATATAATATCATTAGTAGGTGATATTACTATAGTAAGACTAACAGACTGTACATAGATACAGTACAGTTCAGGATAGTTCTATACCAACATTAATAAATATAATATCATTAGTAGGTGATATTACTATAGTAAGACCAACAGACTGTACATAGATACAATACAGTTCAGGATAGTTCTATACCAACATTAATAAATATAATATCATTAGTAGGTGATATTACTATAGTAAGACCAACAGACTGTACATAGATACAGTTCAGGATAGTTTTATACCAACATTAATAAATATAATATCATTAGTAGGTGATATTACTATAGTAAGACCAACAGACTGTACATAGATACAACACAGTTCAGGATAGTTCTAAACCAACATTAATAAATATAATATCATTAGTAGGTGATATTACTATAGTAAGACTAACAGACTGTGCATAGATACAATACAGTTCAGGATAGTTCTATACCAACATTAATACACATAATATCATTAGTAGATGATATCACTATAGTAAGACTAACAGACTGTACATAGATATCTTACTATAGATATTACTATAGTAAGACTAACAGACTATACATAGATACAATACAGTTCAGGATAGTTCTATACCAACATTAATAAATATAATATCATTAGTAGGTGATATTACTATAGTAAGACCAACAGACTGTACATAGATACAGTACAGTTCAGGATAGTTCTATACCAACATTAATAAATATAATATCATTAGTAGGTGATATTACTATAGTAAGACTAACAGACTGTACATAGATACAGTACAGTTCAGGATAGTTCTATACCAACATTAATAAATATAATATCATTAGTAGGTGATATTACTATAGTAAGACTAACAGACTGTACATAGATACAGTACAGTTCTGGATAGTTCTATACCAACATTAATAAATATAATATCATTAGTAGGTGATATTACTATAGTAAGACTAACAGACTGTACATAGATACAGTACAGTTCAGGATAGTTCTATACCAACATTAATAAATATAATATCCTTGGTGTGTGATATTACTATAGTAAGACAAACAGACTGTACACAGATACAGTGCAGTTCGGGAAAGTTCTATACCAACATTAATAAATATAATATCATTAGTAGGTGATATTACTGTAGTAAGACCAACATTCTGTACATAGATACAGTACAGTTCAGGGTAGTTCTATACCAACATTAATAAATATAATATCCTTAGTATATTACTATAGTAAGACAAACAGACTGTACATAGATACAGTACAGTTCAGGATAGTTCTATACCAACATTAATAAATGTAATATCATTAGTAGGTGATATTACTATAGTAAGACAAACAGACTGTACATAGATACAGTACAGTTCAGGATAGTTCTATACCAAGATTAATAAATGTAATATCATTAGTAGGTGATATTACTATAGTAAGACAAACAGACTATACATAGATACAGTACAGTTCAGGATAGTTCTATACCAACATTAATAAATGTAATATCATTAGTAGGTGATATTACTATAGTAAGACAAACAGACTGTACATAGATACAGTACAGTTCAGGATAGTTCTATACCAACATTAATAAATATAATATCATTAGTAGGTGATATTACTATAGTAAGACAAACAGACTGTACATAGATACAGTACAGTTCAGGATAGTTCTATACCAACATTAATAAATATAATATCATTAGTAGGTGATATTACTATAGTAAGACTAACAGACTATACATAGATACAGTACAGTTCAGGATAGTTCTACACCAACATTAATACACATAATATCATGTTCTATATTTATTTTGATTAGTATCGCTGTTTGTTGTACACGTCTTTAATCGACCATTTCTTTAAGATGTCGGTTACAGAATCCAGGTGTCGGTTACAGAATCCTCTGTGAAAGTTAATTGTAATTCTACACTGATGACACTTTTGTTTGTACACTTTGGAATTTCTTACTTGTAATATTTTGTTTCTTTTCTTTAACCAAAAGTGTTTTTTTTTATCTATGTTATTGAAATATACATCGTGTGTAAGTTATCCAATATCAACCAAGACATTTACAGTGTTGGTAACATTTTTTTTCCATTTATTCCAGATACTTGAGTGCCTTATTCGTATCTTTTGCATTTTTCATTGATTGTTCATGGGAAGAGGGTCAACCCGATATCGGGTTCTCTAACCTTGCCAAGATAGTTAATAAGATTGGTTTTCAACTGTACCCAGAAATTGCAGGAAGTGAAAATGTGTTCTTCTCTCCGTTGAGCTTGTCAACTCTTTTTGGAATGTTGTATTTGGGTTCCAGAGGTCCTGAATCTCAGATCATTGCGAAGAAACTTGGATTCGAAGGGACCAATTTTGGAGGAAGGGATATTCACGAAACGTTTAAAGAGTTAGCCGTGTTTCTGGCTGACAACAGTATTGACATAGCCAACGCTCTGTTTACACAAAAGGGACTGGACATTCGTGAATCATATAAGAGAAATCTTGACCTCTATTATGGTGGAAAATCAGAAGAAGTGGACTTCGGTGGCAAATTAGTCGAAACTACAAATTACATTAATCAGTGGGTTAGTCAAAAGACGAGAAACAAAATTCCTGAACTATTTAAGGACAGTGATTTATCTGGAGCAATATTGGTGGTGTTAAACGCTATTTATTTTAAAGAAAACTGGGCCTCCAAATTCAACGTGACCGACACAAATCCCGCCACATTTACTAACCAAAACGGAAAGAAAGTCACTGTTCCCTTGATGACGCAGAAAAATGTTTTTTTGTACGGTTTTAGTTCCGAACTCGAAGCTCAAGTGGTGGATGTGCTTTACGACAGAAATAACACCAGCATGTTACTAATACTTCCGGAGAAGAATGTTGATCTTTCCTCTGTGGAGAGACAACTAACTCCTGAACTGCTTGACCGTCTCGCCGGAGAGTTGAAGAAAAGTAACGTTCACCTCTCGCTGCCGCGTTTCAGGTTAACTTTGGAATATAAAGAACAAATAATCAAGAGGGCGCTGAACGCAGTTGGTCTTGGCGGGCTTATTTCGTTAGACTACTCGGGAATCAGTGATGAAGGATTGAAAGTAACCGACATTTACCACAAAGCTGCTCTGGAAGTGAATGAAGAAGGGACTGAAGCTGCCGCAGTGTCTGCAGCTGTTGTCCGGGCTTTAAAGACAGTTAGGGCTGATCGTCCGTTTCTGTTCTTTATCAGGGACAGACGAACAGGGCTGGTTATGTTCATGGGCCGAGTTAACAAATTGTCTTCTGTCTAGGACTACTCCAGTGTAACACTGCTTAACTTTCATTATTACACTAATGTTCTGTAGGTTTGACAACGTGACTAATTTCACATCTTTGTTTCTATCCAGCGTAAGGTAAGCTATGAAAAATTACCTCTTACGTCATCAATAAAATGTTTATCTGTGTGGTCGGCTTTTGATTCATCATTAAGTAGTTCGACGGTAGTTCTGATGGCTGATCACAAACAATAGGATTTACATACCCCTACTGAGCACAGAACACATAGCTCATTGTATGGAATTGACAACAAATAAATTAAGTGGTAGGCTTTGAAAGTCGAACATTAATGTTTTGGGCTAATTTGTAATCTGAGGGTCGCGGGTTCGAATCCCTGTTACACCAAACATACTCGTCTTTTCAGCTGTTAGGGCTTTATAATGTTATGGTCGATCCCACTATTCGTTGGAAAAAGAGTAGCTGAAGAGTGGGTGGTGATGAATAACTGCGTTCCCTCTAGTCTTACACTGCTAAATTAGGGACGGCTAGCACAGATAGCCCTCGTGTAGCTTTGTGTGAAATTCAAACCTAACCATTAGGTCAATTTTATCACTTATTTTGTTTCTTATTTCTTTCTGGGATAAAGCTACACAATAGGATTTCTGTGTTCTGTCTATCACTGGAATCGAACACTGATTGTATTATCATTAAAAACTGGTTAAACAAAATATGACTAGCGACAAATAGGTTCGTGTTACAGTTACAAAGGATTTTGGAATTGAAACTTGACACAAACATAAGAGAGAGAGATTATTTTAATATGTGGTAAGCAATAAACGGGGAAAAAATAGATTTTTCTGGATTATATGAACGTTTAGTTTATATTTTTATCAATAGACGGCACCTAATTCGATTTAATTTTTTTTTCTGAATTCGAACACTGAGAGGTACGTATACGGTAAATGTGGCGCTGAACATTATCCCTCATTTAACTAAATAATACTGAAATTACAAGACCAACTCAATTTTGGTATAGAGTACGAAAAATATTTTTGAGTATCTTGTCATTTTTCTTCAATACAGGAAAACATTTTAAACACAAATCAAAAATAATTGCTATACAACTAAATAATGCATAATAGTCGCACGAGCATTCCGCCAGTTTAATAAACATTCCAAGATGTAAAAAAAAACGTAGCTCACACAGTTGAAAATCAAAGTTTAATTACATAAATGTGTTTATAATCGAGCACAAAGCTACACAACGGGTTACCTGTGCTCTGACTGGTACCAGTTCTTAAAGGGTTATTAATTATCAATTGAAAGCAAAGTATAATTATTCACTAATTATAAGAAATTACTTGGGGCTAGGAAACGGGTTCGAACCCCCGTTACCGAAAGTGCTTTCCCTTTCAACCGAGGGGACGTTATATGTAACAGCCAAACCCACTCGGTTGATAAGCCTGAATAGACAGGACTGCAGTCCACAGGAGAAGCTACGACCAATCAAATAATACATCAGTTCTCTACGTCACAGGTTTTGTTTTTAGTTTCACCTCTGGTGAAAATGGAACATGTAACATATATTTTAATAATACAATAACTGACCATAGGTGGTGTTGGCCAGATGCCTCCTCTATAGTCTGTCTCTACTGAATTAGGGACAGTGTAGCTTTGCGCGAAATTCAAAATAACCAAATATGTATATTAACCACTTAAATACCTACGACATGTGTTTTTATCTATTTAGATAAAATCCCGTTTGTACATTTCATAGAAGTATTCATATAAAAGGTTTCAAATAAGCTTCGCACGAGCTTTCTAAAGTTATAATAAACTTGGTGATTTCTTTATTTGAATTGCACGTAAAGCTAGTTGATGGTTATCTAGACCAAATGGTCCTAACTGAATATGATAGACTAGAAGGAAGGCAACCAGTTAACAACACCTATCGTCAACTTTTGAGCTACTCGTCATCAAATAAAAATAGGAGTGAAACTTTTTTGTAAATGATGTTCACACGTGGAATTCTTTATTACATTTCAACCTTCGTAGGTCATCTTCTTTGTTAACCTGAAGATGGTCTAAGACAGTCGAAACGTTGTTCTGTACTTTATTTTAATTAAAGTGTCAATACCCATACTAGCCATTTTGAGAATGTCAGTAGGCCTAATTCTGTAACTACGGACTGTTTTTTTTTCCCCACATTATTCATAATTTGTCTATAGAGACTTAAATTCTGAGGTATCTGTATTTGAGTTATAATTTCTGTCTCACACAAATTACTGCTCCTTAAGCCTTTTACATAATACCAGAATTCGTCATTTGGGCTGAATAATGAGAGAGAAGAGATTAGAATAGTAAAGATAATTTAATGGTTGCTGTTTAAATAATGAAAGAATATTCAAAAGAAAAACAAACATTCGTGATCTTTATAGAAAATGTTAGGCTTAACGGTTAACCCTAATCTGTTGAGATGGATATTTCTTCAACTGTAAGTATTGTATATTGTAGTTGAATACTTTTTTTTATACTCGAAGTTTTCTTTTTTTAAAACTCGTAACGAATAAAAACAGAAGTTGCGAAACAGAATATTGACTAGCGTTCTTTGTAATGAATAATTAGAAAACAAAATACATAAGCTATAAACGTGTATTGTTCTATGACTAGCGTTCTTTGTAATGAATAATTAGGAAACAAAATACATTAACGATAAACGTGTGTTGTTCCATGACTAGCGTTCTTTGTAATGAATAATTAGGAAACAAAATACATAAACGATAAACGTGTGTTGTTCTATGACTAGCGTTCTTTGTAATGAATAATTAAGAAACAAAATACATAAACGATAAACGTGTATTGTTCTATGACTAGCGTTCTTTGTAATGAATAATTAGGAAACAAAATACATAAACGATAAACGTGTATTGTTCTATGACTAGCGTTCTTTGTAATGAATAATTAAGAAACAAAATACATAAACGATAAACGTGTATTGTTCTATGACTAGCGTTCTTTGTAATGAATAATTAAGAAACAAAATACATAAACGATAAACGTGTGTTGTTCCATGACTAGCGTTCTTTGTAATGAATAATTAAGAAACAAAATACATAAACGATAAACGTGTGTTGTTCCATGACTAGCGTTCTTTGTAATGAATAATTAGGAAACAAAATACATAAACGATAAACGTGTATTGTTTTACTTTTTCATTATTTTTATTCAGGAAATACCTCCCCTTCAGTGACACAGCGGCGTGTCTACGGACTTATACTGCCAGAATCCAGGTTTCGATACTCGTGGCGGGGCAGAACACAGATAGCCCTTAGTGTAACTTTGTGCTTAATAAAATATTATAACCGCCAGGAACGGAAAGACTTGGGTGTCTGCCTGACCCGATAGAATGCAGGATTTCCTGAAAATAACTAAGCAACTTTAAATTCTTTTTTCCTTCATAATGGCAGGAAGTGCTAATTAATTCTTAAAGGAAAGTAAGGGGAGGAAATATTGGTAGACTTAGCACAGTAAAGACACTTTCTCTAGACAGGATACTGAATTTACGTAAATAACGTCATTGGAGTAACCAATCAAGAATCGGCCTGAAAAAGTGACAACAAGACACAAATCGAGAGTGTTTGCAATATGATTGAGTGAGGTTTTGAATAAAAAGAACGCGCGCGCGCTCGTGCAATGTAAGGGTGAACAGTTTTTCCAAAAAACGTTTAATCAACAGTTGAGAATAAAAACGTCGTTTTAACATCTTGTCCAAGACACAGGTGAGTAACTTATTCAAGGTTCAATTGTATAAAACAAAGTTTAAAACGTATACTTTTAGTTTTAATACAACTTTGACTGTTTTTAGTAGCATTAATTACGAGTCTTTCTACGATTTTAGGTTCATACATCTATAAGAAATTTTCTGTAATAAAGAATTTGAGAGACACCGTACGTAACAAAAATAATGTTTGTAATTTGTGGGAACATTTGTTTGTTATTAAAAACAACGGTTATCTGTACTCTGGCCGCCACAGGTATTGAACCCGATTTCTAATGAAGTAACATGCGGGATTCGCCAAAATTCTCTCACAACAACCGTTGATTTTGTATACAGGAAGTGAGAGGTTATAAACACTTACCATAACAAATGTTAACTTGGTAGATATGTGCAGTTAGAAGTAGAAGGTTATAAACACCTACCATAACACAAGTGTTAAATCTCTAGACATGTACAGTTAGAAGTAGAAGGTTATAAACACCTATGATAACAAATGTTAACTTGGTAGATATATACAGTTAGAAGTAGAAGGTTATAGACACCTACCATAACACAAGTGTTAACTCTCTAGACATGTACAGTTAGAAGTAGAAGGTTATAAACACCTATGATAACAAATGTTAACTTGGTAGATATATACAGTTAGAAGTAGAAGGTTATAGACACCTATCATAACACAAGTGTTAACTCTCTAGACATGTACAGTTAGAAGTAGATGGTTATAAACACCTATGATAACAAATGTTAACTTGGTAGATATATACAGTTAGAAGTAGAAGGTTATAAACACCTACCATAACACAAGTGTTAACTCTCTAGACATGTACAGTTAGAAGTAGAAGATTATAAACACCTATGATAACAAATGTTAACTTGGTAGATATATACAGTTAGAAGTAGAAGGTTATAGACACCTATCATAACACAAGTGTTAACTCTCTAGACATGTACAGTTAGAAGTAGATGGTTATAAACACCTATGATAACAAATGTTAACTTGGTAGATATATACAGTTAGAAGTAGAAGGTTATAAACACCTACCATAACACAAGTGTTAACTCTCTAGACATGTACAGTTAGAAGTAGAAGATTATAAACACCTATGATAACAAATGTTAACTTGGTAGATATATACAGTTAGAAGTAGAAGGTTATAGACACCTATCATAACACAAGTGTTAACTCTCTAGACATGTACAGTTAGAAGTAGATGGTTATAAACACCTATGATAACAAATGTTAACTTGGTAGATATATACAGTTAGAAGTAGAAGGTTATAGACACCTATCATAACACAAGTGTTAACTCTCTAGACATGTACAGTTAGAAGTAGATGGTTATAAACACCTATGATAACAAATGTTAACTTGGTAGATATATACAGTTAGAAGTAGAAGGTTATAAACACCTACCATAACACAAGTGTTAACTCTCTAGACATGTACAGTTAGAAGTAGAAGGTTATAAACACCTATGATAACAAATGTTAACTTGGTAGATATATACAGTTAGAAGTAGAAGGTTATAGACACCTATCATAACACAAGTGTTAACTCTCTAGATATGTACAGTTAGAAGTAGAAGGTTATAAACACCTATGATAACAAATGTTAACTTGGTAGATATATACAGTTAGAAGTAGAAGGTTATAGACACCTACCATAACACAAGTGTTAACTCTCTAGACATGTACAGTTAGAAGTAGAAGGTTATAAACACCTATGATAACAAATGTTAACTTGGTAGATATATACAGTTAGAATTAGAAAGTTATAAACACCTACCATAACACAAGTGTTAACTCTCTAGACATGTGCAGTTAGAAGTAGAAGGTTATAAACACCTATGATAACAAATGTTAACTTGGTAGATATATACAGTTAGAAGTAGAAGGTTATAAACACCTACCATAACACAAGTGTTAACTCTCTAGACATGTGCAGTTAGAAGTAGAAGGTTATAAACACCTATGATAACAAATGTTAACTTGGTAGATATATATACAGTTAGAAGTAGAAGGTTATAAACACCTATGATAACAAATGTTAACTTGGTAGATATATACAGTTAGAAGTAGAAAGTTATAGACACCTATCATAACACAAGTGTTAACTCTCTAGACATGTACAGTTAGAAGTAGATGGTTATAAACACCTATGATAACAAATGTTAACTTGGTAGATATATACAGTTAGAAGTAGAAGGTTATAGACACCTATCATAACACAAGTGTTAACTCTCTAGACATGTACAGTTAGAAGTAGAAGGTTATAAACACCTACCATAACACAAGTGTTAACTCTCTAGACATGTACAGTTAGAAGTAGAAGGTTATAAACACCTATGATAACAAATGTTAACTTGGTAGATATATACAGTTAGAAGTAGAAGGTTATAGACACCTACCATAACACAAGTGTTAACTCTCTAGACATGTACAGTTAGAAGTCGAAGGTTATAAACACCTATGATAACAAATGTTAACTTGGTAGATATATACAGTTAGAAGTAGAAGGTTATAAACACCTACCATAACACAAGTGTTAACTCTCTAAACATGTACAGTTAGAAGTAGAAGGTTATAAACACCTATGATAACAAATGTTAACTTGGTAGATATATACAGTTAGAAGTAGAAGGTTATAAACACCTACCATAACACAAGTGCTAACTCTCTAGACATGTACAGTTAGAAGTAGATGGTTATAAACACCTATGATAACAAATGTTAACTTGGTAGATATATACAGTTAGAAGTAGAAGGTTATAGACACCTATCATAACACAAGTGTTAACTCTCTAGACATGTACAGTTAGAAGTAGAAGGTTATAGACACCTATCATAACACAAGTGTTAACTCTCTAGACATGTACAGTTAGAAGTAGAAGGTTATAAACACCTACCATAACACAAGTGTTAACTCTCTAGACATGTACAGTTAGAAGTAGAAGGTTATAAACACCTACCATAACACAAGTGTTAACTCTCTAGACATGTACAGTTAGAAGTAGAAGGTTATAAACACCTATGATAACAAATGTTAACTTGGTGGATATATACAGTTAGAAGTAGAAGGTTATAGACACCTACCATAACACAAGTGTTAACTCTCTAGACATGTACAGTTAGAAGTAGAAGGTTATAGACACCTACCATAACACAAGTGTTAACTCTCTAGACATGTACAGTTAGAAGTAGAAGGTTATAAACACCTATGATAACAAATGTTAACTTGGTAGATACATACAGTTAGAAGTAGAAGGTTATAAACACCTACCATAACACAAGTGTTAACTCTCTAGACATGTACAGTTAGAAGTAGAAGGTTATAAACACCTATGATAACAAATGTTAACTTGGTAGATACATACAGTTAGAAGTAGAAGGTTATAAACACCTATCATAACACAAGTGTTAACTCTCTAGACATGTACAGTTAGAAGAATAAGGTTATAAACACCTATGATAACAAATATTCACTTGGTAGATATATACAGTTAGAAGTAGAAGGTCATAAACACCTACCATAACACAAGTGTTAAATCTCTAGACATGTACAGTTAGAAGTAGAAGGTTATAAACACCTATGATAACAAATGTTAACTTGGTAGATATATACAGTTAGAAGTAGAAGGTTATAAACACCTATCATAACACAAGTGTTAACTCTCTAGACATGTACAGTTAGAAGAATAAGGTTATAAACACCTATGATAACAAATGTTAACTTGGTAGATATATACAGTTAGAAGTAGAAGGTTATAAACACCTACCATAACACAAGTGTTAACTCTCTAGACATGTACAGTTAGAAGTAGAAGGTTATAAACACCTATGATAACAAATGTTAACTTGGTAGATATATACAGTTAGAAGTAGAAGGTTATAAACACCTACCATAACACAAGTGTTAACTCTCTAGACATGTACAGTTAGAAGAATAAGGTTATAAACACCTATGATAACAAATGTTAACTTGGTAGATATATACAGTTAGAAGTAGAAGGTCATAAACACCTACCATAACACAAGTGTTAACTCTCTAGACATGTACAGTTAGAAGTAGAAGGTTATAATCACCTATGATAACAAATGTTAACTTGGTAGATATATACAGTTAGAAGTAGAAGGTTATAAACACCTATGATAACAAATGTTAACTTGGTAGATATATCCAGTTAGAAGTAGAAGGTTATAAACACCTACGATAACACAAGTGTTAACTCTCTAGACATGTACAGTTAGAAGTAGAAGGTTATAAACACCTATGATAACAAATGTTAACTTGGTAGATATATACAGTTAGAAGTAGAAGGTTATAAACACCTACCATAACACAAGTGTTAACTCTCTAGACATGTACAGTTAGAAGTAGAAGGTTATAAACACTTACCATAACAAGTGTTAACTTGGTAGATATATACAGTTAGAAGTAGAAGGTTATAAACACCTATCATAACACAAGTGTTAACTCTCTAGACATGTACAGTTAGAAGTAGAAGGTTATAAACACCTTTTATATTAAGTGATAACTATTTATACACGTGTAACGAGGATGGGTGATTAGAGGTAATGAATCATCTGTTGCATGAAGTTAAATTTAGCTGTTAAAATGACATGTATTTCTCACTGAAGTCTCTATAAAAGGATATTTTCCAAATATAATGACTGTGGAACATTAACCACATAATACTTTACTCATAGAAGATGGTTGAAGGTTAGAGTTTTCTTGAGTCATTGCCAAACTAATAACGAATACAATATATTATATTGCACAAAATAAACTGGCTTGTCTTGTGTAAATACCAAGAGTTTGTGTGAGAGTGGAATCCGTGATGTACACTCGATTCGCTAAAATAAAGACACGAACGTTTTGCCTATTTCTTTACTTATAAAACAATAATAATTGGATTTTAATTAATTGTTAGTACTGGCCATGCACACTTGTTAGTTTAACAATGGCTGGAAAGTTTTTTGAAACCTGTCTCGTGCGGGTAACCATGGTGCAAATGGTGGAAAGCTGTCATTAATAGCTATTGGCTATTGCTAAAAGACTTTGTTTATCCAGGTTTGAGACGATCTTTGTTCAAAGTACTCTCAAATTACTCTATAGAATGAAAATAAATGTATGAGCGCCATCAAACAAATATTCATAAAAACATGGATTTTATTTCGGATTCTTCCTCATTCACAAAGAACATGAAGAAATGTGTAGGTTCACATTATTTTAAAGTACCAATGACTCACAGTAAGTAGTTTGTAGATGAACTCAAACTGTTAGAATCTTTTGTTATTGTTTTTATAAAATGTTCTTGAACGATTAACTTTGGCTCTCTGCTGGTACATAACAACAGTTTTCTGTTGCTGTAACCCAAGCTCAAGACAAGAGAGAGTGAAATCAAGGAGAAAATGTTAAAATTTAAACGACAGCGAGTGATTGATCGTCAAGACACATATGGTTTTACCTTCTCACTGAATTGAACAAAAGTGGGCGTTGCTAGTAATTATACAGACCGCAGCAAATATATTCCAGTTTTCACACTTCACATTAAAACACCACACGCCAAGCAACAAATATAAGTGTTCTGTCCATCATGTGCATATTAAATGAAATGCGATTATTGTATACTATACAGGTAAGCATCTTTAACTTGGCCGATCAAATGAGGACAAAAACAGTTTTGATTGGGTACAGTTGTGGCGTCATTTGCATTTAAAGATGTATGTGACTACATATGAAGCTTATGTCTTAGTTGGGTTGGGTTGCTATTGTTAAAATACGATGTTCCGTAGCCTGCCCTCTGTATACGATACTGAAAACAAGAGTATTATTTTATCACGACGAATACTGTATTATAATACTGTCTTCCGCTTCATACAGTCAATACTGTATTATAATACTGTCTTCCACTTCGTACAGTCAATACTGTATTATAATACTGTCTTCCACTTCGTACAGTCAATAAAACAACCTTCAACTAGGTTGAGATGAACAACGATAAACAATATTTTTTCTTCTCAAGATGTATTGGAATGTTTAGTATACTTTCTGTGAGTAAAGTTAATATTTAATTGGGAATACTGTATTTGATATATTAATATACACTTAAGACATTTACCTCAACATGGTTTCACAAACTGGGACTAAAGAAGTGAAACTTAAAAGTTGGAAAATGATGGGTTCAACAATATATTTTTATAATAACATCCGACCACCGTATTACCTCAAAGTATCAAAGTTATCTCTCACGAAACGATATAGTCAAAGGTAAACCTGAGAGGTTTGTGTCCAGCCAATGTCCAAGCGAGAGGTCACTAATTAGGATCCTATAAAGTGCAAATAAAAAGCTGCCCTAGGAATTGTAAGAAGTGTGGAGAGAGGGAACACGTGCCTGCGATGTTTTTATTGTCTTCAAAAATTTACATGTTCTGCAGTAATTACTGCTGACATCCATTTTTCTTCAGCACGTGCAAATTGTTCACGAAACGTCACATTGCATTTCTACATAAATGAATTAGTTTCATTAAAACCGAGTCACATTTTGTTGTGCTTAAATGTTGACAACCACTGGCTACAGATTTCTCTAGAAGTAAGAATCGTTGTAGAACCAATGAGAAACATACCACTAGTATATAAACGGTTAACAGGTCACATTACGTGTCATTTCTAGATAGTGTTTGTTCGTGCGTGCATATTGACTTTTTTTTTTCAACAATATTTATTCATCGCTATGGCAATTAGAGGTTGTGTAAATGATCCAGACTCGTTCAGTTATATTTGTTGTAAAGAAACAAAGGTAAAATATTACATAATTCATAAAAAAGTGTTACACGCATCTTGTAATAAAACTTGTGGACTAGGACAAATCATGGGCTTCAAACAACATTATCACTGTTTGTAACGAAGAGTTGAGACAATTGATTAGAGGTAAGAAAAAAAAACATTTGAAATTCCATTGTTTGTTGTGAGTCTAGAAGACATGGAGATGACTGCTACTTTTTTAATCTTGTAACGTGCAAGGCTACAACATTGAAAATAAAAAGGTACCTGCACCTACTACATCAGTATGTTATAAGACTTGGTGCTTATGGACCTGATGTACGTGTACCTACTTCATCAATATGTTATAAGACTTGGTGCTTATGGACCTGATGTACCTGCACCTACTACATCAATATGTTATAAGACTTGCTGCTTATGGACCTGCTGTACCTCTACCTACTACATCAATATGTTATAAGACTTGGTGCTTATGGACTTGATGTACATACTACATCAATATGTTATAAGACTTGGTGCTTATGGACCTGATGTACGTGTACCTACTACATCAATATGTTATAAGACTTGGTGCTTATGGACCTGATGTACGTGTACCTACTACATCAGTATGTTATAAGACTTGGTGCTTATGGACCTGATGTACGTGTACCTACTCCACCAGAGACTCTTAATACAGTTTCATCTGATGTCAATATAAATGATGATTGAGATTGTTCGATATAAGATTGTTTCAACTTAAGATATCTGATAAACCATAACGTTTCATGCAAGGTGAACTTAATGATTTTGTGAGAGATTTTGGTCTTTCAAAGTATCCATCAGAGGGTAAATAAAACAATGACGTGAGCTAAGTCAGAGTCCTCCCCCCAAATTTGTAAAAAAAAAAAAAATACATGATAGAAAAAAAAAGGATATTATTTTCGAAATGTGCGTAACTGAGTAACGGAAAATCTGTTATTAAAATCAAAACAACTTTTTTGAAGAAATTAGTATTAGGCCTATTTGTATATTTAACTCTTCAATCGATATAATTACTGTCACTCGGGCAGCAGATTGTTCGATGGGTGTTTTAAGATTATCATACATTTACCTTGAAAAGTTAGTGGTTGGAATTCCAAATAATATTAAACTCTATAATTGTTATTTGTTTTTTTAATTTCGCACAAAGCTACTCGAGGGCTCTGTGCTAGCCGTCCCTAATTCAGTAGTGTAAGACTAGAGGGAAGGCAGCCAGTCATCACCACCCACCGCCAACTCTTGCGCTACTCTTTTACCAACGAATAGTGGGATTGACCGTCACATTATAATGCCCCCACGGCTGAAAGGGCAAGTATGTTTGGCACGCCCGGGATGCGAACCCGCGACCCTCAGATTACGAGTCGCACGCCTTAACACGCTTGGCCATGCCGAGCCAAACTCTATAATATAAACAAGTTCGAGACTTGGAGAACGTGCAGCTTTCCTTGGTGTTTTAGAGTAGTCTTCTTTCTCATAAGACTTATTTTAATTTGTGTTAAATATATATTTCTCTGTTACTATTTCTTCAAATATCATAAAGTCTCGATGTTAATGTTGTGAAATACATTGTTTTGTTGTCAGGTCGAAAAGAAAATGAAGACTTTAATTTTTACCTTGTCTTCACTGCAACTCATCTTCCTACCGCAATTGTCTCTGTGTAATTATTTACTGGATGAAATTCTTCATTTATCTGATGTCGACCAACAGCAGTTAAGTGCAGTGACAAGAATTACAAACGCTAGCAACTATTTTGGTTTCGATCTCTACAACACCCTGAAGGGAAGTGGTAATGTACTAATTTCTCCATACAGTCTGTCCTGCGCCATGGCCATGGTGTACCTGGGATCCCGCGGAGTAACAGAACGTGAGATGCACTCTGTCCTTAACTACGGCTTTTTTGGGTTGACCCGTGACGACGTCCGGCTCGGTTTCCAACAAGCAATAAACACTCTCACCAGCAACACCATTGGTTATACCTTGGACACAGCAAATGCACTTTTGATACAGCGTTCATTTGAGGTTCAGGAGGACTTTAGGCAAAAAATTGAAACAGATTTTGGGGCAGAGGTGCGAGAAGTAGACTTTCAATCTCAAACAACCATTGTCCAGCAAGCTATCAATACCTGGACTGCTCAAAAAACTCAGAATAATATACAGAATATCTTGAAAGAACCACCTGACAGTAACACCCTGCTGTTTTTTCTGAATGCAGTTTATTTCAAAGGTTTCTGGGAAACTACGTTTGATCCAAAACAATCCACAATTATGAAATTCTACAACAACGGAAGTGTTTCGACAGACACCGTTATGATGATGATGGAATCGAGACTTCCGTTTGGCTACGTTGAAAGTTTGAATTGTTTGGCATTAGAGATGCCTTACCAAGGAAGAAATGTAACTATGTTATTGTTGTTGCCAGTTAGTCCAAACGGATTACCAGAACTGGAACAAGCGTTGTCTCCTGCCTCTATCAGCTTGATTCATTCAACTCTTCGTAAAAGAAGGGTCAAAGTGTTTATTCCTAAGTTTAAACTTGAGGAAGAATATGAAGAAGTCTTAAAGGAAGGTTTGTCGGATATGGGAATGAAAAGTCTCTTCGGCTTCAACGCTAATCTGAATGGAATTACTGAGGATACTGGTCTCTACGTCACTACTGTTGTCCACAAGACTTCTATTGAAGTTGATGAAGAAGGCACCGTAGCTAGTGCTGCAAGCGGTGTTGGTGGTGGTTGGCGAAGTGCAACACCAAGATTTATGGCAAACCATCCGTTTTTATTCTTCATCCGACATTCAGAAACCGGTGCTGTGCTATTTATGGGGAGAGTTTCGCAGCTGTAAGACGATTGGTGCTTCTGTTACTCAGAGACGAACTAGATATATGAGTATTATAATCGTACATATAAGATTGTTTTTATCGTGGCACTTATCTTAAAAAATAACAGTAAATGTAATGAAATATTCGCTCAGAAGTATGCGTTTTATTTTAAAGAAATCTGATTGAATTTATAAAAAAATTTTTTTCGCTAAACATTCTAATACTAATATTGTAACGGTAATATTCTATACGCCTCCAAAGCTTTAACACTAAGCCTATTTAAATACAATTAACATTGAGAAAGACACTTTCGTTTCCTTGTAATAATAATATTAATGCCATACAACAAGAAATAAAATGCAATGAAAGTAAAACCATAATAACATGCTAAAATATAAAAGGAATGATTACTAATTATTACATCGTTTAAATTTGGTGCATTATAACTAAAAAAATAACAAATTGTTTTCCTTGATAAAGAAAATTTAATCATTGGACGAAAATGTGAGAGAGACATCTAAAACTACGTTTCAGTTTGGAAATGAGAGTTGATAGTGGTAAATATGTAAAATATTAATTATTTTAACCGATAGTTATTGACAGTTTGATAATTAAAAATGATTCGCCTCTTTAATTTATATTTACTTTTTAAACGTTCATTCCTAATAATGTTAACGGATGCGCTAATAACTTTGTACTTGAATTTTTTTTTTTAATATATTCTTCCAAATATAGTTTCTGAAAGCTGGTTAGATGTGTTGTTAGGGTTTTGATTCTATGTTATATCGATTTTCTTTTTAATTTACTCTGTGTAAACTATATACTGTAGTCACTACTCTACGTTATTACATAATATGTCTTGTGTGATTGTATAATATTTCATACCTACTGTATTTAACACGATTACCAGCTTTATACAAAATAAAATGATTTTAAATCGTATTAAATCTTTATCTTTAAAAAATATATTTGTTATAATATTTGTCATTTGCGTCTTTGTGTTGTATTGTTCTAAGCATCAATAAAACACAAAGGGTAAATGTCCCATAATAGTGTAAATTAATAATTCTTATTGGTTTCATTTCACATCAACAACGAATCCTCTGAAAAACACCTGGATTATTTAAACATGTTGATTGTATGAAATACACAGGTTGTATTGTTGAATATGTGTTGTTTTCAATAGTTGTTTACCAACAAAGTGGACTTGAAAGTATTATCAATATACGTTTACCTAACAACACATTTGACCTTAAGGGACATGTGGCTGTTATAATTTGTGGGACATGTTATAGTTCCACTGGGTGGTTAACTGACGTGTGTGGATACAGCTAATGTTGATTGTTTTAAACGTAACTTGGCGGTTTTTGTAAAATATATTTACATAACACTTAAACATAAACATTCAGTCGAATGTATTATGATGTTCGTCTGAAGCGAAACGATATAAAATAAAAAAATACAACTTAAATTTAAATAATATTTGAAACTGAGTTATTTTATTACTTGTTCTAAAGAACATTCTGTGAAATGACATCACAACAAAAGATGTCAACAGAATCTAGTACAAACAAAGTACGACATGAACTAGTCGTATCATTTAATACTATAATATATACTGTTTGTCTTATAACACTACAACATATACTGTTTGTCTTATAACACTACAACATATACTGGTGTCTGTCTTATAACACTACAACATATACTGTTTGTCTTATAACACTATAACATATACTAGTGTATTTCATAACACTACAACACATACTGGTATCTGTTATATAACACTATAAGATATACTGGTGCCTGCCTTATGACACTACAACATATACTTTTGTCTGTCTTATAACACTATAACATATACAACTGTCTGTCTTATAACTACAATATATAGCAGTGTCTCTTTTATAAAACCACAATATATAGTAGTGTCTGTCTTATAATACTAAAACGTATACAAGTGTCTGATTTCTTACACTACAACGTATACTAGTGTCTGTCTTATAACACTACAACATATACTTTTGTCTGTCTTATAACACTACAACATATACAACTGTCTGTCTTATAACTACAATATATAGCAGTGTCTCTTTTGTAAAACCACAATATATAGTAGTGTCTGTCTTATAATACTAAAACATATACAAGTGTCTGATTTCTTACACTACAACGTATACTAGTGTCTGTCTTATAACACTACAACATATACTGGTGCCTGTTTTAAAACACTACAACACATACTGGTGGCTGCCTTATAACACTACAACATATACTGGTGCCTGTTTTAAAACACTACAACACATACTGGTGGCTGCCTTATAACACTACAACATATACTGGTATCTGTTTTAAAACACTACAACACATACTGGTGGCTGCCTTATAACACTACAACATCACAACTCGGCCCATAAAAAGAATAATTCCGCTCCGGTTGTCCCGGATAAAGAAGATGAAAGGTCGGTTGATAATTAACTCTAAAGGCTTTCGTCTATTTCCGATTTGGACAACTGAGTTGGCTGCGGCCACTGTGCCCTCTTCGCTTACTTGAATCACAGCTTGGTGAACAACCTCTTCAATGTAGAGGTCACGTTTTCCTGTGATTCCAGAAAAATCAGCCCTATTCTCTTTAAACGCTGACCGCATTCCAATACCCTTCAGAGCTTCTTTCATATTGTGGTTATATTTTAATTCAAATTTAGGTAAGCCAACTTTTACTTGCTGAGATGTCATATGGGCTAAGATGTCATCCAGTATGGCTGTCGTAAGTCCCTTTTCCACAGTTTTCAGGTCGCTGGTCATTGACGGTAGAAGCACTATCATACTCAGTTCTTTATCTTTATAAGGTAAGTTTACAGCATAGGTATCAAGCTTAGGATACTCAACGTAGGAAATATTGAACGTCTGGTACATAATGGGAACCACTACTTCCTCGCCGTCTTCGGTGGTAAAACTTCCTTCTTGAGTGTTTTTAGGGTCAAACTGATTGAGCCACTTCCCCTTGAAATAAACACCGTTTAACAATAATAGCTTGGTGGTCTTCGACGGTAACTCTGTCATGAGATTTTGGATACTACTCCGAGAAGCCCAATAGCCCCATGCGTTAGCCCACTGCAGAACCGAGTCTGGATCTGTAAAGTCAACCTCTTTTAAGGAGGACTTGTAATAGACTTCTAATCCATCTGAGTAAGATTTAGAAATTGTGTATCCTTTGTGCAGGAGCACAGCGTTCACACTACTGAGTTGGTACTGTTCCTTGATAGAGTTGATTTTGTTCTGTTCCTCTTTGAAACCATTATGAAGAGACTCACCTTGGATCCCCAGAGAGCGATATCCTAAGACATCTTCCATTTCTCGAGCAGTACCACCAGAAGCACCCAGATAAGCCATACCCAAAGACACGGATAAACTCCAAGGTGAAATAAAAAAATTATCTCTCTTATCCAGTGACTTCAAGAGAGTAAACGCAAACTGATTGTTAACTTTGACCACATCTGTTTCTTCTTGCGACACAACCAAATCGCAGAAGGCCAGTACAGAGACAAGAATGGTCCACAACAGTACAGCGTCCATGTTGACGTTTTCCTAAGGAATAAAATGTGTGGAAAACATGAAAAATTACTACCGGACAAAATATATAGGATTGTAAATGAAGTTAAGTACAAAGCAACACAAAGGGTCACGTGTACTCAGCCCACAGACATAACGATGTGCCATTGGGGGATGGAGGGGAAGTATATAGTAATTAATAATGTTGATTAGAAATAAAATGATATTATGTCTTTTTGTGATCCTACATGTGTTTTTTTGACACTGCTGCGAATTTAGGAATTTTTTATAATATTATAAGTTAAGTTAGCAAGTGTTTATTTGTTCTTCCTTGATAAGGACCCAGATAACGTTAAGTCTTATAATATTATAAGTTAAGTTAGCAAGTATTTATTTGTTCTTCCTTGAAAAGGACCCAGATAGCGTTAAGTCTCTGAGCTTACTTAGCAAAAATCCGAGCTTCAATTCCCCACTGTTCACACAGCATTGTGGCGTTTGTTTACAAAAACTAGTACGAATATGGATGCTGTACATCTTTCATTGGATATTGATATCGCCCTCTATCGGTAATATGCTGAGTTATTTTCGTACAAAATAGTAAATATTCCTCAGATATTATAATGAGGTTCACTACCATAAAGCCATGAAAGCAATCACAGTTATAATAAAACAAATATAATTACTGGCCACACTTCAAATATCTGTAAATAAGAGAGAACTATTGAAGTTTATAAATTGGACTCACCTCGCTAACTAAATAGAAAGTTGCAAGCAGCGTTGATAATAATGAGGTCATGAACTTCTGAAAGTTACAGAGGTTAGATGTAGGTTCAACACTTGTAACTTCTGGAACATACAGAGGTTAGATATAGGTTCAACACATAGAACTTCTAAAACATTCAGGGGTTAGCTATAGGTTCAAAAAGTACATACCAGTAGACAACCAACACTTTACCTGATGAGCTGGCATAAGAAAACCTCATAAGGTCTTTGTATAAAAATAGAATCCAGTAGAACTGTTATTCACTCTTTATATCATTGCAGGTAAGAATGAAAATCATTGAAAGATATAATAACCTATGAATGAATGTGTGTAAATTAAAAAGTTATCTTTGTATTGTTAGTTCGTTGTTGATCGCAAAGCTGCATGGGCGACCACGAATTTTAGTATTATAAACTCAGTTCATAGTTAAGAGGCATGGATGCGTTATAAAAGTAACAGTAGCATTGGTCAGACTAAAGTAGCTCCAGAGCTCGCGATGGGTGCTACCTATCAGTTCAGTATTATAGACAGCTATACGCTCATAGCCCTTGTGTAGCTTAGACAAACAAATGTTTGTAGAGGGTGAAATTTGGTGGTTGAAAACATTAACTAACCTACTTTAGATACTGGATACATTTCGTTACCACGAGTCAGATTAAGTCCAGAGATCTCAGGAACAACATTTCGAGTTTTTTTTTATGTCTTTTTTTCTTGGCATTCCAGCATGTTTCTTAGAATACAGAACATGCAAGTTACATTATTAATTACTTGTTTGTTTCACTTAACAAAGTGTTAATGTATTTTAATCAAGATAACATTGAACACGTATTATCATCTACGCTACGTCATAATGACGTTTCATCACAAAATCTAACAAACAGACTGAAGTCAGGCCAAGTCTACATGTTTTCTATTTATTGACAAGTTTATGTAATCACTTTCACGTTAAAAACCTTCCTACTTGCTTCTCGGCTGCTAATCTCACACCTATTCACAATTAGCTGTGCTCATTGCGGGATCGAACCTAGAATTTTAGAGTAAACCATCAAGTTGGAAGCCAATAAATAAAACTCATTATTAATGATATTGTATTGTTAGATCATGATTAAGAATGAATTAAGTTCTTTAAGAGGGTATCACTTCACTTCTGAGGATATTATTTCCTTGTTTAGAAGCTCTCGAGTTATTAGAATCCTTCTTTAGAGTATTGTTTGATTTTTAATTTTGCGCAAGCTACACGAGGGCTATCTGTGCTAGCTGTCCCTAATTTAGCAGTGTAAGACTTAAAGGGAAGGCAGATAGTCATCACCACCCACCGTCAACTCTTGGGCTACTCTTTTACCAAAGAATAGTAGGATTGATCATAACATTATAACGCCCAGACGGCTGAAAGGGCGAGCATCATGTTTAGTGCGTTTATCATCAACTTACTTAGCTGCGTTTTAACATTAACCTATCTAGATAGCTGTGGTTTAACGTTAACTTACCTAGCCAGCTGTGGTTTAACGTTAACTTACCTAGCCAGCAGTGTTTTATCGTTAACTTACCAAGATAGCTGTGTCGATATGCTTCTCTTGAGCTGACTGAAGTCTAGTTGACAGCTTACTATAGAGTTAGGGTTACAGTACCTGCAGTAAAATGTAATAACAAATTGAATTAGACTTCAAACAAACAACACAAGTCTGCGAGCCCTCAGAGTGGACTCTTGCGGGATTTTACCTTATATGTAAAGAATAGTGAGGTTACCCCGGGGATTTCCCTTGTAGTTTCATAATTGACACGAGCTCACGTGCATCTAGCAATGAGAAACTAGTTTCTGACTGTTGGCCGAACGATAAGACACGTAGGAGATGAGGTAATAACAGGATATTCTATCTATTGTGGTTTCGTTCATAAAACTTTTCTTTGCGATTTTCTACATGTTGAATATTGTACGTATTTTAGAGTTCTTACTAATTTACTAATGTTTTTTTCACGTTTTGACTACAGCGAATTTGCCACGTGCTACGAAATAATATTGTTACAAGGTTGTCAGGTGCACTACAGAGACAGAGTCGTCGACAAGTGTTTAACATAAACTTGATTTTTGTCATTAAGATAACAACATAAAGACTGTTGATAACTAAAAACTAAACATATTAAGTTAGTAAAGAGTAACCTTGAATATAATTAACGTCTTATGAATGACAGCTTTATGCAGAAATGGGCAAACCGGCTTGGGTTGTGATATTTAAATTCATGCTTATAGGTAAAGCAGAGAACAGGAACAACAACAAGGGAAGATTTGCATCACAACACTTGTATGGTTACCAACTTTCAGTGTTTTTATGTTTAAATATAAAATTTAAGTCAATCTATCGGTGACTGATACGAGACTAAAAGACGCGCATGCACCACAAGAGATGCTCACACTGCATACTTTAGTGTGGCCCATGTAGGTGTATGTACGTAGACTCGAAAGAAATGGTTATTGGTTTGGCACCTTAGACAGGTTGCTCTTTGTTTATTTGTTTGGCACCTTACACAGGCTATTTTTTGCTTACTGGTTTGGTGCTTAGGTTACTTTTTGTTTATTGCTGTGTGTACCTTAGACAGGTTACTTGTTTGAAAGATTGGAACATTTAGGGGCCTGGCATGGCCTAGCGCGTAAGGCGTGCGACTCGTAATCCAAGGGTCGCGGGTTCGCGCCCGCGTCGCGCTAAACATGCTCGCCCTCCCAGCCGTGGGGGTGTATAATGTGACGGTCAATCCCACTATTCGTTGGTAAAAGAGTAGCCCAAGAGTTGGCGGTGGGTGGTGATGACTAGCTGCCTTCCCTATAGTCTTACACTGCTAAATTAGGAACGGCTAGCACAGATAGCCCTCGAGTAGCTTTGTGCGAAATTCCAAAACAAATGGAACATTTAACGTTACAAATTACACATAACGTAGTCACGAGAAATTCTGACAGCTCATTGGTTTATCAGACAGCCAAGTTGCTTTACGTCATAAAATGCCAAACCCCTATCTTCATAATCCTACCACCCCTACAGCAACTGACACATTTTTGCGCTTTATATGTTCAAAATTAATCACGAGCCGGCCAGGCTAGTCCTTGACCATATAATTGCCTGAGAGATATGTTTGAAAAGTCGATGTATGTGGGTTACAACTGGTTATGTTTCGCCTTTTACAAACTTGACCTCGGTTATTCGGTGTTCCTCAGGTGTCGTTTGAACACAGTAATTAAACAATACAACCCCTCGCTGGTACAACGGTATGTCTTGGGATTTACAACGCTAAAATTAGGGGTTCGATTCCCCTCGGTGGGCTCAGTGATAGCCCGATGTGGCTTTGCTATAAGAAAACACAAACAATACAATGATCATCAGTGATGTCGAGAAACCCACTTGTAGAGAAATTCATATGTAAAAACGGATCGTTTGGGTTGAGAAACTATTTTACGTAGAGGAGCGAACCACGATTCGATGACCGAAGATTTTACACATATATATCTTAAATACAACGATCACACAGTTTACCCCAGAACCAAAAAACATACCGAACTAAAAATTCACCAGTATTCGATTCCCGGTAGTGTATAGACTGCAGACACCCTATGGCTTTAGATTAAAATAACAATTACTTGACAAATTATTACTCCCACGTGGGCCTGGCATGGCCTAGCGCGTTAAGGCGTTCGAATCCCCGTCGCACCAAACATGCTCGCCCTTTCAGTCGTAGGGGTGTTATTATGTTTCGGTCAATCCCACCTTTCGTTGGTAAAAGAGTAGCCCAAGAGTTAGAGGTGAGTGGTGATGACTAGCTGCCTTCCCCCTAGTCTTACACTGCTAAATTAGGGACGGATAGCCCTCGAGTAGCTTTGTGCGAAATTCCAAAAAAAAAACTCCCACGTGCTTTTTTTAAAAATAATTGTATTTAATGTTACTATTTTAATACTGATAACATCAGGAATGAACTATTTTTCTGAAAATTATATTTAATATTATTAGTTTAATGTTTGTTTTTTGAATTTCGCATAAAGCTACACGAGGGCTATCTGCACTAGCCGTTCCTAATTTAGCAGTGTAAGACTAGAGGGAAGGCAGCTAGTCATCACCACTCACCGCCAACTTTTGGGGTACTCTTTTACCAACGAACAGTAGGATTGATCGTAACATATAACGCCACCACGGCTGAAAGGGCGAACATGTTTGGTGCGACGAGGTTTCGAACCCGCGACCCTCGGATTATAAGTCGAACGCCTTAACCCACTTGGCCATGCCGAGCCCTAGAGTTGTCATTAAGTGATGTATATTTACATAGGTTTCATAACAAGTATATTTTATCTGGGAATTGGTGTGTACTTATTTTATCTGAGTTTGAAAGTAAGTGATGTATATTTATATTATCTGGGTTTGAAAGTAAGTGATGTATATTTATATTATCTGGGTTTGACAGTAGGTGATGTATATTTATATTATCAGAGTTTGAAAGCAAGTGATGTATATTTATATTATCTGGGTTTGACAGTAGGTGATGTATATTTATATTATCAGAGTTTGAAAGTAAGTGATGTATATTTATATTATCTGGGTTTGAAAGTAAGTGATGTATATTTATATTATCAGAGTTTGAAAGTAAGTGATGTATATTTATATTATCAGAGTTTGAAAGTAAGTGATGTATATTTATATTATCAGAGTTTGAAAGTAAGTGATGTATATTTATATTATCAGAGTTTGAAAGTAAGTGATGTATATTTATATTATCTGGGTTTGAAAGTAAGTGGTGTGTATTTATCTAGGCTTCACAATAAATGATTTATATTTATTCTATCTATGTTTGACAGTAACGGCCTGGCACGGCCAGGTGGGTTAAGGCATTTAAATCCCGGTCGCTCCAAAACATGCTCGCCCTTTCAGACGTGGGTGCGTCATAACGTGACGGTCAATCCCACTATTCGTTGGTAAAAAAGTAGCCCAAGAGTTTGCGGTGGGTGGTGATGACTAGCTGCCTTCCCTCTAGTCTTACACTGCTAAATTAGGGACGGCTGGTGCAGATAGCTCTCTTGTAGCTTTGTGCGAAATTAAAAAAAACCAACAAAATTGACGGTAAGTTATGTATATTTATTTTATGTAGGTTTGACAATAAGTTATGTATATTTATTTTATCCAAGTTTGACAAAAAGTGGTGTATATGTATTTTATCTGGGTTTCACACTAAGTGGTGTATTCATTTATTTGGGTTTAACAGTAAGAAGTGTATATTTAGATAGGTCTGACAATAAGTGGTGTACATTTATTTTATGTAGGTTTGACAATAAATTGTGTACATTTATTTTATCTAGGTTTGACAGTAAGTGGTGCACATTTATTTTATTTCGTATTGAGAATAAATAATGTACATTTATTTTGTATAGGTTTGACAGTAAATGGTGTATATTTTTTTTTATCTGGGATTGAAAGTAAGTAGTGTATATTTGTTTTGTCTACGTTTGACAGTAAGTGGTGTATACACCGCTGGCCAAAATCTTAAGGCCAATGAACATAAAGAAAAAAATATGCATTTTGCGTTGTTATTGTCAGAGTCAACCACTTATTTGAGTAGAGCTTCGAAAGATGAAAATAAGAAAAGGAAAAATAAAAATAATAACTTTTTTAGCATTTAATAGGGAAAATGTGAACACTATGGAATTAGTCTAAATACTAGCTGGTCAAAAGTTTAAAACCATACCAAAAAAAAGTCCTAAACAGGGTATGAAATGCCCAACAAGAGGTCTCAGTAGTGAGTTGCACGGCCGTCATTGCGAATAACTTCAAACATTCGCTTTGGCATGGTCGATATAAGCGTTTGCAGAAGGCTGGCTGGAATGTCATTCCAAGTGGTGAAGATGGCTTCTCGAAGATCATGCACTGTTTGGAATTGACATCCATTTCTATAGACTTCCCTTGCCATCCAGCCCGAAACATTTTCAGTGGGGTTCAGTTCGGGCAAACATGCTGGATGGTCCAAAAGAATCACTTTATTTGCCATGAAAAAGTCCATTGTCCTGCGGGCATTGTGGATTGCAGCGTTGTCCTGCTGAAAGATCCAGTCATTTCCACACAAGCGAAGGCTTTCAGTCAATAAGGATGCTCTCTCCAACATGCCAATGTAGCCAGCTGCTGTTTGATGTCCCTGTATAACCTGAAACTCCACTGTTCCGTGGTAGGAGAAAGCACCACAGATCATGATGGAACCTCCTCCACTGTGTCGTGTAGAAAATGTCTCCGGTGGGATATTCTTATCGTGCCAGTAACGTAGGAAGCCATCTGGACCATCCAGGTTAATTTTTTTCTCATCAGAGAACAAAACCTTCTTCTACTTTTCTACGTCCCATGTTCGGTGCTTTTCAGCAAAGTTTGATCGAGCTGTTTCATGGTGTGGAAAGAGGCGTAGCCTTTGAAGACGTTTACGGTTTTTAAAGTCATTCTCTCGTAGATGCCGTCTTATTGTTCTTGAGTTGCATTCTGCGTCCGTAAGAGCCTTAATCTGGTTCGACGATCGACTGGTGTCTTGCCGGACAACCTGTCGAATCCTCCTGCTCAACGCCGGCGAAATTTTCTTGTGTCGACCACTTGAAATTCTTGTTTCGTATCCCTCAGGGTCTTTTAAGAAATTTGCAACTGCAGTTTTACTATGCCCAATCTCACCAGTGATGACACGTTGAGAGAGACCTTGCTTTTGCAGCTCGACAATTCTGCCACGTTCAAACTTTGTCAACTTTTTAGCCTTTGTCATATTTTTACCCAATGTAACACAGGAGATGTTGGCAACGCTAATGCTTAACACAAATGACTAAATTTCATCACGTGTTTACAGATTAACGCTTCGTTTCAGTATGGTCTTAAACTTTTGACCAGCTAGTATTTAGGCTAATTTCATAGTGTTCACATTTTCCCTATTAAATTCTAAAATGTTTTTTTATTTTTATTTTCCCTTTTCTTATTTTCATCTTTCGAAGCTCTACTCAAATAAGTGGTTGAGTCTAACAACGCAAAATGCATATTTTTTCTTTATGTTCATTGAACTTAAGATTTTGGCCAGCAGTGTATATTTGTTTATTTGCTATTGATAATAAGTAGTATATATTTATTTTACTTGGGATAGACAGTAAGTGGTGTATATTTATGTTGTCTAGGTTTGACAGTAAGTTACAGGGTGTCCCAAAATAACGTTTACACTCTTTGATTGTGTATAGCTAATAAACCGTTTCTTTTGTTTCATATTTGACTTGTGTCCAAGGATGGCGGATAATCAGCTTAAAATCGAGCACAAAATATTCATTCTCAAAACTTTTTGGAAAGTCGAAAACAAAGCTGAAGTGCAAAGACATTTTACTAGAAAGTTCCATATGGATGTGCCATCTCGCCCCAGCATTTCACGCATCATCGCCAAGTTTGATGAACACGGAACTCTCCACAATATGAGAAAGGGTCGCTCCGGTCGAAAAAGATCATCAACAAGCTCAACAAAAGAGCAAGAGGTCATTGATAATGTTCTGAATTCTCCAAGAAAATCAGTGTGCCAACTGTCTCGTGAAACAGGTATCCCTAAATCCAGCGTTCATCGCATTTTGAAGCGTTCCCAATTCAAAAGTTTCATCCCATCACTTGTTCACGCTCTGAATGAAGATGACCCTGATCGAAGGGTTGAGTTCTGTGAATGGTATCTTGCTAGATGTGCAGACGATGATGAATTTCCACTCAAAATTGTTTGGAGTGACGAAGCAACGTTTAAGCTGAATGGCTCAATAAATCGACACAACTGCACCTACTGGGCAACAGAAAATCCACATGTTACAGAGGAACATCACTTGAATTTGTCTGGAGTGACTGTGTGGTGTGGTCTGTCCGCTAGGGGACTCATCGGACCATTCTTTTTCCAAGACACCGTAACAGGACTGAATTATTAAGTATGTGTTCTGTAGATTTGAATCCCGCAACCGTGTCATCTAAAAGCAGATAAAGGTAACGCTATAGTCATAATGAACACGAATGAATACATCCAAAAAATGAATAACATCCTATCAGACACGAACAAATTTAAACCTATACACACAAATCCAACAAAGACACACGAGACGCAACTGAACAAATTACTACTACAAATGAAAAAAGCCAACACAATTTCACAAACACTTTATTCCTACCTACGTAAAACCGACTCACGCACACCACAAATATACGGCATCCCCAAACCTCATAAACCAGATTGTCCATTACGACCAATAATGTCCACATATGAATCGTTTAATTACAACCTTGGTAAATACATAGCATGGGCATTCTCCAAATATGTAACATCAGCCAGCTCATTTATCAAAGACTCTTTTAATTTCAAGTCTAATCTAAATCAACTTAATCATAAAGCCTTAATGGCCAGTTTCGATGTTATATCCCTCTTTACAGAAGTTCCAACCACTGAAGCCTGCAAGATAGCCTTAGAACTCTATATCCGAGACCCTAACCCAACTATAGAAATTCCCAGTAACCAGTTAGCAACCCTCATAGAATTCACCACGATAAAGACAAACTTCATGTTCAACAACCAAAACTATATACAAACAAACGGCCTAAGCATGGGCAACCCAGTATCACCAGTTCTAGCCAATATTTTTATGACACAAGTTGAAACACAAGCAATTAACACAGCATTAGGACTGAATTATCTCAACATGCTACAAGAGTTTGCCATGCCACGCATCCAAGAACAATTTGGAAAAGAAGTGTTTCTTCCAGAAGATGGCGCTCCTCCCCACTTCCATCGCGACGTGAGAGCTTATCTGGATGCATCTATGCCAGACAGATGGATTGGACGAAGAGAAAGTGTAGAATTTCCTGCTAGGTCACCAGATTTGACACCCATGGATTTCTTTTTGTGGGGTTTCTAAAAGACAAAGTTTACAGCACAAAAAGGGCAACAATTGATAAATTGAGAGTTGTAATTGAAGAACAGTGTGCTTTAATACCAGATGAGATGGTGTTTGATGTGTGTACTTCCATTTCTTCCCGTTATGAGATGTGTCTGGAGCAGAACGGATTTCAGTTTAAACACCTGAAGTGAAGCAAGCAAATTGTGACATTTTACAATTTCAACCAAGGTGAGTTTTCCTTGGAAAGAATTTTATTTGTTATTTTTCTCTTGATTTCAGTATGAAATCTTTAAATAAATCATTTGGCTATCATATGTAACTTGTTTCATTGTTAAAATCAATAAACAAGGCAAGTTATAATGATCCAAAGAGTGTAAACGTTATTTTGGGACACCCTGTATATTTATTTTATTTGGGATTGGCAATCAGTGCTGTATATTTATCTATGATTGCTATTAAGTAATGTATATAAATTTTACCTCGAACTTACAGTAAGTGGTGTATATTTATCTTGGTTTGACAGTTAGTGGTGTATATTTATCTTGGTTTGACAGTAAGTGGTGTATATTTATATATGATTAACAGTAAGTGGTGTATATTTATCTTGGTTTGACAGTTAGTGGTGTATATTTATCTTGATTTGACAGTAAGTGGTGTATATTTATATATGATTAACAGTAAGTGGTGTATATTTATCTTGGTTTGACAGTTAGTGGTGTATATTTATCTTGATTTGACATTTGGTGGTGTATATTTATCGTGGTTTCTCAGTTAGAGGTGTATATTTATCTTGGTTTGACAGTTAGTGGTGTATATTTATCTTGGTCTCACAGTTAGTGGTGTATATTTATCTTGGTCTGACAGTTAGTGGTGTGTATTTATCGTGGTTTGACAGTTAGTAGTGTATATTTATCTTGGTTTGACAGTTAGTGGTGTATATTTATCTATGATTGACAGTATGTGGTGTATATTTATCTATGATTGACAGTAAGTGGTGTATATTTATCTATGATTGACAGTAAGTGGTGTATATTTATCTATGATTGACAGTAAGTGGTGTATATTTATCTATGATTGACAGTAAGTGGTGTATATTTATCTATGATTGACAGTAAGTGGTGTATATTTATATATGATTGACAGTGAGTGGTGTACATTTATATATGATTGACAGTAATTGGTGTACATTTATATATGATTGACAGTATGTGGTGTACATTTATCTATGATTGACAGCAATTGGTGTATATTTATCTATGATTGACAGTAAGTGGTGTATATTTATCTATGATTGACAGTAAGTGGTGTATATTTATCTATGATTGACAGTAAGTGGTGTATATTTATCTATGATTGACAGTAAGTGGTGTATATTTATCTATGATTGACAGTAAGTGGTGTATATTTATCTATGATTGACAGTAAGTGGTGTATATTTATCTATGATTGACAGTAAGTGGTGTATATTTATCTATGATTGACAGTAAGTGGTGTATATTTATCTATGATTGACAGTAAGTGGTGTATATTTATCTATGATTGACAGTAAGTGGTGTATATTTATCTATGATTGACAGTAAGTGGTGTATATTTATCTATGATTGACAGTAAGTGGTGTATATTTATCTATGATTGACAGTAAGTGGTGTATATTTATCTATGATTGACAGTAAGTGGTGTATATTTATCTATGATTGACAGTAATTGGTGTATATTTATCTATGATTGACAGTAAGTGGTGTATATTTATCTATGATTGACAGTAAGTGGTGTATATTTATCTATGATTGACAGTAATTGGTGTATATTTATCTATGATTGACAGTAAGTGGTGTATATTTATCTATGATTGACAGTAAGTGGTGTATATTTATCTATGATTGACAGTAAGTGGTGTATATTTATCTATGATTGACAGTAAGTGGTGTATATTTATCTATGATTGACAGTAATTGGTGTATATTTATCTATGATTGACAGTAAGTGGTGTATATTTATCTATGATTGACAGTAAGTGGTGTATATTTATCTATGATTGACAGTAATTGGTGTATATTTATCTATGATTGACAGTAAGTGGTGTATATTTATCTATGATTGACAGTAAGTGGTGTATATTTATCTATGATTGACAGTAAGTGGTGTATATTTATCTATGATTGACAGTAAGTGGTGTATATTTATCTATGATTGACAGTAAGTGGTGTACATTTATATATGATTGACAGTATGTGGTGTACATTTATCTATGATTGACAGTAATTGGTGTATATTTATCTATGATTGACAGTAAGTGGTGTATATTTATCTATGATTGACAGTAATTGGTGTATATTTATCTATGATTGACAGTAATTGGTGTATATTTATCTATGATTGACAGTAATTGGTGTATATTTATCTATGATTGACAGTATGTGGTGTATATTTATCTATGATTGACAGTAAGTGGTGTATATTTATCTATGATTGACAGTAATTGGTGTATATTTATCTATGATTGACAGTAATTGGTGTATATTTATCTATGATTGACAGTAATTGGTGTATATTTATCTATGATTGACAGTAAGTGGTGTATATTTATCTATGATTGACAGTAATTGGTGTATATTTATCTATGATTGACAGTTAGTGGTGTATATTTATCTTGGTCTGATAGTTAGTGGTGTGTATTTATCGTGGTTTGACAGTTAGTAGTGTATATTTATCTTGGTTTGACAGTTAGTGGTGTATATTTATCTATGATTGACAGTAAGTGGTGTATATTTATCTATGATTGACAGTATTTATTTCATGTGGGTTTAACAAGGGCGACGTTAACATCACTTTCACAACGTCCTGTGAATGATTCTCAGATGTTTAAATCAAATATATTATTTAATCTGCCTGTATATGTTTTTAACTCTAGTTACATCAGTTGGTGAAACAAGAATGTTAAGTCACAATAAGTGGTTCAGTTCCCCGTCTGTTGGAACATAAATGTGATATATAAAGAAATAAACAGTAGACATGTATCGGCGACCTTATCTACGTTTCTTGTACTTCGCCATATCCATATAAATTTCTTGAATACGCTAAATAAACTGACCAAATGGCGTGTCGTTGACTTTGGTTATGTCAATTGTCAACATTGGTTTGGAAACATCGTATGTTCTTTTTATTCTAAAGTGTCACCAGAAATTAAAAACCTACAATCTGTTCTGTTGGGTAGTGTGATTTTGTCAAATGAGACATCGTGACAACGATTGCCCTATGACCTGAAGTTTCTACCAAATTTGCAGAGTTTGAGCTTTCTTTCAGTCCTAGCTATTCCCTCACCCCACCATGTGTTTCTGTCCAACCGTCACGTGCATTAAGAATAACAATTGTTTTGTAAAATTTAAACATGTTGAAACTACACGATTACATTTATATAAAAAATATATGTACGTAATATTGAATAAAACGTTTGGAATGCTTTAACCTGCGTTCCTGGTTAGGTCAACCGTTTGTTTAGTCTTACAACGCTAAAATCTTGGATTAAATCCCCACATTTGACATCAGATGAACCGACATGTCTTTGGTTGAAACAAACAGTCTTATCTGGACATTGCAGTTTTTATTACTGATCGTAATTTCTACTTTATACCATTTCTTATTTTAATTTTATATTCTGTTCACTTTACCATCTTTGGGTGGAAATAAGGTTTAAATAAATTACATTTATTGAATGAAAGAACTAATTAAAGAGTAGATTTTGTCATAGACGTCAATTTAAAATATTATTTATTTATGTAAAGATTTATAAATTTGTAGACATCTCAAGAACATGAACTGCAATCCTTTAGCAGTTTGAATAAATATATAAAAATCATTTGTTGAACAATGGTAACAACAAGTAACATTTGACACTTGTGTACGGTAACAACAACTAACATTTGACACGCGTGTACGGTACCAACAACTAACATTTGACACGCGAGTACGGTACCAACAACTAACATTTGACACGCGAGTACGGTACCAACAACTAGCATTTGACACGTGTGTACGGTAACAACAACTAACATTTGACACGTGTGTACGGTAACAACAACTAACATTTGACACGTGTGTAAACAACAACTAACATCTGAAACTTGTGTACGGTAACAACAACTAACATCTGAAACTTGTGTACGGTAACAACAACTAACATCTGACACGTGCGTACGGTAACAACAACTAACATCTGACACGTGCGTACGGTAACAACAACTAACATCTGACACGTGCGTACGGTAACAACAACTAACATCTGACACGTGCGTACGGTAACAACAACTAACATCTGACACGTGTGTACGGTAACAACAACTAACATCTGACACGTGTGTACGGTAACAACAACTAACATCTGACACGTGTGTACGGTAACAACAACTAACATCTGACACGTGTGTACGGTAACAACAACTAACATCTGAAACTTGTGTATGGTAACAACTAACATCTGAAACTTGTGTACGGTAACAACAACTAACATCTGACACTTGTGTACGGTAAGAATAACTAACATTTGACACTTGTGTACGCTAAGAACAACTAACATCTGACACGTGTGTACGGTAACAACTAACATCTGAAACTAACTATGCCTGAATGTGTAGCAGCAATGAAAAAATAAACATTCAGATACAGGTTACACATGACACATAAGAATCGGGACACGAACAGTGGTAGACAAAAGGCAGTTATACATGACACATAAGAATCAGGACACGAACAGTCATAGACAAAAGGCAGTTATACATGACACATAAGAATCAGGACATGAACAGTTGTAGACAAAAGGCAGTTATACATGACACATAAGAATCAGGACACGAACAGTTGTAGACAAAAGGCAGTTATACATGACACATAAGAATCAGGACACGAACAGTGGTAGACAAAAGGCAGTTATACATGACACGAACAGTGGTAGACAAAAGGCAGTTATACATGACACATAAGAATCAGGACACGAACAGTCATAGACAAAAGGCACTTATACATGACACATAAGAATCAGGGCACGAACAGTCATAGACAAAAGGCAGTTATACATGACACATAAGAATCAGGACACGAACAGTTGTAGTCAAAAGGTACATACAATAACCAAAATATTCACAGATTTTGTAATTCCTGACTGTTGGTACAGGAACCCATATCTTAGTAATATCCCAGCTTAACATCCCGAAAGATAGAAGTATGGTCCTGAGTTAGAAAACTGGAGAAGCCAATGAATCAATGTTCATGGTATCTCAGTTGCACTCATCCCATAGGTATGAAGAAAAAGAACCATCTGTCCAATGGGAGAGTAACAGTGAGGTTTCCTGTTCCATAGCACGTGGCTGGATGCAAGTTAACTAAGCTAAAATATCCACACCAATGAAGTCCACCTTGGTGGTTACTCGAATGTCTCGGTTGTGAGAATGGAGCCCAGGTGTGGTGTTTTGACAACTGATTATGGAATGATGTGAAGAGAAAAATACCCAAACAATTCTGTAGAACCCATGTGAAGCATGTACTTGTCTGAAAGTAAATTACTGTACCTTGTGCACAAAAGATGCTTGCACAGTGCAGGTTAGAGCCAAGTGCAACAAACTTGGACAAGTAATCAATGGCAGTTTTATCAAATCACCAAAGAGACACAAAATGCAATTCTAACAATAGATTTCTTCAGTGAGCACTGTGTCTGATATTATACAGTGGTTTTAAGTATATACTATTTCCATGATGTTGAAGTAAAAATTCAGTGTCTCAGCTACTCGAAACACCAAACCCACCAGACAATAAAAAATAAGGGTTTATTAAAAAACTGTGCACGTTATATAATGTTTGTTATAAAACAACCTTGTCAAGAACTTAGAAGTTGCTGTTTGTCTTTCCTTGCCACGAGAGCAATATTCTCCAGTGACACAGAAGGTTCCACGTACTGCACCATATCAACACAGAAGTTATGTTCCTTCAAATAACACAGTCGTCCAAAATCTATTATTCTCTTACACTGGTGACCCACCTCTTCCCTGTAGCTTGGACTCAAGTCAAGTCTTATGTATCTAGAACCACACAGAAAGAAAATTTTTAATAGGAGCAAAATTGGTTTCCTAAGGAAATATGTAAACTAAAAATTATAAATTACTCACCTTCACAGTATTTCATTTTACATTCTGCATTTTATAAAACTATGTGTGAAAAACAGAATGAAATTTTCAACATAATCTGTGACCACTTAAACATTTATACTTGTTTCCTGACTTCACTAAGAAGCAACTGTAATAACCAGCTTTATTCCGAGTTCTTTCATTGTTTGCATTAATAAGCTAAATGTTTGATATTCAATAATAAACTCACACAAAAACATCAAAGATATGAATCTTTCCTAAATTCCAATACAAGAAGTACTAAAGGAAAATATTATCAGAACATTTACCTGTTGTTCTGCTGGTGGTTTTCAACATTGTTTTCTGTTTGTCTGGCATGTTCCATGCAGCCTTTATTACGACTAACTAAAATTAAGGAAAACTATTAATTATGACATCTACAGAAGATAAGGTATTTACTTACACAAACTGTATAACACAATTAGGGATAAGTGGTATTCATTTAAATATGAACTTATATAAGACATGAATGAACTAGAAAACTTACACACGATACACTAAATGTCTGATGAAATTCATACTGAATATAACAATTATATGAACATATGATGATAATTACAGAGATGCCAACTATTTCAAATGACTGAGCATAATGATTTGTAGACAGAGCCCGTACAGATATTGTACAACCACTGGATACAGTTTTGAGTCATCCATGTCTGTGGATCCCTCTGTGGCTAAACTGTAAACACTGTTAGTAAGTATGCTTGAAATCATTTGTCATCTTCACAACCCAACATTTGTACAATGGCTGTAATTTTGGTTCTAGCACAGCAATATGTTTTCACTATATCAGAGTCTGGGAACATTTTTCTGAATAGATGTCCTGCATAATCAGCTACAGCTAGGGGTAAATTATGAGCAATGACAAATTGCGTGAACATCACTTCTGCATTTATGGTTTCATATTCTGAATTCTTACTCATAAATGTTGTTATCTGCATCACTTTTGTCTTCACCTCAGCCTTTTGTTGGTGAGATGCTGATTTTGTATGTCTGTAACAATCGTTTATCCTGTCATGCGCCACAGAAAAATCGATGTGACAAACTGTACAAAACACATGACTGTCACTGTCTTTTGATGCAATGACCGGATATTTTGCACTATACTCTTTCCTAAATTTTTGATTCACAGTTTTAGTCCTTTTAGATTTGCCAGAAACAAGACAATCTGATGAACGAGGCCTCTTTTTTTTTTTTCCATCTTGTGAAAACAAGAAATACCCATCTACGCGAGCGCTGATTGGCTGACAAGCACTGATGACATAACTGTGGATTCCCCCACGTACCCAGTAGGAGAAGCACTGCACTCAAACTATTGGTAGATGTTGGAGATACAAATATTTTTTATTATTTCAAGCACAAACATGATTATCACAAGTAGCCATTTGGACTATGTCTTTTATTTATTATCAAAATTTATTTGTATCTCACTAGAAATTTTCTTTTCACCCCTTTCAAGCCCTGGGGGAACAATTTATCACTTTATTGTATAGGCCAATATAACATATAATAATTTAGGAGTTGCAACAAGTCGTAATATTTGTCTGTATGAGCGTATGCTTGTAATGTATACACCAAAATCGTAATGATTACGCTAAAATCATAATGGTTGGAATCTCTGTAATTATTTGATAATAATGTGCTGAAAAAAGTTGAATATTATTAGAACATTTTAATTAATAACAGACAATAAAAAACTATTAAAACTTGGTTTAAAAATAGCCAAAGTGGTTTAATGTAAAAAGCAGATTCAAGGAAAAACATTTTAACTGAAACACATTACATTTCATGAAGTAGACAATTTTTTATATCTAACTATGGCAAAAGAAGCTATTCAAAAAACAGAATTTTATGAAGCAAATAAATTCCTTTAAATTTGCTTTCAATGTTGATAAACAAAATACAGATATTACAAATATGTTATCAACAATACAGTTTTCTTGAATGAGAAAAATGTACAGTCACAGAAAACTGATAGCTTTGTATAAATAATTAACTTGCCTTGTAGTGAAGAACCACAAGTTGCCCAACTTGCAATACCACACATGAGTTGGAAGTCTCGTGGTGTGAAAGAATGCGACTTAAGGAACAACTGACCAACATAGCTTTGCCACGAACAACGATGGTGACAGCAGGGAGCCAGAACAAGTCCTTCGACACTAGAATAAAGTTTAATTAATTGTTTCAATTAACACCACCAGAAGTTTCAAAAGAACTATAGAAACACAGTATTCAGAATATATATGTCAAAGAAACCAAAATAACCAGCAAGACCAGCAACAGGATTAATTTTAATAATGTACAGGGTGGCCCGTAAGTCACTACCCATCCATATATCTTATGTATCCAGTGTATCTGTGTGCTGTTCCTCATTCTCGCTGCATAATATTATGCGACTCCATGTTCTGTGAGACATTTTCCTCAACATAGCAGGGGTTACTGTTCCAAATGCTGTGGTAACAGCTGCCTTTAACTCATCATTAGTATTATAATGTTGTTTAGACACAATGTGGATGGGTAAGGACTTACGGGCCACCCAGTAGATTGATTCTAGGGGGTGGGAACTAAAATTCAAGTCTCCATTAATAACTGAGCATTACTAAATGGTTGACAACTGATATAATGCAAGAGAAGATATAAAGTTCTCTAATTATTTAGGAAATTAAGGATATGTCAGTCGAAAAACAAGGGTCTATAAATCATGGTTTATTCTTAAACTACTTTTAATCCACCAAAAAATAAATCACCAGTAGTCATCAAATAGGAACACTTTTAATAATTAAAGTGGGATCTCATTACAGTAGTTAAGAGAGACTTGGCCTAATCTGTTGCTAAGTGTGCTGTAATAGTTTGTAGGGTTAGCAGTTGAAAGCTTTGTGCAGGTATACACATCAGATAATATTGCATTAATAAATATTTCACACCAAGAAACTTGTCTGTTAAATATTCCTTTTGACAACAGTGAACATGGTGGAAACTTTGTAGAATGGACGGGAACTGCCTGTTGTGGAGACACAATGTAGATGGCAATGTTTCGAAAGTCTTCCTGAAAACGAAAGGTGGAAGACTTTCAAAACATCAGCCTCTAAACTTGTGTCTCCATAACAGGCAGTTGCCGTCCATTCTACAAAGTTTCTTCACGAATACTCTGCCTAAACAATCTATCAAAGTGAACATGATTCTCCCATGTATTAAAAGTCAAAATGTATTAGTCACAACTACAATGTTATTTATACCATAATAATTATTTAAAAAAAAAAATAATCAAAAAGCAGTTACTGGTTCACACTGTCATAAATAAATGGATGAACTTCATTCTATCAATAATCTAAAAACAGCACAAAATGATCCTACTGAAACTCTGTAAGAACATTTAAAGAAACTTTAACTTACAGCTTGTCTTGTCTTTAGGACAAAACATATAAATACTATTCAACTATTTCACATTTTATTAATAGGTATTAGGTCATTGATACTTCACAAGCATAGGTCAAAATTACGTTTTGATACAGGAAAGGTGTGGAAAGAAGTCAGGGAGTTACATCGTATAATCTCTGAATAAAAACTTTTCATACCATTGTTTCAAACTTCCATTCTTCTGATCAAAACAGTTTTCAACAAGGCAACGTAGAGAAAGATCTGAAAGAACACAATATCAACACATTCTTGATAACATGAAACCCTCTTGAAGTAAAAATGAGAATTACTTATTACCCACGATGTCCAAAAATGATGCGTTTGACTACAACAAGACAATAATGTGAGCAAACTTATGGTTTGTGGTACATAAAGAGCACACCTAACAGTTCTTTTTCTTTATCTTTATGGTCCTCAAGATACAGTTGGCATTTGCTATCATCCACATGTTGGCCAGCCTGTGAGACATAACAGAAGCTATTGCATCGGCAATCAGTTCGTGTGTTGTCCGAGATAAGCTAACCTTTGTACTGTAGATGATGTCATGCACATAACCAGATGGAAGAATGATGTCTTGTGATAACGCCAGTCAAAAGATTCGTCCATTCTGGCTACTCTTGTCTGTGGCAGGCTCTGTAAACACTACTTCCTCATACCACAGTATTCTCCGTCAATATCATCTTTGTAACAAAATAGGTGACTTCATTTCTACCACACATAGCTTTCTCTAAATCTGAAAGTTCCCCAGTAGCTAAGCCTGAAGGTTTGTAAGGTTAGAAACCACATTTTGATACTTATGGGCACAACAGACAGACAACCTTTGTAGTGAAAAACAAGCAATTTCAGAATAGTTGCCACATTTTTTAATATACTTGGTGACTTAGGATAAGTTATATGTAACAATACAGTTATATCAACAAATGTCTCCTTTATTCATAACAAACATTAATTTAGTAATATATCATATCACTGTCAGATGATATGTATATCTTGTAGTAGAAGTGACAGAACATAGCACATATCATGTAAAATTCACTTACAACCTTAATTATGATTGTTTTATCTTCCGTCTCACACATAATACTTTACAAATAAAAGTATCGATATTGCTGAACATTCTCAGTAAACAATGTCAATGTTACTGAACAAGAACATTCTCTGTAAACAATGTCAATGTTACTGAACAAGAACATTCTCAGTAAACAATGTCAATGTTACTGAACAAGAACATTCTCAGTAAACAATGTCAATGTTACTGAACAAGAACATTCTCAGTAAACAATGTCAATGTTACTGAACAAGAACATTCTCAGTAAACAATGTCAATGTTACTGAACAAGAACATTCTCTGTAAACAATGTCAATGTTACTGAACAAGAACATTCTCAGTAAACAATGTCAATGTTACTGAACAAGAACATTCTCTGTAAACAATGTCAATGTTACTGAACAAGAACATTCTCTGTAAACAATGTCAATGTTACTGAACAAGAACATTCTCTGTAAACAATGTCAATGTTACTGAACAAGAACATTCTCAGTAAACAATGTCAATGTTACTGAACAAGAACATTCTCAGTAAACAATGTCAATGTTACTGAACAAGAACATTCTCAGTAAACAATGTCAATGTTACTGAACAAGAACATTCTCAGTAAACAATGTCAATGTTACTGAACAAGAACATTCTCAGTAAACAATGTCAATGTTACTGAACAAGAACATTCTCAGTAAACAATGTCAATGTTACTGAACAAGAACATTCACTGTAAACAATGTCAATGTTACTGAACAAGAACATTCTCAGTAAACAATGTCAATGTTACTGAAGAAGAACATTCTCAGTAAACAATGTCAATGTTACTGAAGAAGAACATTCTCTGTAAACAATGTTAATGTTACTGAAGAAGAACATTCTCAGTAAACAATGTCAATGTTACTGAAGAAGAACATTCTCGGTAAACAATGTCAATGTCACCGAACAAGAACATTCTCTGTAAACAATGTCAATGTTACTGAACAAGAACATTCTCTGTAAACAATGTCAATGTTACTGAACAAGAACATTCTATGTAAACAATGTCACTGAACATTATCTGTAAACAGTGTTAAGAACACATTACATAAACCTATCATTATAAAACCAACACTTAACGTAATATTGTTTCACCTGTAGCAGCTCCACATAGATGTTTACTTATTCCAACAATTCTTCCCTCATGATTAGCTACCCAGGGAACTTTACCTGGAAATAAAAATTGTATTTTATAAAAAAAAACTAATTGAAAACAAAGTATCTGAGACAGAAGTATGAATTTCTTTGTCATGCAGCTTTATGTTTAGAACAAATAAATAATTAGAACTGCGTACCTAATACAAGGTCTTGAATGTCGATTCTAATTCTCTCAATCCTAGGTTCATTTTCACCTTTCAGTCTGTTTTCAAACTGGTGGAAAACACATTTTTACCACAATATTACATTAAACACAAATTATAGACAAAAAATAAAACATATTTGGTAGATTATTTATCAATTAAAATAAAAAAAAGTATAATTTGTTTCCTGTTCAGGTATACATCCAAATGATTTATAAAACATTAAATTCATTAAGTGGCAAACTCTTGGTTGACATTACTAGAACCTGTCACATTTGAAAATTTAATTATATGTAGAATTTACATCTAAAAACATTTGAATTATTATCACAAAATGCATATCGCTTAAGTTGAATAGCAACCTCATATTATATTACAAATTCATAACCCTCTTTAAAAAAGTATTTTATCTTAATACAAAAAACAAACTATGATATTTCCTTAACAGCATTATATCTGCCGGAGGCAAATTTTTAGAAAACCTCCAAGTTCACTTGTAGAGTTAATATGTGAAATAATGAAATTACATTTTTCAAAGAAGTAAAGAAACATATTCTAGCAAGACATACCTACAGATAACTTACTCATGTCAGAATCCCTGTGAGTTCATTTTCATGTAAAACAGTTGGACTTGTCAAGTTACTTTATTAGTGAAGGAAACAGTGTGTAATATCAGTTACCAATCTGAACAGTCAAGTGACTATATTAGGAAAGGAAACATAGTATAATATTAGTTACCAATATGAACAGTCAAGTGACTTTATTAGTAAAGGAAACATGGTGTAATATTAGTTTCCAATATGAACAGTCAAGTGACTTTATTAGTAAAGGAAACATGGTGTAATATCAGTTACCAATATGAACAGTCAAGTGACTTTATTAGTAAAGGAAACATGGTGTAATATTAGTTTCCAATATGAACAGTCAAGTGGCTTTATTAGTAAAGGAAACATGATGTAATATCAGTTACCAATATGAACAGTCAAGTGACTATATTGGTAAAGGAAACATGGTGTAATATTAGTTTCCAATATGAACAGTCAAGTGACTATATTGGTAAAGGAAACATGGTGTTATATCAGTTACCAATATCAACAGTCAAGTGGCATTATTTGTGATGGAAACACTGTGTAATATCAGTTACTAACCAGTGAAATGACTTTATTAGTTAAGGAAACACTGTGTTATATCAGTTATCAATATGAAGAGTCAAGTGACTTTGTTAGTGAAGGAAACACAATGTAATATTAGTTACCAATATGAACAGTCAAGTGACTTTGTTAGTGAAGGAAACAGTGTAATTATTAGTTACCAATATGAACAGTCAAGTAACTTTATTAATGAAGGAAATATGGTGTAATATTAGTTACCAATATGAACAGTCAAATGACATTATTAGTGAAGGAAACACGGTGTAATATCAGTTACCAATATGAACAGTCAAGTGACTTTATTAGTGAAGGAAACATGATGTAATATCAGTTACCAATATGAACAGTCAAGTAACTTTATTAGTGAAGGAAACACTGTGTAATATCAGTTATTAACCAGTGAAGTGACTTGATTAGTGAAGAAAACACAGTGTAATATTAATTACCAACATGAACAGCAGCAGTGCGGGTGAACAGATGTGACTAATTAAGACGTTGATACTGATGAGTTGATTAGATGATGATGAAAAATGACAAACACTGAAACAAAATTTCTATAAAGTCAGCAGGATGTTTAGAGACCAGAGACTGGACACAAAGCCTACTTTCACCAGCCCTACAAGATGACCGAGACTTGATAATATGGACTCAAAACTCAGCTTCTCAACTGATTAACATTCATTTTTGTAAAAACTGGCCCTTACACCAGATGGACAGTGGTGTGGTTCAGTCACAGCTAGTTGATATGTAGAATAGTAAAATGATACGTGAGAGAACATCACAGATGGATTGTGCTTTACAATGTATAACATGACATGAACAAATTATTATTTGTTACTTCAACACTCTCGATGCACTCCAACTTTTACTTTTAAGAAAATCATTAACCCCCTCTTAAACTTCTGAAATATTGGCCTTAATTATTGGCAATGGTAACCGAGTCACCCTAACAACAAAATAAAACTGTCTTAACTGAAACATAGCTTGTCTTCTCCAAATGTACAACAATACAAAGAAACCAGGGGTCTATCAATCAACCAATAGTCTTGTGATGCTTCATAAGATCACTGTGTGCCCTTCTTTCCTGAAGAATAAATAATATACAAAATTTGTGTTGGCACAGTATACACCTGGAGAGTGACTGAGACCAGGGTCCAATGCCTTTTAATTACACATGTGGTACTAGCACATAAGGAAACTATTTAACAACCATTAGTGTTTACCTATACATATGCTGTCATCAAAGCTTCCTCTTCAAAGATGGTAAACTCTGATTATCACTTCCTGGAAGAATAAAGTAATAGCTGAAAGCAATGGCAAGCACGCTCACTGGACTAGAACCTGTGAAAACCCAAGATGCTCTAAGAAGTTGCTTAGCAACACATGATTAACCTCCAGGCTGTGTTGAGGAATTGCAAACAACTCTGATGGAGAAGTGACAGCTCATTGGTTTACTTATTTTAAACTTGTGACATTAATATACAATTTGTGTAAGTTGTGAAGATAGTCAAAACATGTTAACAATCTTTTCTGATAATTTCTTAAGCTGGAATAACTATTGTAACAAGATAGAATTTATGGCATGGAAATCCAGCGGTGGTCATTTGTGTATCAAATAACACTGATGGTCAGTTGATACTTATTTTATAAAATTCAAGTCAGGGATACAAGTAGGATTATTTTATAATGGTAATCATTATGGATACAGTTACTGTTATTTAATAATGGTAATCATTATGGATACAGTTGTTATTTAATAATGGTAATCATTATGGATACAGTTATTGTTATTTTATAATGGTAATTATTATGGATACAGTTATTGTTATTTAATAATGGTAATTATTATGGATACAATTATTGTTATTTTATAATGGTAATTATTATGGATACAGTTATTGTTATTTTATAATGGTAATTATTATGGATACATGTATTGTTATTTTATAATGGTAATCATTATGGATACAGTTATTGTTATTTAATAATGGTAATTATTATGGATACAGTTATTGTTATTTAATAATGGTAATCATTATGGATACAGTTATTGTTATTTAATAATGGTAATTATTATGGATACAGTTATTGTTATTTTATAATGGTAATTATTATGGATACAGTTATTGTTATTTTATAATGGTAATTATTATGAATACAAGTATTGTAATAATGTTTAGGATGTAGAGATAGGTGAGGAAGAAATAGTTAATGCATATTACACATTTATCATCATCTTCTGAAATCATTCTGATAATAATCTAAGAAACTTCTATAAAAACTTAATTTTGGTTTTTGAGGTTTCCAAAAGCTATTAAGACCTTCATTTTGTCTAAAACACATTGCTACAGTAAAGAACTGGTGAGTAGCCTAACAGCCACATGTTCTGCTGATCATTCTAATTGTGACATTAGTAGGGTTAGCTCTCCTATAGTTGAAGCTACTTAGATGACTCATGCACCATAATTTTACATCTTAACTTGACAAATTCAGAAGTAATACAGTGTTTGGAGATTATTCAATCCACTAGGTTAAAATTGATGTCTTCATAGGAACTGCCATTCATTAATATTGCTTGTTTAAAAGAAGAATGGAATGAGTAAGAAACAAGCAATGATGATGTAGATATGTCAAACAATAGAGGAACAAGGTAGGTTTGAATACAAAAATCTTACAAAAAATTAGTAGCTACTAAGTCAACATTAGAAGCACATGTGAAATTGCCACTGTATGACTTTATAACATTATATACTTTAAATACTTTTATTTAAACCTAAATTCATGGTTATGATATGATTTCAGGGAGGTTTGTGTACAGTTCTGCTAATGCACGATTATACTAATGTTATTCAACAAACATTACATCTGCGACAATACTTGAAACCAAAAGCTAGTGCATGTTCCACAAAGTAAGTTAAGCTGTATTTTTTCTTTAATGTCACTTTTATTAACAGTAATGTTTAAGATTAAGATATCTAATTTTATTACCCTTAATGTTTATTATTACACTTTTATTATACACAATTTGTGTATTTTTTATGCTTAATATATTTATTTAGGCTCAATTTAGATCTCCTAAGCTAGCCACACCATATGATATAATAATGTTTACAGTTGAAAATGTCATTTATAATGACCCCAACTGATGAAATAATGTATCTAATAAAACCAGAAGAACAATTTATTTTTGTTTATTTACTTACCTATACTTGTTACTAATTTTATTGTCAATAAGTAACTTGTTCCAATCACAAGCTAACATTAGTAACAAGAGTATAAAAACTGTAAGAATTGCTAAACCACTTGATCAGTCTATATGCAAGAGTTACAATTATTACATAAACAAAAGTGTAATCAAATCAAATAGAAAGAACCACTACCCTGAGAACCAGAGTAGTCCTCCCCTTAGCTAAAACACCCATTAAATCAAAATAGTTCTGATGTGAACTAAAACCCCCACCTGAAATAAACTAACACACATCTGGGATACAACCCATAACAGAAATAAACTAACTTAAGCCTGGACTAGAACTCCAAACTGAAATAAACTAACACATGTCTGGGATACAACCCATAACAGAAATAAACTAACTTAGGCCTAGACTAGAACTCCAAACTGAAATAAACTAACATACATCTGGGATACAACCCATAACAGAAATAAACTAACTTAGGCCTGGACTAGAACTCCTAAGTGAAATAAACTAACACACATCTGGGATACAACCCATAACAGAAATAAACTAACTTAAGCCTGGACTAGAACTCCAAACTGAAATAAACTAACACATGTCTGGGATACAACCCCTACCAGAAAAAAAACTAACTTAGGCCTAGACTAGAACTCCAAACTGAAATAAACTAACATACATCTGGGATACAACCCATAACAGAAATAAACTAACTTAGGCCTGGACTAGAACTCCCAAATGAAATAAACTAACACACATCTGGGATACAACCCATAACAGAAATAAACTAACTTAGGCCTGGACTAGAACTCCTAAGTGAAATAAACTAACACACATCTGGGATACAACCCATAACAGAAATAAACTAACTTAAGCCTGGACTAGAACTCCAAACTGAAATAAACTAACACATGTCTGGGATACAACCCATAACAGAAATAAACTAACTTAGGCCTGGACTAGAACTCCTAAGTGAAATAAACTAACACACATCTGGGATACAACCCATAACAGAAATAAACTAACTTAAGCCTGGACTAGAACTCCAAACTGAAATAAACTAACACATGTCTGGGATACAACCCATAACAGAAATAAACTAACTTAGGCCTGGACTAGAACTCCTAAGTGAAATAAACTAACACACATCTGGGATACAACCCATAACAGAAATAAACTAACTTAAGCCTGGACTAGAACTCCAAACTGAAATAAACTAACACATGTCTGGGATACAACCCCTACCAGAAAAAAAACTAACTTAGGCCTAGACTAGAACTCCAAACTGAAATAAACTAACACATGTCTGGGATACAACCCCTACCAGAAAAAAACTAACTTAGGCCTAGACTAGAACTCCAAACTGAAATAAACTAACTTAGGACTGGACTAGAACTCCCAACTGAAATAAACTAACATACATCTGGGATACAACCCATAACAGAAATAAACTAACTTAGGCCTGGACTAGAACTCCCAAATGAAATAAACTAACACACATCTGGGATACAACCCATAACAGAAATAAACTAACTTAGGCCTGGACTAGAACTCCTAACTGAAATGAAATAACTCAGATCTGGGATAGAACCCATTCTCCTCTGATTATCACAAACTAAGTCTCCATTAGTTTAACACTCACATAAAAATTAAACTTTAAAAAGTTATGAATTAACAATATCATATAAGACTATTAAAATAAGTACTTGCACTAGCAAGCAAAAATAATGCTTTTCTAAACATTCTCACTCTAAACTATTTTCACTATTCGTAGTACAAAAACACATTCGCACTGGTACTAAAACAGATGAGAATTTATCTTGGTTTCTGAAATGGAACATTGGAAAAGAAACATTAAATTACAAACAACATATAAATTTTGTGGAAAGAAAAGTTCTGGGCTAACATTGTATTTTAGTGTAAAGTATGTATTTATATACAAGTAAATAATTTCAAGGATAGAAATACATAACCTAATTCTTCTTACCTTATGTCGTTGGGAACCCTTATCAATTAACACGAAGCTGCAAGTTGATTTGTCTGGAACTGCCTGAACAGCCCAGTAACTCAGCTGTCCTAACAACAGACAGCAATCAATAAAAGTAAATAAACTGTTTGCTCTAGCACATAATTAAATACAGTTTTAATGTAAGAAATAAAAGTTCACAGATTCCTCTTTACGAACTTGTTGTACAATTGATACAAGGTATAAAAACGTTTAATTTTTATTCAGTTAATTTGTGTAATTTGATGTTTAAAATATACATCTTGTTCAACATCAAAAGCATGCTACGTTTTAGAAGTCTATATTTTAGAATTATTCCTATATAACTCAATAAAACTCGTACAATCATGTGTAATATAACAGCTGTGCCCCTCAAAACTAGAATAAAATATTTAATGTAACAAAGCTTGTCTTTACCTCTTCCTGCACCAAATTCCACAAAACACGTGTTGTTTTCGACTAGTCCACAAGACTCCAACAGCCCCATAATAGCAGCTTGTTGTTTTAAGTGTTTTAGGGCCATTTGGCCGTATTCTGGTTTTAAGAGTTCTTGTTTAAAAACTGCACTTTCTTTCGACCAACTTTGTGGCAGAGGCACCAGCTCTGTTTCAACAGATGGACATGCAATGTACAAAGTCCATCAAGTTAATTACAGATCGTATGATACTTCTATATAAGTCTGACGGCTATACTTGTATTTACTGTACTAAGAAATACAAAGTACATTATCTTAAGTATTTCTTATACAGAAACATATTTCATTGTGATCCAAAAATGTTTAACAACACTTTAGGCCTAAGATTTCTATACTTGTTCAGTCACATTAAACTGCTTTGATTAAACTGGAGGATATATACATATATAAAGTGGTTACAATGTCATTAGACAAGATTGTGAAACATACAAGTCAAATATTTTGTAACCTGTAAAATGCATTCTAGTAGTTTCTAAAAGTAACACTAGGTGACAATTCCACTAATTAAACCCATCTCTCTTGTACTTACTAATGTTACCAGTGGTCTTCTCCTGTTATGATGACTTACCACAGTGGAATGCATTTACCATGATCCCTTATGTACATTCACAAAGTTTTTCACCTACACACTACATGGATTGTTCTACAGTGTATCAGATATCAAAACTAGCTTTCTAACCACCCAGATCATATGTATAAAGAATTAATTAAAACAGTAATGCCTTGTAATCATTTGAATAAAGTAACAAATCACACATTTAATATTACTCACAGCTTTATACCATGAATTAATATGAATATTTAAATATTAATTTAAATTAAATATTCTTATAACTACATATACATACTACAAATTATCAGGTAAAAAAAAAATCTTAAACTATTGCATAATAAAATTATGGTTCAAATAATATTGGCTGAAATAAAAATTGAATCAATTTAAAACAAATTAGAAAAACTGAAAGCCAATAGGTACAAAGAATGTATCTTGTTTTGTATTAGCTGGTACTAACTGTTTTAATTTTTTTTCTATTTATTTCACAGTTTAAAAGGTAAACAGTTAGGTTAATTTGGTATTCTTATTTTAAAGTAAATCTTCTAATAAATTTTAAAACAGTAACACAGGCCTGCACAAATTTAAACTTTATAAAAAAATGTTTTGGTTTTAACAACCAATTTCAATAATTTAATTACACAAATTTGAAAAATAATATTCGTTTTCTTTCTATCATATAAAACTTTTTTTAAAAAACCATGAAGAAAAAACACTCTTACTTCGATGAAATTATTATTTCATTTACTACAAGGAACATTTTTATTATTATGCTTGTTAAGTTTGGGTTTTCAAACAGTTGATAAGACTCATGCCACTATTGGTATAAGAAATCTACAGCCTGTGGTTATCAACATGTAAAGTATAACAAAATTTGACCCAATTTCACTTATGTAAAAGTACATACATTTTGTGAAAAATCTGTATGTGATGAATAAAAATGGTTATTTTCAGATTCAGTGCACAGCAATTACTATCAAACATGCAAAGGTTTCAAGACAATAAACCCATCGAAGCCTTGTGTTCTTGTTATGTAGGCGTATGTATTTATATTTAAGGTTTATAGAATAAACAATCAGGTAAACATTTCTAAACAATGACGTTAGTTGAACACACAAACTCATAGTACTGAGTAACTATTTTCAGAAAAGAGCTGAAAATCAGGTCTGTCAGTTTTCAAAACCATAAGAAAGATGGTAAAAGAAACTACTATTATATACTTATTTAAAATATTTATATATTTCAGTCATTTTTATCATTATTTTTCCATTTTTACATCAAATTTGGAGATAGATGATTTTACCATTGTAGGAAGACCTTATTCTCTCTAATAGTCCTATCAGTTCTTCATCAGAAACTGATGCAATTGTCACCTACATAAAACAAGAGATCTATAAATTTGTAAATACACCATAAATATGTTGGCTTTTCAAATTTAATGCACAATTCTATGAATATTCTCAACTACTTTAGTATCACACTATAAACTGTGATTAACTTACTTTGTAGAAACAGCTGAATATCTTACAGGTAAATATATTCAAACCATCAACTAGAATCTTTTGTCAACTAAAATTAATTTCATTCTTAGGTTGTGTGTTTGGAAATCAAACTTGAGTTTTCATGTATCTTCACATATAGCACCTAAAACTACCCAACACTGTGATTAAAAAAACAGTAAATTTTAAAATAATTTCCTTGTTTTAAACTTCTTTTAAAAAACTCAGATTCACAACTAAATTATGTTTAGTACAAATCATTAGTCCTACAGACACACTACTTCATTATGTTTAGTACAACTGATTAGTCCTACAGACATGCTACTTCATTATGTTTAGTACAACTGATTAGTCTTACAGACACACTACTCCATTATGTTTTGTACAACTGATTAGTCCTACAGACACACTACTTCATTATGTTTAGTACAACTGATTAGTCCTACAGACACACTACTTCATTATGTTTAGTACAACTGATTAGTCTTACAGACACACTACTTCATTATGTTTAGTACAACTGATTAGTCCTACAGACATGCTACTTCATTATGTTTAGTACAACTGATTAGTCCTACAGACACACTACTTCATTATGTTTTGTACAACTGATTAGTCCTACAGACATGCTACTTCATTATGTTTAGTACAAATGTTTAGTCCTACAGACACACTACTTCATTATGTTTTGTACAACTGATTAGTCTTACAGACACACTACTTCATTATGTTTAGTACAACTGATTAGTCTTACAGACATGCTACTTCATTATGTTTAGTACAACTGATTAGTCTTACAGACACACTACTTCATTATGTTTAGTACAACTGATTAGTCTTACAGACATGCTACTTCATTATGTTTTGTACAACTGATTAGTCTTACAGACACACTACTTCATTATGTTTTGTACACATCATTAGTCCTACAGACACACTACTTCATTATGTTTAGTACATATCATTAGTCCTACACACACGCTACTTCATTATGTTTTGTACATATCATTAGTCCTACAGACACACTACTTCATTACATTTTGTACAATTGATTAGTCCTACAGACACACTACTTCATTATGTTTGGTACAACTGATTAGTCTTACAGACACACTACTTCATTATGTTTTGTACATATCATTAGTCCTACAGACACACTACTTCATTATGTTTAGTACAAATGACTAGTCCTACAGACATGCTACTTCATTACATTTTGTACAATTGATTAGTCCTACAGACACTACTTCATTATGTTTAGTACAACTGATTAGTCCTACAGACATGCTACTTCATTATGTTTAGTACAACTGATTAGTCCTACAGACACTACTTCATTATGTTTAGTACAACTGATTAGTCCTACAGACATGCTACTTCATTATGTTTTGTACATATCATTAGTCCTACAGACATGCTACTTCATTATGTTTAGTACAAATGACTAGTCCTACAGACATGCTACTTCATTACATTTTGTACAACTGATTAGTCCCACAGACACTACTTTATTATGTTTAGTACAACTGATTAGTTCTACAGACACACTACTTCATAATATTTAGTACAACTGATTAGTCCTACAGACATGCTACTTCATTATGTTTAGTACAAATGTTTAGTCCTACAGACACACTACTTCATTATGTTTAGTACAACTGATTAGTCCTACAGACACACTACTTCATTATGTTTAGTACAACTGATTAGTCTTACAGACACACTACTTCATTATGTTTAGTACAACTGATTAGTCTTACAGACACACTACTTCATTATGTTTAGTACAACTGATTAGTCCTACAGACACACTACTTCATTATGTTTAGTACAACTGATTAGTCCTACAGACACACTACTTCATTATGTTTAGTACAACTGATTAGTCTTACAGACACACTACTTCATTATGTTTAGTACAACTGATTAGTCTTACAGACACACTACTTCATTATGTTTAGTACAACTGATTAGTCCTGCAGACACACTACTTCATTATGTTTAGTACAACTGATTAGTCTTACAGACACACTACTTCATTATGTTTAGTACAACTGATTAGTCTTACAGACACACTACTTCATTATGTTTAGTACAACTGATTAGTCTTACAGACACACTACTTCATTATGTTTAGTACAACTGATTAGTCCTGCAGACACACTACTTCATTATGTTTAGTACAACTGATTAGTCTTACAGACACACTACTTCATTATGTTTAGTACAACTGATTAGTCTTACAGACACACTACTTCATTATGTTTAGTACAACTGATTAGTCTTACAGACACACTACTTCATTATGTTTAGTACAACTGATTAGTCCTGCAGACACACTACTTCATTATGTTTAGTACAACTGATTAGTCTTACAGACACACTACTTCATTATGTTTAGTACAACTGATTAGTCCTACAGACACGCTACTTCATTATGTTTAGTACAACTGATTAGTCCTACAGACACGCTACTTCATTGTTTAGTACAACTGATTAGTCTTACAGACACTACTTCATTATGTTTAGTACAACTGATTAGTCCTACAGACACGCTACTTCATTATGTTTAGTACAAATGATTAGTCCTACAGACGCACTACTTCATTATGTTTAGTACAACTGATTAGTCCTACAGACATGCTACTTCATTATGTTTAGTACAACTGATTAGTCCTACAGACATGCTACTTCATTATGTTTAGTACAACTGATTAGTCTTACAGACACTACTTCATTATGTTTAGTACAACTGATTAGTCTTACAGACATGCTACTTCATTATGTTTAGTACAACTGATTAGTCTTACAGACACTACTTCATTATGTTTAGTACAACTGATTAGTCCTACAGACACGCTACTTCATTATGTTTAGTACAACTGATTAGTCTTACAGACACACTACTTCATTATGTTTAGTACAACTGATTAGTCCTACAGACACACTACTTCATTATGTTTAGTACAACTGATTAGTCTTACAGACACACTACTTCATTATGTTTAGTACAACTGATTAGTCTTACAGACACACTACTTCATTATGTTTAGTACAACTAATTAGTCCTACAGACACACTACTTCATTATGTTTAGTACAACTGATTAGTCCTACAGACACGCTACTTCATTATGTTTAGTACAACTGATTAGTCCTACAGACACGCTACTTCATTATGTTTAGTACAACTGATTAGTCCTACAGACACGCTACTTCATTATGTTTAGTACAACTGATTAGTCTTACAGACACACTACTTCATTATGTTTAGTACAACTGATTAATCCTACAGACATGCTACTTCATTATGTTTAGTACAACTGATTAGTCCTACAGACATGCTACTTCATTATGTTTAGTACAACTGATTAGTCTTACAGACACTACTTCATTATGTTTAGTACAACTGATTAGTCTTACAGACATGCTACTTCATTATGTTTAGTACAACTGATTAGTCTTACAGACATGCTACTTCATTATGTTTAGTACAACTGATTAGTCTTACAGACACTACTTCATTATGTTTAGTACAAATGTTTAGTCCTACAGACATGCTACTTCATTATGTTTAGTACAACTGATTAGTCCTACAGACACTACTTCATTATGTTTAGTACAACTAATTAGTCTTACAGACACACTACTTCATTATGTTTAGTACAACTGATTAGTCTTACAGACACGCTACTTCATTATGTTTAGTACAACTGATTAGTCCTACAGACATGCTACTTCATTATGTTTAGTACAACTGATTAGTCCTACAGACACACTACTTCATTATGTTTAGTACAACTGATTAGTCCTACAGACACTACTTCATTATGTTTAGTACAACTGATTAGTCTTACAGACACACTACTTTATTATGTTTAGTACAACTGATTAGTCTTACAGACACACTACTTCATTATGTTTAGTACAACTGATTAGTCCTACAGACATGCTACTTCATTATGTTTAGTACAACTGATTAGTCTTACAGACACACTACTTCATTATGTTTAGTACAACTGATTAGTCCTACAGACATGCTACTTCATTATGTTTAGTACAACTGATTAGTCCTACAGACACACTACTTCATTATGTTTAGTACAACTGATTAGTCTTACAAACACACTACTTCATAATGTTTAGTACAACTGATTAGTCTTACAGACACTACTTCATTATGTTTAGTACAACTGATTAGTCTTACAGACACACTACTTCATTATGTTTAGTACAACTGATTAGTCTTACAGACACACTACTTCATTATGTTTAGTACAACTGATTAGTCTTACAGACACACTACTTCATTATGTTTAGTACAACTGATTAGTCCTACAGACATGCTACTTCATTATGTTTAGTACAACTGATTAGTCCTACAGACATGCTACTTCATTATGTTTAGTACAACTGATTAGTCCTAAAGATACACGACACCATTATGTTTTGTAAAACCGATTAGTCCTGAAAGCACACTACTTCATTATGTTTAGTACAACTGATTAGTCCTACAGACATGCTACTTCATTATCTTTAGTACAACTGATTAGTCCTACAGACATTCTACTTCATTATCTTTAGTACAACTGATTAGTCCTACAGACATGCTACTTCATTATGTTTAGTACAACTGATTAGTCCTAAAGATACACGACACCATTATGTTTTGTAAAACCGATTAGTCCTGAAAGCACAATACTCCATTATGTTTTGTACAACTGATTAGTCCTACAAAGACACTACTTCATTATGTTTTATATAAGTGATTAGTTCCATAGACACACTATTCTGTTACTACAATTTAGAATACTGTAATCAGACATCTCACAGAGGTTTCTTGTGAGATTAAACATTTTATTGTATTTTTAACTTTCTAACATCATACATATACTACACAATACATCACAAATACATCACATAATAATATCACTAACACAATGCACATATCATAATGACATACAATGTTTTATAGTTTCATGACATAACTTACTTTTCAATGTATTTACAACAATCTCACATCTAGGTATACTTTTCTCAAACAGACATCAATATTATGCTGGTCAGCTATAATTCGGGAAATCACTTCATCACTCAAACCAAACAACAAGATATCTTTTTCCAGAATAAAAAGAAAACACAATTTAACCTTTTTTACCTTAAATATCATGACCTATGACATCATCATCCCAGTTCGGTGAACAGAACATCTCTTTTCTCAAATAATAAACATTTGAAGAAGTAAAATTCTCTAGAAATTTTAAATAATATTTATATCTCTAAGTCAATCAAGAAAATGTTGTGGTGGTAGCCAGTTGTTTTTTATACTACCTCACAGAAACTACAGTTTGTTGATATCTTAAACACACTATTAACATTACAGACCTAAGTACGTACACTACAGACTTCACATACCTCACAGAAACTACAGTTTGTTGATATCTTAAACACACTATTAACATTACAGACCTAAGTACGTACACTACAGACTTCACATACCTCACAGAAACTACAGTTTGTTGATATCTTAAACACACTATTAACATTACAGACCTAAGTACGTACACTACAGTCTTCACATACCTCACAGAAACTACAGTTTGTTGATATCTTAAACACCCTATTAACATTACAAACCTAAGTACGTACACTACAGACTTCACATACCTCACAGAAACTACAGTTTGTTGATATCTTAAACACACTATTAACATTACAGACCTAAGTAATTACACTACAGACTTCACATACCTCACAGAAACTACAGTTTGTTGATATCTTAAACACACTATTAACATTACAAACCTAAGTACGTACACTACAGACTTCACAAACCTCACAGAAACTACAGTTTGTTGATATCTTAAACACACTATTAACATTACATACCTAAGTACGTACACTACAGACTTCACATACCTCACAGAAACTACAGTTTGTTGATATCTTAAACACACTATTAACATTACAAACCTAAGTACGTACACTACAGACTTCACATACCTCACAAAAACTAGTTTGTTGATATCTTAAACACACTATTAACATTACAAACCTAAGTACGTTCACTACAGACTTCACATACCTCACAGAAACTACAGTTTGTTCATATCTTAAACACACTATTAACATTACAAACCTAAGTACGTACACTACAGACTTCACATACCTCACAGAAACTACAGTTTGTTGATATCTTAAACACACTATTAACATTACAGACCTAAGTACGTACACTACAGTCTTCACATACCTCACAGAAACTACAGTTTGTTAATATCTAAAACACACTAATAACATTACAAACCTAAGTACGTACACTACAGACTTCACATACCTCACAGAAACTACAGTTTGTTGATATCTTAAACACACTATTAACATTACAAACCTAAGTACGCACAATACAGACTTCACATACCTCACAGAAACTAGTTTGTTGATATATTAAACACACTATTAACATTACAGACCTAAGTACGTACACTACAGACTTCACATACCTCACAGAAACTACAATTTGTTAATATCTTAAACACACTATTAACATTACAGACCTAAGTACGTACACTACAGACTTCACATACCTCACAGAAACTACAGTTTGTTAATATCTTAAACACACTATTAACATTACAAACCTAAGTACGAACACTACAAACTTCACATACCTCACAGAAACTACAGTTTGTTGATATCTTAAACACACTATTAACATTACAGACCTAAGTACGTACACCACAGACTTCACATACCTCACACAAACTACAGTTTGTTGATACGTACCTAAGTACGTACACTACAGACTTCACATACCTCACAGAAACTACAGTTTAATGTTACGTACCTAAGTACGTACACTACAGACTTCACATACCTCACAGAAACTACAGTTTGTTGATACGTACCTAAGTACGTACACTACAGACTTCACATACCTCACAGAAACTACAGTTTGTTAATATCTTAAACACACTATTAACATTACAGACCTACGTACGTACACTACAGACTTCACATACCTCACAGAAACTACAGTTTGTTGATATCTTAAACACACTATTAACATTACAAACCTAAGTACGTACACTACAGACTTCACATACCTCACAGAAACTACAGTTTGTTGATATCTTAAACACACTATTAACATTACAGACTTAAGTACGTACACTACAGACTTCACATATCTCACAGAAACTACAGTTTGTTGATATCTTAAACACACTATTTACATTACAAACCTAAGTAATGCATTACACTACAGACTTCACATACCTCACAGAAACTACAGTTTGTTGATATCTTAAACACACTATTAACATTACAGACCTAAGTACGTACACTACAGACTTCACATACCTCAAAGAAACTACAGTTTGTTGATATCTTAAACACACTATTAACATTACAAACCTAAGTACGCACACTACAGACTTCACATACCTCACAGAAACTACAGTTTGTTAATATCTTAAACACACTATTAACATTACAGATCTAAGTACGTACACTACAGACTTCACATACCTCACAGAAACTACAGTTTGTTAATATCTTAAACACACTATTAACATTACAAATCTAAGTACGCATTACTACAGACTTCACATACCTCACAGAAACTACAGTTTGTTGATATCTTAAACACACTATTAACATTACAAACCTACGACGCATTTACACTACAGACTTCACATACCTCACAGAAACTACAGTTTGTTGATATCTTAAACACACTATTAACATTACAAACCTAAGTACGTACACTTCAACTTGTATGTCAAGTATAAAAATAACACTTACGCATAACGCCAACTTGAAAAAAAATTTGTTTTGATAATAAACTCCACAGATCCAGATTGTTAAGCTAAACAATAACCAGAATTAAACACACACAGCATTCTGGAACAAAGTGCAACTAGAAATATAAACTGTGTTTATTGTTCATCTTTGTTTAACACAACTAAACACACACAACATTCAGTATTCAGGAACAAAGTGCAACTAGAAATATAAACTGTGTCTATAGTTCATCTTTGTTTAACACAACTAAACACACACAGCATTCAGTATTCTGGAACAAAGTGCAACTAGAAATATGAACTGTGTCTGTTGTTCATCTTTGTTTAACACAACAAAACACACACAACATTCAGTATTCTGGAGCAAAGTGCAACTAGAAATATGAACTGTGTCTATTGTTCATCTTTGTTTAACACAACTAAACACACACAGCATTCAGTATTCTGGAACAAAGTGCAACTAGAAATATGAACTGTGTTTATTGTTGATCTTTGTTTAACACAACTAAACACACACAGCATTCAGTATTCTGGAGCAAAGTGCAACTAGAAATATGAACTGTGTTTATTGTTCATCTTTGTTTAACACAACTAAACACACACCACATTCAGTATTCTGGAACAAAGTGCAACTAGAAATATAAACTGTGTCTATTGTTCATCTTTGTTTAACACAACTGAACACACACAAGATTCAGTATTCTGGAACAAAGTGCAACTAGAAATATAAACTGTGTCTATAGTTCATCTTTGTTTAACACAACTAAACACACACAGCATTCAGTATTCTGGAACAAAGTGCAACTAGAAATATGAACTGTGTCTATTGTTCATCTTTGTTTAACACAACTAAACACGCACAACATTCAGTATTCTGGAACAAAGTGCAACTAGAAATATAAACTGTGTCTGTTGTTCATCTTTGTTTAACACAACTAAACACACACAACATTCAGTATTCTGGAACAAAGTGCAACTAGAAATATAAACTGTGTCTGTTGTTCATCTTTGTTTAACACAACTAAACACACACAACATTCAGTATTCAGGAACAAAGTGCAACAAGAAATATAAACTGTGTCTGTTGTTCATCTTTGTTTAACACAACTAAACACACACAACATTCAGTATTCTGGAACAAAGTGCAACTAGAAACATAAACTGTGTCTATTGTTCATCTTTGTTTAACACAACTAAACACACACAGCATTCAGTATTCTGGAACATGGATGTGGATAGAAATACAGACTGTGTTTATTGTTCATCTTTGTTTAACACAACTAAACACACACAGTATTCAGTATTCTGGAACATGGATGTGGATTGAAATATGGACCCAGTGTTTCCTAATATTTATTTGAATAATATTGTTTTTTTCTAGTCTTGCTAATCTCAAATCAAAAAGTGACTCAGAAATGTGGATTTTACTCTTTTTGTGTGTGAACACTTTGAACAATATAGAACGATACTCTTGTTGCTAAAACCCCAATTTTAGAACAAAATCTTTTCTAAGAAGCAAATTCTTGAATTAATTATTATCACAATTCAGGCATGATGTTTAAAAATGATATTTTATGTTATTATCACAATTCAGGCATGATGTTTAAAAATGATATTTTATGTTATTATCACAATTCAGGCATGATGTTTAAAAATGATATTTTATGTGTAAAGCAGTCTTGGGTGTTTGAGATTAGTTGTCAGCTTCGAAGACATTTTCTCACGTCTTGACTTTGAGGGATGTAGTCTTGGATATCATTGGTTTGAGGACTTCCATGTTCCAAATTCTGTTCACTTGTCATCCTTCATATTGATAACAATTTCTATAATTTGACTGTTTATTGATATTACTTTAACAGAAACTATAGTTTTCACAAAACTAAGTTGTACGAAGGTTAATTATCAATTTTACTTCACTTGTGTGTCAGTTTCAGTAGTTTTACTTCACTTGTGTGTCAGTTTCAGTACCACTACGGGCTCATGGTATTTAGAAAAAAAAAAAAAAAAATTATCCCTTATATCGGACACTATCAGTAAACACAACTCTTTCATTTGTACCAATACATACATGCCATATTATAATTCACCAGACATAGGTCACACTGGATTCATGGACATCTGGACAACAAAGTGCTGCCTGTACTTTATTACTAATCTTTTTCTACATGCCTGCAAAAATTGTTATATATTCAGATTTTTCTTATGAAGCAAATAAATGGAGTTCCCTTGCCTTGACCTGAAAACCTCCAAGTCTTGGTCTCGTGGTTGCCAGCCATAATTATCGTCCTGGATCCAGGAAATAATCCAAGACTGACATAAAAGCATGTCTATTTCAAGTTATCAACTGAACTGTTTTAGTCTCAGAAAGGTTGTTAAAATGAAGAAACTTAATTAAAGCTTTCATAAAAACGTATCATCTGCACACCAATATATTTTTTTAAATCTCTTCCCACTATACCAAACAAGTAGAGGTAGATTATATATTATATTATATTATATATTTCTAACTGTTATGTAAAAAACGTTTGGTTGCTATTTTACCATTTTTGAAAAATTAAATAAGCACAATTTGCTCAAACCTTAGAAAATGTGAAAAATGATTAAAAACCAAAACAAAAAGATCACAAATATTTTTACCTTATTGACCAGTTCACTTGCATGTCCTGAGTTAACATTTGTACTGCAATACACCTAAAATTTTAAAAAGAGCTTTTAACACCTTCAGAATCATTAAAAATAAACAAATACATACCATGTAACAGACATTTTATATAGCAATTGAAAATTATAATTTTTAGGCGCATATTTTTATCTATGTAGCATAAGCACTCATGTTTTGAAAACAACATTTTTTGCCCTTAGATGTACTGACTGCTTTAGTGTTTTCACATTAAAGAACAGATTCATCTGACATTTCTACTTGTTGAGAGCAATTTCACAGTTTTGCTGCACTCTTCAAGATGATGTTAAAGGACAACAAGAGATATGTTGACCCATCTAGGCCATTCCATCCACCACACTGAACTCTAAAATGTAAATAAAACATTCAGAACACTACCAACAGGGAAGGCCTAAGTGTAAGGCCACTGAGGCAGCCACCTCAGGTCCCAGTCTTCAGTGGCCAAGTCAACTGTATTCTTCTAGTATCCAAACCTGAGAACCTACTCTTCAGAATTTGGAATCAGGCCCCAAACTCCCTAAGGCCAGCCCTGTTTATCAAGTGTCTTTTGTTAAACTCCCTAAGGCCAGCCCTGTTTATCAAGTGTCTTTTGTTAACCTCCCTAAGGCCAGCCCTGTTTATCAAGTGTCTTTTGTTAAACTCCCTAAGGCCAGCCCTGTTTATCAAGTGTCTTTTGTTAAACTCCCTTGAATAACTACATGTGAAATTAGTCATTCCAGAGGTCAGTCACCTTGTCAGTAAATTAAACCTGTCTTCTGAAACTCTGTAGAATGGTTGACAACTGCCTGTTGTGGAGCCACAAGTATACAAAGTTTCATCATGAATACTCTGACTAAACAATCTATCAAGGAAAACTATCTTAGTTGAAGATGATTCCTCTCCTATCAAAATTTACATTTTTGTCCCCTAGCCCTAACATTCTCACCATTAAGTACAAAACAAAACAATGTATTAACACTATCAACTCCCTTAACAATCTTAAACACTTCAACCAGATCCCCACTAACTCTTTATTTTTCCAAGAGAAAACACTTCCACATATATATAAACCTATCCTAGTAGAAAGCTGTTCTAAAAACTACCTGTACTTAAATGCAGGTGAATAACAGAAGCACATTACAGATCCATAATTTAAATAATAAACTTTGGGACTTAAACCTTATCACCTTACACAATTTATAGGTAGAAAATAATCTATTTACAAGCAGTTATTACTAAAGTCCTACAACATACAAATTAAAATTTTATAACTTTTAACACTTACTATAAAAAGAACTTTTTTATACTTACAGGAAGTTCTTTCTTCCTAGCATTACATTTCTTCAAATGACTTTCCAACTTTGTTGCAAAACATGTACTGCACAAAAATAAGTAGTTATTAGAAAAAAACGTTCAGATATTCAGCTACTAGAATAATACCGTAACATGCATTATACATTTATTAAACACAAACATATATTATCAAGTTTATATTCTGTATACCTTTTGACTGGATTGGATTTAGAGTTTTTGGCACAGAGTTACTAAGGTCACCAGCACCAAACAAAATAAATCAACTGGATCAACAGAATAATTATAGCAACCATTAGGAGCAAATGACCAAACTTAAATCACATAATAAACGTCATTAAGTTGGATAGAGTCACTATTTCCTCAGTTAGAAGGAAATGTTTTAGTATTAATATAACAACCTTCTAAAATAGATTTCCATACATAAATACATTACAAACATTATTTCTAAATTACAATGGGAAAATAATTTCATCAAGTTTATGAAAAGAAGAGGAAAGAAGAAAAACTTTAAGACACTGAATAAAAATCTAACATAACGAACAAGAAAATGAAATTTTGACATCGTACCAAGTTCTTAAATACCACTCCTGAGTTCAACTGTAGCAGAAAATAAAGTAACAACTTTGGTTACATTTATGAAAACTGTAATACTGATGAAGAATGTTTTAACTGAATTACAATAACATACAGTGTTTCTACTGTTCATGATTTGTGAATAACCTCGTTAAAGTTGTCATGATTAAACTTACTGCGATCCATCAAGAGGACACTGGATCCTTCTTCCTTTATTAGAATCCTGCAGGAAATTATGAAAAACATTTTACTGTCATTTTCAACACACAAACTCACACACATGTCTAGAAATTTCTCAACACATTCACTGAAGAGCACACTTGTCCACATTTGGTATTCATTTCTACACGGTAATGATGCACATGGGAATTGAAAATGCAGCAGAAATGTAAATATCAGATTTCCGATTTGTTATTATTGCTATTGTGTAAATTGAAAACACAATGATATTACACTAAAACATTTATTAGAACATGTCACACAATAACAAGGGTCACAGCAGTTAACATGTTAAATATTACTCAGCTGGAAAGTCTTATTTCTGTCACATATAATTTTTCCAAGATATTCAAATTTTGATTTTTTTCTAGTAGATTTGATATAAAACTACGATTTCTATATGAAGTGCTTGAATCCATTCTAACCATAAGTTTTATTATTATTTTGTTAACTTTAAATTGGAGTTCCCACTTGCTTATACCTTTACTTGTTCTGTTCAGTTCATTATAACATATTACACATTAATTCAGCCACTTAAGTTGGAAACAAGTTAATTTTATACATTAATGATATTAAAAAAACAGCCTAAACATGATCATGTAAATATCTACACACAATACCTCAACTTCTAGAGGGCAGTGTTCTCCACACACTAACAAACCTGGAAGAGCTTTCATCTTACAGAACCTCCTCTTTCTCTCTAGAAAGTGAGAGCAGTAACGAATTTCTTGCTGTTCCATGACACTCAACCAACCTACAAATAATTAATCATGTTTTACATAGAATTACATGAAATTCAGGTTCAAACAATCTACCAATAATTTATCAAATATTCACACTATTACATGAAATTACAATTCAAACAATCTACCAATAATTTATCAAATATTCACACTATTACATGAAGCCACCATTCAAACAATCTACCAATAATTTATCAAATATTCACACTATTACATGAAGCCACGATTCAAACAATCTACCAATAATTTATCAAATATTCACACTATTACTTGAAACTAGGATTCACACAATCTACCAATAATTCAACAGATATTTAGACACTATTACTTGAAACTAGGATTCACACAATCTACCAATAATTTATCAAATATTCACACTATTACTTGAAACTAGGATTCACACAATCTACCAATAATTCAACAGATATTTAGACACTATTACTTGAAACTACGATTCACATAATCTACCAATAATTCAACAGATATTTAGACACTATTACTTGAAACTAGGATTCACACAATCTACCAATAATTTATCAAATATTCACATTATTACTTGAAACTAGGATTCACACAATCTACCAATAATTCAACAGATATTTACACTATTAATTAAAACTTGTCATCCAAGTTCAACAAATTAAGAGGGCAACAATACACATACTCGTGTATTTCAAATAACTCAAAACATAAAAAAAGATAACATACTTACAGGTCACTATTACATTTACATTACACTACTTATTGTACGTGTTCTAATTCCATACTTACAGGTCACTATTACATTTACATTACACTACTTATTGTACGTGTTCTAATTCCATACTTACAGGTATTACATTTACATTACACTATTTATTGTACGTGTTCTAATTCCATACTTACAGGTCACTATTACATTTAAATTACACTACTTATTATACGTGTTCTAATTCCATACTTACAGGTCACTATTACATTTACATTACACTATTTATTGTACGTGTTCTAATTCCATACTTACAGGTCACTATTACATTTACATTACACTACTTATTGTACGTGTTCTAATTCCATACTTACAGGTCACTATTACATTACACTACTTATTGTACATGTTCTAATTCCATACTTACAGGTATTACATTTACATTACACTATTTATTGTACATGTTCTAATTCCATACTTACAGGTCACTATTACATTTACATTACACTACTTATTGTACGTGTTCTAATTCCATACTTACAGGTCACTATTACATTTACATTACACTACTTATTGTACGTGTTCTAATTCCATACTTACAGGTCACTATTACATTACACTACTTATTGTACATGTTCTAATTCCATACTTACAGGTATTACATTTACATTACACTACTTATTGTACATGTTCTAATTCCATACTTACAGGTATTACATTTACATTACACTACTTATTGTACGTGTTCTAATTCCATACTTACAGGTCACTATTACATTACACTATTTATTGTACATGTTCTAATTCCATACTTACAGGTATTACATTTACATTACACTACTTATTGTACGTGTTCTAATTCCATACTTACAGGTATTACATTTACATTACACTACTTATTGTACATGTTCTAATTCCATACTTACAGGTATTACATTTACATTACACTACTTATTGTACGTGTTCTAATTCCATACTTACAGGTCACTATTACATTTACATTACACTACTTATTGTAATGCGGTTCTAATTCCATACTTACAGGTATTACATTTACATTACACTACTTATTGTAATGCGTGTTCTAATTCCATACTTACAGGTATTATTACATTTACATTACACTACTTATTGTAATGCGGTTCTAATTCCATACTTACAGGTATTACATTTACATTACACTATTTATTGTACATGTTCTAATTCCATACTTACAGGTATTACATTTACATTACACTACTTATTGTACGTGTTCTAATTCCATACTTACAGGTCACTATTACATTTACATTACACTACTTATTGTACATGTTCTAATTCCATACTTACAGGTATTACATTTACATTACACTACTTATTGTACGTGTTCTAATTCCATACTTACAGGTCACTATTACATTTACATTACACTACTTATTGTACGTGTTCTAATTCCATACTTACAGGTATTACATTTACATTACACTACTTATTGTACGTGTTCTAATTCCATACTTACAGGTATTACACTTACATTACACTACTTATTGTACATGTTCTAATTCCATACTTACAGGTCACTATTACATTTACATTACACTACTTATTGTACGTGTTCTAATAATTATCCTTTGAGGAGAGAATATTATTTAATAAAGTACTAAATATATTTTCATACACCTTACAACTATGGACTAAAATCACACATTACTTCCTGAGAACAAAACTTATTTCAGATGAGAAGGAGCCATGAAAAGGCTAAATCTACATCATGCAACTGTTATATAAAGGTCACGTTACTCTTTGAGTGTTATACTTGCATACACTCTATGAATACAAATATCAGGTGATGGTAGAATGTATGATAACTAGTTTACTAGTTTTTTTCCACTATAACTAATCAAAATGCTAATAACTATATGTTGACTTGACCCTGAATCCTCATGTTATTACTGTGATACAGTGAGTCTAGGCCTAAACAGACTACTATAATTTGATATATGAACATCTGTTGTCTTCTCATAGTTTTATGGACTTAAATTGTCCAGCAGTTATATTCATGTTATTTAAGTTCTTGTCCAATAGTGAAGATAAAACATGAAAACATTTTAACAGTTAACAAGTGATGTTCTCTCTTTCGACACTCTCTTATTACACAAAAAACAACATATCATTTAAAAAACTAAATGTCAGATCTACAAAACAAAGTTGAAGTTAATTCAATTAAGTTTAACACAAATAATGTGTGGTAGTTCTCCACACATTACTGTTACTGATTTTATCAAAATATTTAACAAAAAACAAATTATGAATATTTCATCTTCAGTACGTTTCATTACTTATACAGGTCTTCTGGTGTAATAAAATATGGCAGATACATTAAAACATTTTAAAAATGTAACATCTATAAGATAATTGTGGAAGATATCAAATTATATCCAATTTTTGATGCTTAACTCTGGATTCAAATTTCATAGGACTGACATAAAATATTTATATTTACACTATTTACATTAATCAAACTAGATAATTTATTGGCTTAAATTCAACTTACATTAAAACGTTAGGTTTTCCACTTTTACAATATAATCTGTAGTAATAGTACTACTGGCACAATAACTACTGAAGTATTGTAAATATACAGTACAAATAACGCTGTGTACTTATACTATACATAGAGCTGAGCTATCTCAACAGAAAACTGTCTGTAACAAAGTCGTCTAACAAATGTGACCAATGATAATATTGTCAGTATCTTCAACTAGATAAGTTACAGACTACAGAGTAAACTCTGTAGTCACATATTCGCCGCAATTCAATAACAAGAAACGATAAATGTTCGGCATAATTTCTTAAAAAACAAATTATATTAAAACAGCAGACTTATTATGTAGCAACGACTAAATTACGTACTCCCAAATCACAGGCAGAATTTATTTTCTTCGCACTATGAATTGAAGTTATATTACTAGTAATAAACGTTGAATTAATTTATAGTAGCACTACTTTTGAACACGTGTTACAAAAATTGAAAAAACGATGAAACGGAAAGAACATAGCCAGTAGTGCGCATGCGTCTTAGATCGCGAGACCTCGTTGTCCTTATTTGTAATCAGTGTTCACGACATCGCTAAAGTGTTTAAGAATCCATATTCTTTAACTATAACAACAAAAAGAACTAAAGTTTATCAAAAACAAGCGGATATATTTTCATCCATGAAATAATGCTTAACGCCAACTACCAAGTTAATAAATAAACACTTCCTAAGCTATTACTATCATCTGTCTTCTATTGTATGTATGGGTGTGTATTATTCTAAATAACTAAATTCTTATCTGTTAATACTGGAAGTTCCAACTAACCGACCCGGCATGGTTAGGCGGTTAAGGCACTCGACTTCTACTCCAAGCGTCGTGAGTTCGAATTCTCATCCCTCCAAACACGTACCTCCTTTCAGCCGTGGGGGCGTTATAAGTAAAGGTTAATACTACTATTCGTTGGTAAAAGAGTAGCCCAAGACTAGCTCCCTTCCTTTACAGTGCTAACGTAAGGACTGGTAGCGCAGATTGCCATCGTGTAGCTTTGCGCGAAATTCAAATAAAGTGTCATTTTTCATATCCTAATTAACCATTATTTCATAAATAATTGAGAATAAAATTATTAAATAGCCATATCATTAATTATGTAACAACTTCCACGTGAAGATGCTTAAATTATACAACAGCAATTACAATTGACAACAGAGAAGTATTTCATGCCATGGTCGTCGATGTCTGCCGCAGATTTGACACATGAAGAAGAAGAAATACAATTAATAATAAAGAGCTTTATGACCAATATATAAACTACAAAATAACTCTTTGACCTCTGTGGTGACACAAGAGCAATGACCTAGAGGTCATCAGTTGGTACTCTAGGTGCTGATTTTTTTATTGTTTATTATATATATATATTTATTATTATATATTTATATATATTTCGTTAACCTAAGAGTGCACATTTCTTGGGCAACTGTATTCATGTTCCGCAAACCACTTAAACAATATTAGAACCAAAACCTAGCAATGAACAAACCATGCATGGAGTCTAACTGGTATAAATAAGTGGATCAATAACCAACAACATATTAAAATTTACAAAACATATATATGGCCTGTAACTGGCTACACCCACATCAGTAGCACAAACATTAGTGTAAGGGAAACTAAAAATAACACAAAACTCACTACATGCAATCATTTATAACATACCTACAACAACTTCATGCACAAATACTCCAATATCAGAAACATTTAATACTAAATTACTTTGAGAATAATTACTCAGAGTTTATGTAGTGAACCAAGTACCAAGTTTTAATTTACATACCATTGTTACTCAGAGTTTATGTAGTGAACCAAGTAGTAGTCACGACTGTGACTTCCTTGGTTTCATCAACTAATTAGGAAACAAGAAACTTGTACATCATCCTGACCTTGACTTCTGTTGTGTTTTTTATGTTATTACCAAATAATTCAATACTTCTCACATCTGAACAAAATACTGAAGCTTTATGTTTTCATGAAAAGATAAGAATAACAAGAGAAATAAAAATACGAATCGTGAAAAACGTAATGAAACAAGACTGAAGTCACTGTAGACATTATAACCCAATCATAACCCATATGGCAATGAAACAAAACTGAAGACACTGTAGACATTATAACAATCTTAACCCATATGGCAATGAAACAAGACTGAAGATACTGTAGACATTATAACAATCTTAACCCATATGGCAATGAAACAAAACTGAAGACACTGTAGACATTATTACAATCTTAACCCATATGGCAATGAAACAAGACTGAAGACACTGTAGACATTATAACAATCATAACTCATATGGCATCTCAGCAAGTAGGAGTTGGCTTACCTAAGTTAAAATATAACCACAATATGATATTATTATTATAATAATTAATGAAACTAATAAACAACTGAAAGGGTTAAAGTTATATTAGAACTAAAACTATAATATTTTAACTTTGTTTCATTTCATTGAATGTTGAATAAGTCATTTGTCATTGTCTCTGTTCAAGATATTGAAATGTGTAGGTACTGTAGAGCTGTATGTACTGTAAACACTGTATGAAATGTAAATAGTGTTAGTACTGTAGACACTTGGTACTGTAAACACTGTAGGTACTGTAGACATTGCACGAACTATAAACACTGTTGGTACTGTAAACATTGTAGGTAATGTAGACACTGCATGAATTGTAAACACTGTATGTACTGTAGACATTGTAGATTGACACTGCATGAACTATATACACTGTATGTACTGTAGACAATGTTGGTACTGTAAACACTGTATGTACTGTAGACAATGTTGGTACTGTAAACACTGTATGTACTGTAGACATTGTAGGTAATGTAGACACTGCATGAATTGTAAACACTGTATGTACTGTAGACATTGTAGATTGACACTGCATGAACTATATACACTGTATGTACTGTAGACAATGTTGGTACTGTAAACACTGTTGGTACTGTGAACATTGTAGGTAATGTAGACACTGCATGAATTGTAAACACTGTAGACATTGTAGATTGACACTGCATGAACTATATACACTGTATGTACTGTAGACAATGTTGGTACTGTAAACACTGTATGTACTGTAGACATTGTAGGTAATGTAGACACTGCATGAATTGTAAACACTGTAGGTACTGTAGACATTGTAGATTGACACTGCATGAACTATAAACACTGTATGTACTGTAGACAATGTTGGTACTGTAAACACTGTATGTACTGTAGACAATGTTGGTACTGTAGACACTATTGGTACTTTTTTCGTTAAAGTAATGAATATTTGACAAGAAAGTCATCTATTTTCCCTCTTCGTTCCAGGTGCTGAAGTTTGCATTGTTCTGTCTACACTTGTTTACAGTTCTGAAATTATCTCGTATATATGTTGTCAAACAATAACCGGCACAAACAAATTGTATTAATTGAAGTTCAAAAGTTGACACTATCGAATTAACATAAAGTAACTTTTGCTAAGATAACAACTATCATGAAAGAAACTGAAAGTTAGAATCGATTTCTGAATGATCAATGCACAGAATTCTTAATACGATAATAATTAGTGTGACACGTGACGAAAGTACAACTTTTCTGATGTCAGATTTTTGTTTTGTGAGTGATCTTAAAAGTTTACAGATGTAAACATAATTAATAACCATAGTTACAGAATGGAAACTGGAAACAAAAAGAATTAACAAGTATGTCATAACCCAGTCTTAAAATTATTAAACTACAGAAACATTTTCTCAATTAATTATACGAGACTACATATTGCACAAGAACCCTAATGAAACTTCATTGATTAGAAAAACTGTACAATTTATTTAAGAGATATGAAATATTCATATACATAATTTTTAATTACTTAAAAGTCATTTCTATTACATTTACTGGAGAAAACAGATGTTTAGAGCAGCTTCGGTGAAATTATATTTATTAATACCACTCCCATATTATGCAGAATGAACTCTATTCCACTAGGTGGCAGTACATGTAAGAGTGTGTAACATTCAGACTAACATTAACCTGAATGTCTACACACCTAGCAATAAAGGTTGTAACTAAAATTATCATAATGTAACTACATTCACAATAATTACGTCATCAAATGGTTTCATCTTTGTTTGCTCTCGTATAGCCACTGAAATCGTTTTATGTTTCAATTTCATTATTTAATATTTCTTTTTGTAATATCTTATTGTTTTCATATAATCGTTATTTATGTTAAAACGTGATGTCACAATTTAGCATTTCACTCTCCACATATTTTCACTGTGGTCATTATATCTAATAATTAAAACTATAGTTCTAAATTACAGTGTGTAATGTAACTTGTTTTGTGAAGTTTAACACTTACAGAAGTTGAACTGGACACTTGCTTTCAAACAAACTGTAGTCACATCAAGTTATAATGATGTAATGTATGTTTTAATTTCTTACCAGCCAAAAAAGACGAATATTTCAGCTACATAATTTGTTTAATATGATTATTTGTATTTACATTCTATTTTCTTGGGCTAATCATTTAATAACAGTATTTAAATACTCAGAAAAACTTTCCCTGTAAAATTTAAACAAGAGAATTCCTGTACAAAAAAAGTAAGGAAACACATCGACTTTTATTTACAGGAAATTACAAAAGACTGAGGCACTGGACTGATGGACTAACTACTTCTTTCAAGATATTAAAAATAACTCAGAAATACAACATAAGGAGTCATGGGATCCACAAACAGCAATGAACACTTATTAAATGATAGAAATCTCATCAGGGACACTTTCGTTCCACTTGAGACTTTCCTCCCTCGTCATATTCTTGTTTGGAGATCCACATCTGTTGAAAAGTACCCTGAAAAACAATACCACACATGTTCAAATGCACCCTGAAAACGTCACACATGTTCAAATGTACCCTGAAAACAACATCACTCTGTTCAAATGTACCCTGAAAACAACGTCACATCTGTTCAAATGTACCCTGAAAACATCACACATGTTCAAATGCACCCTGAAAACAACGTCACACATGTTCAAATGTACCCTGAAAACAACGTCACTCTGTTCAAATGTACCCTGAAAACAACGTCACATCTGTCCAAATGTACTATCAAAAATACAATAAGATGGACCAACTCAATTACAAATAGACATATAGAAACAGAATGGACTTTAATGTTAAATGTAAATTAACCTCTCAAGTCTACATAAGGACTAGACTGTCAGGTTAAGAAATTTTGGACAAGAAAATTATAACTGTAAAAACTTCCATCACAGATGTCTAAATGAATAACAGGTTATATGAGAATTTCAATATATTAGTGTAATGCTAAGGTAAGTCTGAGATAAAATATTATTTTATACATACCAGTGAAGCCAGAATAGATCCACCTATCCAAGCACCAAATCTTCGTTCTGCTGTTCCATTGGCACTGATCACTTTTAATCTCATGCTCTATTTAACAAAAGTGGAAGCATTAATGTGTCCAAATATGACATGTTCAGTTTGAAACTATCTAAATGTTAAAAACCAACAATAAGCATATTTTATAGAATATTAGTAATAACAATATAACTGGTATATAAAATTAATTTTATGATTTTTAAATAAACAGTAACAGAGACAGACAGTCAAACCAAGTTTACAAAATGTTTACCAGCCAATAAGAAAACCAAGTTCACCAATAAATTTTCAGTTTCATTGTATACTTACAGGTGGCGTTTTGGCCGACAAGTCTCGATTTAATCTATCGGTAAAGCCAGTAAGAAGCGAGTTACCTCCTGTAACAATAACACTTCCATACAAGCTCTGTAAAATAAAAAAATAAGTTACAAATTCAGTATTACCTAGTATGTAGCACAAATGTAAGTTACAAATTCAGTATTACCTAGTATGTAGCACAAATGTAAGTTACACATTTACTGTTACCTAGTACACAAGACAATCATAAGTTTTAAAAGCTGTTTACAAGACTAATTACTCTGTTTATATATCACTACCCTTTCTTATTTTACCATGTTTACAACATATTACAGATGCTTTATATCACTGTTTCTCCTTGTTACTATGTAATAACTGATGTACGTTACATCAGTTCTAACTAGTTTACTAATACTTACAGGTCGCACATCAATGTCACACATTCCTACACTAGTTGTGACAACCTGAGCTGCCCCCATCATTGTTGTTCCTGGAACACCCTTAAAATATAAAAACAAAGATCAGCAACAGGGTGGACAACAGTTCACATTGTGATAATTATTGAGTCACTCTTGATTTATTATACAGTTCATATTGTAATACTTATTGACTCATTCATGATTTATTATACAGTTCATATTGTAATACTTATTGACTCACTCATGATTTATTATACAGTTCACATTGTAATACTTATTGACTCACTCATGATTTATTACACAGTTCATATTGTAACACTTATTGACTCTCTCATGATTTATAATACAGTAAATATTGTTATACTGACTCACTCATGATTTATTATACAGTTCATATTGTAATACTTATTGACTCACTGACGATTTATTATACAAAGAAAGAATTAAAGTTTGAAGATTAATTTTCTGACTTTTGAAATATGTACTACATCAACATTGTTATTAAATCTATTGGCTTCTTTCTGCTACCATCATCAGTACAATAAAACTCAGAGGTTTACTATCTGCTAAACATTTTGGAAATTAATTATAGACGCTTAAATCTTTTAGAAACAGAATTAGGGGGTAAAAGTAATAAAATCTGTAATCCCAGTCAACAGCCACTTAAGGAGAACTCTGTGAACAACTTGGTAACCTGTTTTCAACTTGCTTTCAATAACCTGAAACATAAAAACTTAAATGGTGTGTAACTTATTATTATCCAGGAGAATGTAAAAGGTATTGTATTTTGTTCCATATCAATGTATAGAGAAGACACGATTTATTTTGTGTTATATATAGTGCCTTAAATTTAATGCATTAAAATCTGTTTGTTTGTTAGTAACCAGTTTAACCCTATCTACATCAGCAACATTTACTGCACATCACAAGGTTTTAAAAGTTTATTAAAGTAATTTTTAATGTTATAACAATTAGAAAAGCATAAAATCATAGCTAATAATACATATTTTAATAGTATATAAACCTTACATTGTTAAATTTGTAAGAAATATTTCTAAAAAATCCTAAATTTCCCCCAGTGTAGAAATGTGAGATTTTTCTCTAGACATGCCCTCTTATATATTTTATTCATTTCTCCAGTATGTGGGAAGTTTAACTTCCCTGGTGTAGAAATGTGACATTTTTCTCTGGACATGCCCTTTTCTATACTTTATTCATCAATTCTCCAGTATGTGGGAAGTTTAACTTCCCTAGTGTAGAAATGTGATATTTTTCTCTAGACATGCCCTCTTCTATATTTTATTCATCATTTCTCCAGTATGCGGGAAGTTTAACTCCCCTAGTGTAAAAATGTGACATTTTTCTCTAGACATGCCCTCTTCTATATTTTATTCATCATTTCTCCAGTATGTGGGAAGTTTAACTCCCCTAGTGTAAAAATGTGACATTTTTCTCTAGACATGCCCTCTTCTATATTTTATTCATCATTTCTCCAGTATGTGGGAAGTTTAACTTCCCTAGTGTAGAAATGTGACATTTTTCTCTAGACATGCCATCTTCTCTACTTTATTCATCATTTCTCCAGTATGTGGGAAGTTTAACTCCCTAGTGTAGAAATGTGACATTTTCTCTAGACATGCCCTCTTCTATATTTTATTCATCATTTCTCCAGTATGTGGGAAGTTTAACTCCCTAGTGTAGAAATGTGACATTTTTCTCCAGACATGCCATCTTCTCTACTTTATTCATCATTTCTCCAGTATGTGGGAAGTTTAACTCCCCTAGTGTAGAAATGTGACATTTTTCTCTAGACATGCCATCTTCGCTACTTTATTCATAATTTCTCCAGTATGTGGGAAGTTTAACTCCCCTAGTGTAGAAATGTGACATTTTTCTCTAGACATGCCCTCTTCTATATTTTATTCATCATTTCTCCAGTATGTGGGAAGTTTAACTCCCCTAGTGTAGAAATGTGACATTTTTCTCCAGACATGCCCTCTTCTATATTTTATTCATCATTTCTCCAGTATGTGGGAAGTTTAACTTCCCTAGTGTAGAAATGTGACATTTTTCTCTAGACATGCCATCTTCTCTACTTTATTCATCATTTCTCCAGTATGTGGGAAGTTTAACTCCCTAGTGTAGAAATGTGACATTTTCTCTAGACATGCCCTCTTCTATATTTTATTCATCATTTCTCCAGTATGTGGGAAGTTTAACTCCCCTAGTGTAGAAATGTGACATTTTCTCTAGACATGCCCTCTTCTATATTTTATTCATCATTTCTCCAGTATGTGGGAAGTTTAACTTCCCTAGTGTAGAAATGTGATATTTTTCTCTAGACATGCCCTCTTCTATATTTTATTCATCATTTCTCCAGTATGTGGGAAGTTTAACTTCCCTAGTGTAGAAATGTGACATTTTTCTCTAGACATGCCATCTTCTCTACTTTATTCATCATTTCTCCAGTATGTGGGAAGTTTAACTCCCCTAGTGTAGAAATGTGACATTTTTCTCTAGACATGCCCTCTTCTATATTTTATTCATCATTTCTCCAGTATGTGGGAAGTTTAACTCCCCTAGTGTAGAAATGTGACATTTTTCTCCAGACATGCCCTCTTCTATATTTTATTCATCATTTCTCCAGTATGTGGGAAGTTTAACTCCCCTAGTGTAGAAATGTGACATTTTTCTCCAGACATGCCCTCTTCTATATTTTATTCATCATTTCTCCAGTATGTGGGAAGTTTAACTCCCCTAGTGTAGAAATGTGACATTTTTCTCCAGACATGCCCTCTTCTATATTTTATTCATCATTTCTCCAGTATGTGGGAAGTTTAACTCCCCTAGTGTAGAAATGTGACATTTTTCTCCAGACATGCCCTCTTCTATATTTTATTCATTATTTCTCCAGTATGTGGGAAGTTTAAATAAAATTGTCATTGTTCAGACATATCATAATTTTTATAGCCTTCAATTTTGTTTGGTTACAGAGCCATCAAGTAGAAAATGATATCCCTGTGGCCACACCCATCTGTTTCAGTATTTGCTAACAGTTCTCTCTTACGTTGAATTAATTATGTATATCCAATAGAAAGCCACAGTTTTCACCTATCATATGAGATATTACACTGTTGTTTTCTGGATTAAGAATTGTCAATTTCTTTGTTAGTACAATCTTCATTTCCATGGAAAGATAATTACCACCTTAGATAAACTTGTAATGGCTCTTGTCACACAGCTTGAAAGTCACAGAAACTGTCGTAGCCAGGGGAAATTATATGCTTTTTGCATGTTATTATTTTATGTTCTTTGGAGAATTATTTGATTAAATTAAAATTATTTAGTTCATTACTATCATTAGTATATAAAAATAGGATTAAGTCATCATAAGAAATGTGTATTCGTTTTCATGTTTATTGATTATTTAATATTATGAAAGTAAATAAAAGGTAAATATCGTTTCAGGTCATTTAAAACAATTTAGGTATAAACAGGTGTATGCTGTTATGAGTTCAAAGCTACCTAGTATAGACAAAAGCACTTTCATATTAAAATCTGAAGTCATTCTAGAAAGTAAAAATAGGGTACTTTAGATTTATTTTATTGGATGGTTGAAGTTAACAACCTTGAATATAGTTAGAGATAATAACAGATAAAATATAAAGTTTTTTTAAACAAACATTTAAAATGTAATTAAAAGGTTTTATCTCGGATCGGCTGGTGTGGGTATTAACACGTTTACCAAAATAAAGCAGAAAATAATGTTCCAACCTTCTTCAGGTTGACAAAGAAAGAGTTTTTTATTCACTGTCACATCTTAGGGACAAGAGTACAAACAGGTAAAGGACTTTAGGTGGTGTCACAGTTAGATATTAGGTTATTAATTAGTGTAGGTATTATGGTGTTCCTTTATATAGGTTTAATTTTGGTTTTAGTTGTATAAGTCATCACTAAAGGTTTTTAAGACTGCACAAATAAAATTTGAGATTTTTGAGAAGAAGAAAGGTATTTTTAGTCTTAATGTATATAAACACTACTTTTCACAAGGACTCAGTATGTTATAACACAAAAGTTTTATTTTATTTTACTAAAAATACTTTACAATAACATATGTGAAAGATGTACATGTTTACCGAAATTCTGCAAAGGTTTGTGGATATACACACTATATTAAAAACTACAAAGGTTTGTGGATATACACACTATATTAAAAACTACAAAGGTTTGTGGATATACACACTATATTTAAAGTAGTATCAAAACAAGAAATGAGTACAAAGAGGTGACCAAGCCCAAGCTGAGATTATTAACACAGTACCTCAAGGTTAATGTGTTATTATTAACACAGTACCTCAAGGTTAATGTGTTATTATTAATACAGTACCTCAAGGTTAATGTGTTATTATTAATACAGTACCTCAAGGTTAATGTGTTATTATTAATACAGTACCTCAAGGTTAATGTGTTATTATTAATACAGTACCTCAAGGTTAATGTGTTCACTCTATCTTTTGGTTACATTCAACACAAAACTTGTTTCTCATCAATTCATACTGGATCGTGTTCACTGTAGGTTTGAACAGTAATGAAATAAAGTACAAGCACATCTTTCTGATAACAATGCATTTACAGAATGACAACAAACAAGTCTTGTCTTCAACTATCATACATGTCTAACCAATTTTAAATCAATTCAGTGTAAACAGATATTCCACTAGTTTCACTGTAAATCAATGTTTATGCTGGAGATTTTCTACTCACAACAACACTTACTTTGATATTTGACGGGTCAAAAAGAGCTTCTGGAACCTGGAATCTTTCTGATGAAAAATCTAGATTGTATCCATGGGGAAGCTCATAATGAACAGTGGGCATGTTCTCTACAGTTCTGTAATACAGATATAATCCAATTAAATATATCCAAATAATCAGTATTCCCATACTAAACTGATAGTACTGACAATTACCACTAACATCAAATTCTCTCCCCTGAAAAAATCTCTATCTAGAACCTCTTTGTGAAAGGTATGCTATGGAATAAACAGAAAACAGTGTGATGTTCCCTAGGTTGATTTTACAAATATTTATGACAACAAATTGATCACAAATTCATCAAATTCTATAAATAACAAGATCTTTAACTGTCATCCACCAAAGAGCAACCTATAAGTCAGATTCTGTGTTTTACATCATAAAATATTACACTATTTTATATGCAAAAACGGGTCGTTTGGGTTGAGAAAATATTTTGTGTAGAAGAGCGAACAACATTTCGACCTTCTTGGGTCATCATCAGGTTCACATTCAGCTTTGTGAACCTGAAAATATTTTACGTAGAAGAGCGAACAACGTTTCGACCTTCATCGGTCATCGTCAGGTGAAACTTGACACAAAGCTGAATGTGAACCTGACGATGACCGAAGAAGGTCGAAACGTTGTTCGCTCTACTACGTAAAATATTTTCTCGACCCAAACGAGCCGTTTTTGCAGGTATATTTCTCTACAAGTGGGTTTTCTCGACATCACTGATTATTACATTATTTTACCATCTCATAAACATGAAATAGCTCTTTACACACTAAGTTTCAGCATTCACTATCTGGTGCCACTAAGCATTTGTTTCTGACACGATGGAATTTCCTCTGGGACACCTATTTCAATTATTACTTTAATTATAAGTGTGCACACTAACAATCAAGAAATTAAAAACTGTAACATTTACATCAGTCATGTTAATTCAATCTTTCAACAAGAAAACGTCTCTTAATCTAGAAACAGTGAATGCATTTAAACTTCCCACATAAAACAGTAGCTCTTTATCAGAAACGACATGCTCTAATCCATAACACCTTAGAGACAATGTGGTATTCCCAATCTGTCCCACTTACACACTTATCAAAAGGAATGACATCAAACACCATAACAAATTCCTAAATATGAAGACTCTGTTTTTAAAAAAAATCTATATATTTTAATTTATAATATTATTTTACAGCCTGTGACATTTATAAAATTTTATGAAACTGTTTCAAAGAAACATTAAAAACATTTTTTTCATATGATTTACATTTTCTATTTTGATGACAGAAAGTTTGATTTTAAATAACCACTTGGTCTCAACTTGATTGATGTTTTAAAGATATTTTGCATGAAGCTTAGCAACAAGGGACCTGTCCATCCATCATGGTTGTCCCATCCTCAAAGCCAAACTATTAAATAAAAACAATTTAAGAGTTAGCCCTTATTCATATATCTATCAAGCTTTCTTTTAAACTCACTCAATCTTACTGCCTCCAACATCAGAAGACAACCCATTCCATAGGCCAACCACCTTATTTAGCAGAAGACAGCTACCTTTCCTTAATCTATTTTTGTGTCTCCTAGTTCTATAATTATTACTGTTCCTTTGATAGTTTATTTTCCAAACTGAATTTGTCACCAACTGTATATAAATAATAAAAACGAAGCAAAACTCACAAGGACTTATTGGTACTCTAGAACCACATTTTCAAATTGACATCATCACTATTAGATTTTTCATAATAATAATGTGTGATATACGGTACTGTGGAAAAGTGTAAGAATAAAATCAGACTTAGATTTCAGAAGTCACAACACAGAGCCATCTACACCATGAGGACACAAAGTTCAGAAGTCACATTTATTATTACATATATTACCCAAACACTCAGTTCAATAATAATAATTGTGTATTTTACCCAGACACTCAGTTCAGAAGACACATTTATTATTATTGTTATGCATATTACCCTACACACCTTTTTACAAATTAAGTTGTCTATTGTAGTATTGTTCCAAAAACTGTTAGCTTACGCACCTTATTACAAATTAAGTTGTCTACTGTAGTATTGTTCCAATAACTGTTAGTTTACACACCTTATTACAAATTAAGTTGTCTATTGTAGTATTGTTCCAATAACTGTTAGCTTACACACCTTACTACAAATTAAGTTGTCTATTGTAGTATTGTTCCAATAACTGTTAGTTTACACACCTTATTACAAATTAAGTTGTCTACTATAGTATTGTTCCAATAACTGTTAGCTTACACACCTTATTACAAATTAAGTTGTCTACTGTAGTATTGTTCCAATAACTGTTAGCTTACACACCTTATTACAAATTAAGTTATCTATTGTAGTTTTGTTCCAATAACTGTTAGCTTACACACCTTATTACAAATTAAGTTATCTATTGTAGTATTGTTCCAATAACTGTTAGTTTACACACCTTATTACAAATTAAGTTGTCTATTGTAGTATTGTTCCAATAACTGTTAGTTTACACACCTTATTACAAATTAAGTTGTCTATTGTAGTATTATTCCAATAACTGTTAGTTTACACACCTTATTACAAATTAAGTTGTCTATTGTAGTATTGTTCCAATAACTGTTAGTTTACACACTTTATTACAAATTGTCTATTGCAGAGCTATTCCAATAACCGTTAGCTTACACACAATATTACAAATTAAGTTGTCTATTATAGAACTGTTCTAATAACTGTTAGCTTACACACCCCAAAGAAAAATTATATCTGTCGATTCAGTTGACATCTAAAGCAGGTGAAATACTGAAGTTACTTAATTGGTTATAATTACTTACTCTTTATCATATGGTGAGTCAGAAATCTGGAGCACAGAACTCTGGAAGTCCTGGATTACTCCCTGCAACAGAAGAATATGGTGAAATAAAAATTAAAATACCTTTAAAGGAGGATTTATAATTCCCAAACAATGTAATAAAATTTTAATAAATTATTTTTGCTAAGAACAAATATCTTTAGAGTTATATCATTGTTATACAAGTACCCTTAAAGTTATGACATTGTTATGCAAGTACCAACAGGTAGTATCCACCTGTGTCAGAGAAGCTCTTATCCTGACATTAAGTTTTACAGTAACAGGTAACATTACTATTAGTAACCACCTCTATCAGAGTAGTTCTTATCTTGACATTAAGTTTTACAGTAACGGGTAACATTACCAGTAGTAACCATTTCTATCAGAATAGCTCTTATCCTGACATTAAGTTTTAAAGTAACGGGTAACATTACCAGTAGTAACCACCTCTATCAGAGTAGCTCTTATCCTGACATTAAGTTTTAAGGTAACGGGTAACATTACCAGTAGTAACCATTTCTATCAGAGTAGCTCTTATCCTGACATTAAGTTTTAAAGTAACAGGTAACATTACTATTAGTAACCACCTCTATCAGAGTAGTTCTTATCCTGACATTAAGTTTTACAGTAACGGGTAACATTACCAGTAGTAACCATTTCTATCAGAGTAGCTCTTATCCTGACATTAAGTTTTAAAGTAACAGGTAACATTACCAGTAGTAACCATTTCTATCAGAGTAGCTCTTATCCTGACATTAAGTTTTAAAGTAACAGGTAACATTACCAGTAGTAACCATTTCTATCAGAGTAGCTCTTATCCTGACATTAAGTTTTAAAGTAACAGGTAACATTACCAGTAGTAACCATTTCTATCAGAGTAGCTCTTATCCTGACATTAAGTTTTGCAGTAACGGGTAACATTACCAGTAGTAATTATCTCTATCAGAGTAGCTGTTATCCTGACATTAAATTTTGAAGTAACAGATAACATTACCAGTAGTAACCACCTCTATCAGAGTAGCTCTTATCCTGACATTAAGTTTCAAAGTAACAGCTACCATTACTATTAGTAACCATCTCTATCTGTTTAGATATTTCAGTACTACCTTCACCATATAGTTGTGCCAACTCTTGGTAACTTCAGGTATATTGACCTTTCTTGTCCATTTAGCGGGCTCTCCTTCCTTGACTGCTTCCTGAAAATTGTTGTTATACAACTGTAATATTTCTACTTCCATATGAAAGTGTTGTCACAACTTCGCACTTTCAAACCAACAACAATACAAATCTGAGTTTAATTCATTTAAGGTTTCAAATGTTATCCAATAACAAACTTTCATATCAAATCAACTGAACTTTTTTACAAACATGTGCACAGAGTTGAAGTTTTAACAGTTTAACATGCTTGAAGATTTTAGAGCAAACTATAAGAACAGTAGTACAATACCAAATATTACTAATCAATAATTATTTTCACAAACTAACCTTTCCAGCTATCATGTAAGCTGGTATAATTTCAATCTCCTGATCTTCTAAATACTGTTTACACTGCATAGTAATAAAGTCACCTGCTAAGGGAGACTTCACGATCGCTATAAATAGGAACAAACCAAGTCTTAAAAGAACTAATTTGATCTGGGATTATAATAAGAACAATAAATACTTCACTGTATTGAACTTTCTATAAACAATTGAAAAGACAGATGTTTCCAAGACAGTGAAGTATTTCTAAACTTTATCTTAACTAACAACACCCTTAAGCAGTGTAAAATGAATGACATTCAATAAGTCATTACAACTGAATATGTTTGTTTTAGGTCTACATTACTACTTAAAACCAGAGATGTAAATAAATAAAAAAAAACAAAAAACTTTCTGATCTTAAAATAAAATATGGTGGCAGCATAACAATGGAATAACTTCTAATTATATTTATAAAGGTGGGTCAGGGACATCTTTGTCAACTGACTGATTTTTCAATGTAACAAAGTCATGTTTTCCATGTTGAAGTAACATTTAAAACAGTCGTTTCATGAAATGAAATTAAACATTTTCTTTTGTGATATCCCATCACAAAATATTTACAAACAATTTAAATTACATACAATGAGCGTAATATTACATCATAATAAGAATGATGTTAATTACACCACACACATCTTTACTGGCCCATTTCTAGTAAGAAACATCTAAGTCTGATGGTGTAGGATGCCTTAACTAACAAATCATTAGACACTGGATGAGTGTGATAGTACATTGTAATAACACTGACAAGTGTTAAAACTCTGTTAATATATAATACAGTTAAGAAGTAGAAATGGGAAATCTATAAACAAACTAATAAAACAAGGTGGGAATGAGTGCATAAGCACTACAACACTTGGTGATTTTAACAGAGTGTAACCGGTGTGGTCATCATTCCTAAGTCAGGTGTTTTTTTGTAAATTGGTAATTGTTAAAAATGTAACTTGTATATAACTAAATTTATCTACTGTGAGCTCAAGCAAAAATACATGTGTAATTAAATTATGTGACCCTAACATCATAAGGGGATGTTTGTTGGTGGAGGTGAAATAAGAAGTCCAATAGTCAGACTTTGCTTATGGGACACATTATAGAAATCTGAATGGTGAGGGATGGGCTAAAAAGAACATCAAAACCACCGATTTTTAAAATACGTTGAGTATTTAGAAGGAATTAACTACTGATAAAACTCAAGTCTATAATTGGTTCAAAGTAAACTATGAAGTAGGGATGGGCAGAACAGTGGCTAAATCATGTTAAAAACAACAAAGTTTTGCAATGTTATCCTGCCCATTCCTACCCTGTTTGTTTACTTTTTGGTGCTCTCATACCTACTTGCTAATTTTTATTCAAAAACATTTTACTCTTGTCTCATAGTATTTCTTGGTACTAAGTCTCAACAGTGACTGGGCTCTAGGCCTATCCTTTCACTACCTTTTCGTAAAGCTACCTCAGTATTTCCTGGCTTTTGCTTACGTCTTTGCTATAGTTTTTCTTCCATCTGAGCAAGGTTTCTTTCACCATTACTCTTTCCAACCTTATCTCTATTCCTGCAGTAAAGTTTTCTTTACTTGAATAAAGACTTTTAAAAATTGAAAGACATATTTTAAAAACTGCAATATTTCAACTGCAACTGGGTCACATTTAGTATGAAGACCAAGTAAAGGTATATTATACAACTTATTGTTCTTGTTTTCAGTTCAAAGCACTTCAGCCTTTACCATGTCACACTTTGGCAGTTGTAGCATTTGTTTTCATGTAGCAGACTACCAGCTTCAGGACTGACTATTATAACAGAATTGCTTTGTCCAATGCAGAACCCTTAAGTCAGATGTACAGAACAGAAAAATTCCAATTTCAAAGATTAAAACCTAGATCTAGAGAATCTACGTTTTTTTTATTTAGCTGATACAGCTGTATGCACCCACACGATACTTGACAACTCACAGAGAAAGCAGCAACTGGTGTGATACAGCTGTATGCACCTACACGATACTTGGCAACTCACAGAGAAAGCAGCAACTGGTGTGATACACCTGTATGCACCTACACAATACTTGGCAACTCACAGAGAAAGCAGCAACTGGTGTGATACAGCTGTATGCACCCACACGATACTTGGCAACTCACAGAGAATGCAGCAACTAGTGTATTAGCAGCACATTTTTAATGTTATAGAATGGTCATTGTTATTAGGATTATAAATAAAACTAAGAAAAATGCTTTTAGCCAAGGTAGCATAATTCAAGCACATGAGTAGCAAACTTTCTTTGTTAACCTGAAGATGACCTATGGTAGAAACATTGTTCCATACTTTATTTTATTAAAGTTTTAAAACCCAATACCAGCAGTCTTGAGAATACATATATACTTCAAATGGGTTTCTCGTTACCATGAATATTTACAACATTAATCAGTGATTCAGTCAAATTGACAAAATTATGGTTTTGTGAAATGTTTGTTTTTATTTTGAGTGTTTTGATGGCTTGTTGCTCTGTACTTGGTTTATTTATTACTCTACAACATGTGTAAAGTGCTTATAAAGTTTTAATTACTTGATGTCTGAAGTCTGATATTTTAATAAATATTGCACATCTGGCCCATTCCTACTATAAGTAGTACATTACTTATGCTAATAGAATTAATCTAAACCAGCTTCACTAATACAAGATTAAAAATCTGTTATGCCATGATATAACATCATACTTATTACTGTAAAAAAAGATTTTCACTTCTTTAAAACTAGATTAAGGCCTTGTAAATAGTCTAATCTCACACCTTGTGTCAGGACATAGCCATCATGAACAGGAACAGCAGAGGTCTGGCTAGCACCACTGTCTACAATAATACCTGTGGATCGACCATTAGCAAATGCTGCTAAAACAGCATTTTTCACCAGAAAGAAGGCAGGGATATTATACTTCTCAAACATGAGCTCTGTCAGCCTTTCACGTTTTCCACGAACATTCCACTAGAAAATAAAAAGTGTGTAACAGGTGAATACAAAGTATACACAGCTTCAGTTAGGTGAGCACAAAGTATACACAGCTTCAGTTAGGTGAACACAAAGTATACACAGCTTCAGTTAGGTGAGCACAAAGTATACACAGCTTCAGTTAGGTGAGCACAAAGTATACACAGCTTCAGTTAGGTGAACACAAAGTATACACAGCTTCAGTTAGGTGAATACAAAGTATACACAGCTTCAGTTAGGTGAACACAAAGTATACACAGCTTCAGTTAGGTGAACACAAAGTATACACAGCTTCAGTTAGGTGAACACAAAGTATACACAGCTTCAGTTAGGTGAACACAAAGTATACACATCTTCAGTTAGGTGAACACAAAGTACACACAGCTTCAGTTAGGTGAACACAAAGTATACACAGCTTCAGTTCTTGAACAAGAACCTTAACAAACATTCTCTTATGTTACTCTACATTAAACAAGGTAGTGAGTACAAAACAAACAACACACAGGGTGATTAAAATGAACCAACTCACCGGTGCTTCAGACATCAATACTGGATGTTCATGGGGTGCTGATCTGATGTGCCTAGTGAACACATAGTCCATCATTTTTTCAAAAATATCCCAGTCTTCAACTAAATAATAAAATTTGTAGTCATTCTCACAAAACATGAATGTTATCTGACTAGTTTACTATGTACTCTATAGCAGTGGTTATTAGAAGTAAACAGCATATTGAGTTACAACCTACCAGTATGAAGTACATCAGAATTAACACCTATAAATATAAAGTATACACGAGTTACAATCTACAGATATGTACATCAGAGTTAACATCTACAATTATAAAGTATGTATGAGTCACAACCTACAGATATGAAGTACATCAGAGTTACAACCTACAGATGTGAAGTACATCAGAGTTACAACCTACAGATGTGAAGTACATCAGAGTTACAACCTACAGATATGAAGTACATCAGAGTTATGATACAGGCATGAAGTATACAGAATGTAAATAATTACACACAGACTGTAAAAACAAGTTTGAAAGGAGTTAGGTTTTTATAACATATATTCATAGTTACACACAGACTGTAAAAACAAGTTTGAAAGGAGTTAGGTTTTTATAACATATATTCATAGTTACACACAGACTGTAAAAACAAGTTTGAAAGGAGTTAGGTTTTTATAACATATATTCATAGTTACACACAGACTGTAAAAACAAGTTTGAAAGGAGTTATGTTTTTATAACATATATTCATAGTTATACACAGACTGTAAAAACAAGTTTGAAAGGAGTTAGGTTTTTATAACATATATTCATAGTTACACACAGACTGTAAAAACAAGTTTGAAAGGAGTTATGTTTTTATAACATATATTCATAGTTACACACAGACTGTAAAAACAAGTTTGAAAGGAGTTAGGTTTTTATAACATATATTCATAGTTACACACAGACTGTAAAAACAAGTTTGAAAGGAGTTATGTTTTTATAACATATATTTAGACTGATCTACATATTTACTACACGTTTCTGTACACTAATGGTTATGGCCAACTTTACAGATACTGGATCACTCAGTTTAACCAAACCTGTGAACAAAGGGTTAAAGAGAAAACTGGTTCTACACAAACCATATTCCTACTGTTTTGAAGAATTATAACATATTCACTGTCACATATATAAAATTAAGAATTCAAAAGGTACAAAGGGCCAGTCACAATGTCCCAAACTCATGTCACATGAGAAATTTGGTGTTGAAACATAACTATCAGTGTGTATGTAATATGGTCCAAAACTAAAAGTTATTTCTGACTCACTGGTGGGCTGCATGGCAGCAAATGTGTTAAGTACAACATAAGTAATATCTTCCAACATTTAACTCCAGAACTGTCAAGGCCATTAATTTGATGATTTCTCTTTTAACATTTAAATATTTTTTTTGTTTGACAGTTCTAGTGTTAAACTGAAACTATATGTAATCACTTTAAAGAAATAGCAAGTGTGAACAAAATCCAACTTTTATATTTAATATATACCAAAAAATACAAAACTAGCTGTATTACTACTCTCAAGCTAGGGATGAAGATAAGCCAATTCTATCTGACACTTGTATATTATCTTAAAAATACAAACTCATTCCATCCTTAAGGAAACTGGTCATTTCCATCCCTTTTCTTGCTACGTGGATGCTAGTAGTGTCAATCATGTACTTCTTCTGTGTTGTGATGTCTCTCAGTTGAGATCCTGTATCCACATCCATTGCATCTAGCTGTTCTTCAACCACTCCCACCATGGATGGAATTTCGGCCTTGAAAAGGATGATTGGATATTGCACTTCAATAATCAAAGTAAATGTACACAAATTAAATGAACACTTTACAGCTTTCTAAGTTGATAGAATTTTCTAGTACAAACAGCCAATGTTACTATTACTTGTTATATAAACTTTCATAAAGTATTTCTCCAAAATATCTGTAAGGTTTAAAAAAATCAAATTGACTCACTTACATCAGACAGTAGTAAATAAAAACCAATACAGAATGTTTAATACATACACCAATTGGCTTGAAACACTGGTCGGTCATTAGTTTAAGTTTGTGTATCTGTGATGCTTGAAATAATACACTAAACTGTTATTCAATGAATATCAAGTTAAACCATCGGAATACGTATACCTTCTTTATCTAACTTGTTAAGCCTGTCTAGGCTTACTTGAATCACAATACATGTACCTTCTTTATCTAACTTGTTAAGCCTGTCTAGGCTTACTTGAATCACAATACATGTACCTTCTTTATCTAACTTGTTAAGCCTGTCTAGGCTTACTTGAATCACAATACATGTACCTTCTTTATCTAACTTGTTAAGCCTGTCTAGGCTTACTTGATTTCATTTCACTGAAGGAAGTTTTTGTTTCTTTCAATATAATTTCACACAAAGATTTTCAATAATGAAAAGAACACTCATATAAACTAGAAAATAAATCTAGTTTATGGTTTGTTTCAAGTCTTCTAAATTATCCATTAGTTCATCCAACTAGTCACATTCCTTTTTATAAAATCATAAATAACTGCTTAAAAACACTTTATGCTGACATCAAAGGGTTGTAGTAATAAAGCCACTAGCAAAAAAGGAAAATCATGCAAGAAAAAAGTACAAATAATTTTATTTAGAAAATTACAGTTGATTAATAAATATAAACTTATGCTTTGGATTAGATTAAAAAAAACAATGCAACTAGTACTTTTTACAAACAAGACTCCTCAAAGCTATGCAATTTGGTTAAGAGTTTTGTAATGTCCAAGTGCAAAATCTAGAATTTCTTATGAATTAAAAACTGAAATTACCAATATAGAAAAACTAGAACATGAAATAAAATCCTCCTATCTCTTCTATTTGGTAAAAGATTTAGATATAAGATTAATATGAAACCAGAAATATTTCAACATACTTGTCTCTAACACCAAAACAATGTAACAGTTGTGAATCCAGAGATTGTTTATAGTTTCATCATTCATTTACAGCTAAATTCTCTCTTACCTTTGGTGAGTCTTCTCCTGCGTATCCTGCTCTAAAAGAGTAGTGTCCCACATCAAACACCAATGCTCCCACCTCATCTAATGTAGGAAGAGAAAAAATTCAATATTTACAAAATTCCTTGAGAATATATAGATATATATTTTTAAACATACACATTTATTATCATTACTGAATCACTTGATATTTTTCAATATCATTCCACAACCTCAAAGCATCAATTTCAAATGCATCTAAATATAATAATTGTTGTGTAAAATCTTAGCTTTAATAATCCAATTCAAACTAGTTAAACCTAATTCTGTTATTCTCTGTACTTCAGCATTAAAAATGATTTTTTATTTATTAACATTTGAAAATAAAATATTAAAGAACAGCTTCTAAAATCTTTTTAACTAGGAATCAGTTTCAAGGAACCATCTAAAGGAAATACCAGTTTTTCCAGAAATACCAGATAGAATTTTCCATTCTATCACTGTAAATAGTAATTTAATGGTCAATTCAGCACTTACTACCAAGCCATGTGCAAATTTTCCCAAAATATGAAGTCATTATAACTTTCACAAAAATTTACATTTTTGCAAACATTTTCAAAAAGTCATTTGAGGTATCATTGATACTTTTCCAAAGACTGTCACTGCTTTGTTTAATGTTAGACAGGTTTCATGAAGTGTTATGGTCACTTTCCCAAGGACTGTCACTGCTTTGTCTAGTGTTAGACAGGTTTCATGAAGTGTTGTTGTTACTTTTCCAAGAGCTGTTACTGCTTTCTCTCTAGTGTTAGACATTAGGTTTCATGAAGTAGTTATTATTTTCCCAAGGACTGTCACTACTTTGTCTTGTATTAGGTTTCATGAAGTGTTATGGTCACTTTCCCAAGGACTGTCGCTACTTTGTCTTGTATTAGGTTTCATGAAGTGTTATGGTCACTTTCCCAAGGACTGTCACTACTTTGTCTTGTATTAGGTTTCATGAAGTGTTATGGTCACTTTCCCAAGGACTATTACTGCTTTGTCTTGTATTAGGTTTCATGAAGTGTTATGGTCACTTTCCCAAGGACTGTCACTACTTTGTCTTGTATTAGGTTTCATGAAGTGTTATGGTCACTTTCCCAAGGACTATTACTGCTTTTTCTCTAGTATTACACATGAAGTTTCATGAAGTATTATTGTTATTTTCCCAAGGTTTATCACTGCTTTCTGTCTAGTATTAGGCATTAGGTCCTTGGAAAAGTATTGAATATGTCAATACAATAACTAAAATTTTGTGAAAAAAGACATTTTTTGAATTTGAAATAAAGCTGTGTGATTGGTAGTATTTGCTGGTGAACTTTATAAATAATTATAGCTATCCCAAAACAAACCACCCATCCCTAGTCAGCAGTTCAAGATGAAAAGAGGGGATTTTGAAGTTGGTGATGAGTGTTGTAAGACAGCTGTCTTCAACTAGTCAGTATTTCATTAAAAAGGTTCAGTAGATGCAGGTGCTGCCATTTAGATGACTTCCTTCTAATCACAAGTTTAAAACAGTCCATTATGTAGCTTTGGCTTAACAAATATAATAGCAATATTTTGATTAGACAGTTTGTGCAGGTACAATAATTTTTTTTTTTTATAGAAGGCAAGTGGAGGGTACTTTTTCACGATATAAACAACTGGCAGATAAACATGTACCAACACACTGGACGCTTTCCATGACTTTCACTCTAAAATTACGTTATATGTTTATTCACATGGTCAATGAATACCCACTGGGTTAAAAAAAAAATTATCCAGCTTAAACATTCCTTATTATATGTATTGGTTGGGAAAATCTTCTAGTTCTGCAAGGCAATTTTCCCTACAAGCAAAAATAAATTCACATTTCTTGTGAAGAAGTAATGTCATTCACTCATCAGTATAACTGACTCAACAACCTACTTGTTCAGACATACAGTAATAATTGTAATGTTTTTCATTGAATTATTTGTTTCTTCAAGTACTATGTGAGGTAGGTCATATTAATAAAGCAGATTGCCTTATAGATTTTTGTTTTAATGAATAAAAATACCCCTAGCTACCAAAAAACTGAGGATTACAAGGCAGGTTTAGCTACCAAAAACTGAGGATTACAAGGCAGTTTAGGTAATATCCTTACTTAATAATAGGTAGACAGAATTTTGATCTGACAGATTCAAAACAGAGTCCAAATATTTACTTCAAAACCATATAAATGAAAAAAGAATTTTGTGGAAAATAGGTAACAGTCCATATGTACTGACATAGTATTACCATGAAATGTCCAATTCAACATCATCAAAACCTAAGGATACTTTTAAAAATTATACCCAACACTGTCTTTTTTTCCTAAAAAAAATGAGTTAATTTATGAGGAATTTAAGAGGTCCAAAATAAATAACATCCAAAGAAGTTATGATTTTTGTTTTTTTTTACAGTTGGGTTTGTTTACCCTAATTCAGACACAGTCATGGAAGTTACAATACATCAACTGTGGCACACTCACCATTCCCAACTTCTTTTAAAACCTTTGAGGAACTGTGGAATCAACAAGTAAAAATCTATAAGTATTTGTTCTTGTTTAGATGAAACAAAGTCAGATTCAAAGCTAACCTGCAAATGTAAAGTAATCACAAAACTACACAATGGGCTATCTGCACTCTGCCCAACACAGACATCAAAACCTGGTTTACAGTGTTCTAAGTCTGCAGATGTACCACTGTGGATCATAACAAAATGATCAAAGTATTACAAGTGTAGCAGGTGTGGATGCAAGCACAATGGCACACCAGTTGGTCATAAGAAAATCCTGTAGAAAGTACTGTAAAGAACTTAAAGAAGTACATCTGTGGACAGAAGTGATAAACTTATGACTATATATGATGGCTTGTCTTCAAATAGAAAAGACATCAAAGACAATTCGGCATCGTACAAATCTCATTGTCACAAATAAGAAGAATTATACAATATCAAGTAAGAAACGAATACAGAGTTGTTTTTTTTGTGTGAAGGGCACAAATATATTGGTGAAATAGTTTAAGAGTGATTCATCTGAGTGAGACAGAAACATGCTAACAATTACTGGGATACAAAAAAATATTCTTGGATCACGCCTCATGAAGTCATGTACCTCACTTTCAGACTTTAGATCTGGAGACTGAATTTACTGACGTAATTCAGTAATTTTTAACACTTGTCATTATTAGTTACTAACACTGAATGTTGGTATTATTAGCGCTAATTAAGTGTTAGCAACTAATAATGACAAGTGTTAAAAATTACTGAATTACATCAGTAAATATTGAATTCAAGAAGCAATTTATTTTGCTAAAGATTATATACCTACAATAACAGAAAAACAGTATTAAAAATACTTTAAGTATTTAGTTATTTTTAATTAGTTTAACTTTCCTTTTAAAAGTTAGGCCTCCCAGTACTTCTATTTACTTTGATTTTAAAATCTATCACTTACCTCCGCCATAAACGCCTCCACTCATAGTTATTGTATATTCGGGTCAATTACGAACGTCTAATGAACAAATAAATAAATTTATGTAAAAGATGAAAACAGTAGATCAATTATTATTTCTACCTATTTTTTTTTAAATGAAAGTAGTTTACGTTAACTAAAAAAATGTTTTTTCAGTTGAACATTGTCTCAGTTACGCACTCATGTACAAATCTCGTTCATAGAGGGCAAACTCACGAGATGATAGTTGTAATGTCCAAATTATCGAAAGTTATTAAAATTACAAGAAAAATAATATTTTTCACATATGTTTAAAATTCAAGATACTTATGTAAAGAGATAAATAAAATCAATCGATCAATTTCAAAATGTTAACCTTTTGATTTTAATTATTTTTCACTCATAAAGATTTGTCTGTATTTTGTTATTGTTGTTAAACATAAAGTTACACAATCCGTGATTATGAGAAACCCACTTGAAATAAAAATATATCTGAATGGCTGGTATGGGTATTAACACCTTTACTAATAAAGCAAAGAAAACCTTTTGTTAATCTGAAGATGATCTAAGAAGGTCGAAACGTTGTTTTTTGCTTTAATAGTAAAAGTGTTTTGTTGTTTTTGAAGTTTGCGCAATGCTACTCGAGGGCTATCTACGCTAGCCGTCCCTAATTTAGCAGTGTAAGACTAGACGGAAGGCAGCTAGTCATCACCACCCACCGCCAACTCTTGGGCTACTCTTTTACCAACGAATAGTGGGATTGACTCTCACATTTTTACGCCCCCACGGCTGTGAGGGCGAGAATGTTTGGTGCGACCGGGATTCGAACCCGCGACCCTCGGATTATGAGTTGAACGCCTTAACAAGCTTGGGCATGCCGGGCCTAGTAAAAGTGTTAATACCCATTCCAGCCATCCTGAGATATAAAGCTACACAATGAACTATTTATACTCTGGTCACCTCGAGTATCGAAACCCAATTTTTAGACTTACCGCTTAGCCACCGAGATCTTCCGTAGGACCATGACAGAGAAAAAGAAAATATTTTTGTTAATATAATAAAAAAAAGCAGCACAGATAGCCCATTATATAGCTTTGTGCTTAACTTCAAAGAAACAAACTTAAATAACAATAATTAAAAGCTTTATGTACATGCATTTATAAATGTCTAGAACTTTTTTTTACCCAAATATTATTTCAATGTATACTATGAAATATACGTCTAATTTAGTTTGGGTTCATACGTTAACTGGCCAAATATTAGAAACTCTATTTTTATAGCGTGTTGGACAACTGTGTGCATTAATCGTCAGCTGAACTGTCGTGACATAGATTCTAACAGTTCCTGGGGTAATAATGTTTGAGTTTTAGCCGTATTAACCTTACTTAAACAGTACGCCTCACATATTCTCAAATCATTAACGTATGAGGATTGTACTTACGCTCTTAAAACAAATCATAAGTAATATAGCGGATGGCTGCATCGTCGTGTTACCTTGATAATTAACGGGTAGTATCCACGGACGTTTAAATATTTGCGTGATGTAATATAATCATTCAGGTAAGCCAAGGAATATAGTCTGTCTTATGAAAATGTACCCAAAATCATTACTTTATTTTCAGCAACGTAGACAGTGAAAGTAGCATACGAGGGTTCCAAGGTTGAATTGAATTCTCATCATACGACACATTTCAAACAGTCAAATCCTAATGGTCTTTGCACTACTTATAGAAGCACCTTTCTGTTTGCAGCTGAGACTTATGGTTTACATTGTTCTTGTTGCAATAGGTCATCCTGGTCCATGTCATTCATCAGTTTTTGTCTGTTAGTCTTTATAGTTTTCGTTAATTTTCTTATATTCTTATCTCACATTAGGTTTCCGGTCCAGAGTTTCTCCTACTTTACACACTTGTACAGAGTTTTCTTCCGCGTCAAATAGTTTCACGAAGTGAATGCATTTAAATTCCAATGTTCATTTTTGCTTGATGTTGTTTGCTAGAGGCTTCAACACATCGATCTCCGATAACAAAACCTCCTTGAAGTAACACATCTTCAACTTTTCCGATTTCCTTGAAGAATAAAACACACAGAAACGGTTTGTGATATTTGAAGAGTCATTATAGTCAAGAGAGGTACATTTTATCTGATTACTCATCAAATACTAGGACAAAAATTAGTCTTTTAGTTAACGAGTAATCGTGTCGGGATTCACATCTACAGAACACATACTTAATTTTTTTCAATCACATTAACTCCATACATCTCAACATTAACTTCACATGTGAACAAGAAGAAAGCGATCAAATATCATTTCTTAACATCAAAATTACAAGAACCGATACACAATTTTAAACAGAAATCCACTGAAAAATCACTCATACTGGACTATACATTCCTCGGGACTCATCACATGAAACAAAACAAAAACTCAACATACTAAGAAACCAAATAAACACAGCCATAAAATTATGCTCACTAGATAAAATTAACGACGAATCAGACAAAATAAAATAATACTTCATCAACATCAATAAGTTTCCTCCACATACCATGGAAAACATTATACGCACACACCTACACAAAAAGCAAAATCAACTAACAAAGGTAAATATATCCCACAAATTAAAAAATCACGAAACCATATACTGCTGAATACCATATATTCCCGACATCAACAGAAAAATAACCAACATTTTGCAAAAACTAGTAACAAAATATGACATTCCACTTAATAGCAAATTTATTCAAAAATCAGGCACAAAACTAAGGTTTATACTATGTAAAATCTACACTGACAAACACAACACCAACATTATTTATAAAATACAATGTGATAACTGTCACGACTTCTATATTCGAGAAACAAGTAGAAAAATGGAAACCAGATTCAAAGAACACAAAAAGTCACCTTCACACGTTTTCGAACACTGCAAATCAAACAAACACAACATAACCATGAAAAACACCCAAATATTAAATAAAGAAACAAACATAAACGCAAAACTAAAGAAGCCCAAAATAAACCAATACAAAGGAACACCTTTATACCTATATTAATAAATATAATCAAACATCTAAGCATACCCTCTACATTCCTACACTCAGTTACACAACCCCCTTCAAATATGTGGTCAGCTATCGATCAGTTACCTCTTTCTTTCTTTGTGAACCTGACGATGACCGAAGAAGGTCAAAACGTTGTTCGCTCCTCTACATAAAAATTTTCTCAACTCATACCAGTCGTTTTAACTTATATATTTTTTTCTACAAGTGGGTTTTCTCGTCATCACGGACTCAAGAGTTTGTTAAATAAGTGAATCAGCAACAGATATCTTTAACCAGTTGTTTAACGCCTTTTGGTTAGTGAACTTGCTTTGAAAAATTCTGTCTGCCTGTCAGAAGTTCCATGTTTAGAAAACGACATCTCCATGATCATAATGCACATCAACATTTTCGTAATGCATTTTCAATATCATATATCGACTGTAGATCGATATAAATCTTATAGAGGTAAGTAAAATGGCGCAATAAATCAGTTTATAAAAGTCAGTCAGTATCTTTTATCACGAATTGTTAAACAAAATGCTAAAAAATAACGTTATTTTATTAACAGTTTATGTATACCAAGAAGAAATTATTAAATTAAATAGCGCTGGCAGATTCTTAGTTAAGAATATTAAATATGTTTAAAAAGTTCTTTAACGAAATTTCTATTCAAATTCAAGGTTCTACAAGATTAAGCCGTTTAATCAGTGATGACGAGAAAACCACATATAGAGAAAAATATATATGTAAAAACGGCTGGTTTGGGATAAAAAAAGTTCTCAATCCAAACCAGCCGTTTTTACAAATATATTAAGCCGTTTAATTAATTACTGTGGAATTTAAGACCTTTACTTATAAAATTTTTGAACCGCTTATTTTAATATATTTTGTTTCAATGTTATAAATATTCGTGTAAATTTGGCAAAACCCTTGTAAGGTCTCATTTAAAGTACTTTGTACAGTTTTGGGCTTCCTTCTTCAAGAGGATTATTGAATTGTTGGAGAGATACTAGAATGCTACCTGCAATGATGGGATTGTTTAACGAAAAGAGACTAAAATCTTTAAACTTACTTTCTCTTGAGAAGAGAAGGATCAGAGAGGATTTTATTGAGGTGTTTAAGGTTATTCATGGTATTGGTAATACAGATCCATCAAATTTGTCTGTGTTTATGACAATGTGTCATAAATTCAAATTTTGGCAGCGGAAGACTCGTTTGCAGTTGAAGCAGTATTACTTTTCAAACAGGGTGGTTGACTTTGGGAGCTGCCTGGCATGGCCAAGTGCATAAGGCGTGTGACTCGTAATCCGAGGGTCGCGGGTTCGCGCCCGCGTCGCGCTAAACATGCTCGTCCTCCCAGCCGTGGGGGCGTATAATGTGACGGTCAATCCCACTATTCGTTGGTTAAAGAGTCGCCCAAGAGTTGGCGGTGGGTGGTGATGACTAGCTGCCTTCCCTCTAGTCTTACACTACTAAATTAGGGACGGCTAGCACAGATAGCCCTCGAGTAGCTTTGTGCGAAATTCCAAAACAAACAAACAAACAAAAAAGACTTTCGGAATGACCTGCCTTCAAGGGTGGCAGAGGCAGAAAAATTTACTGAGCTCAAGAAAAGATTGGTTCAATACAGGAGTAGTAAGAGGTGGTTCTACTTGAGAGTTGAAAAGTACAGTCTCGATGGGCTATTTAGTTTCTTTTTTGTCCCTTTAAAATTTTATGAATTTTATTTATTAAAAAAAAACAATTTTGATATGGAAAGAAGCAATTGCCGTAAGAGGACACCTCTGCCTGTAAAGTGAACTGAATTTATGGGTAACGTTACGTTTAGGCTATGCGTAAATAACACGTTGAAGTAAATTTATTGCTGTTATCAATTCTTTTACTAATGACTAATCAACAAGGTTCAAGCCAGGATGGTGAAGACTTCAAATTGAAAGGTAATAATGAATCGTTCTGTTCAAGACTGAACTCTGTGTTTGATGGGTTAACTCCAATAGAAAAACAACACAGAGAATGGGAGACTATGCAAAGCAGTAAATGTAGGAACTGGTTAAAACCAGATCCGGAATCATTAGAAGACGTAGAATTTTCTCCTAATGATAAGTTTGTAAGACCACGTGGATTTGCGCCTAAGAAGAGAAAAATTGATAATAAAACCATGCCAGGTTTTAAAAGACATCCAGAAAAATGGACTAAGTATTCGTTAACTGATGTATCATCATTTGAAATGTCTGACGAGTCAAATTCACAAGTAGCATTGTCCTTCTTAAAACAACTAAAAAAAGAAAAAAGCAAAGGAGAAAACGAAAAATTACCAGTAGCAGACGTAAATGCGAAAATAATTTTTCAAAAGCCCGCCAATAGACCTCCAAAAAGTTTGAAGAAGAAAGATGATGTTAATGAAACCACATGCTATGGGAATTCTAACACTACGAGTGATACAGTCAGTGATACTATGGAAACGTGTAATAATTCCAGTGTTTCTGGAAAATTTCTTATGCCAGAATGTGTTGTGGGGTTACCATCAAGTACAAAGTGTAACAAGAGACGGAAGGATGATGGTTCTTGTAGTCGTCATCCAGGTCACCTGGTGAGTCTGGATCACTTGAATGAGTATGAAGGGGAAGCTGAAGAAGCAGGAAATGAAGATTCTTCTTCTATAGAAAACACATTCAGATCTGTTGGGAAAAGAAATTATAGATATGGGTGTGATGAAGATGGTAAATCTGACAAATTAAATTTGTTAAACATGGAAACTGAAGATGTGTAATTTGTATTTAGTTAGTACAAAAAAGGGGTGTGGGTATCCCATCTGATTGAAAATTTCACATTTATCCAGCATGACACAAAAGTTTTCTTTAATGGTTAACAGAATTCATTTTTCAGTTATAGTTCCTTTTTAGTTTTATGTAAAATGCATAATTTGCCATTAGAACTTCCACTTGAGACACTGTTTTAAATGCAGCTCCAACACAAGATGTCCTGTTTTTAAGATAAACTTGCAGAATCTTTTCATTGTTGCTATATATGAGAATGAACCATCTTTTCCATTTGTTTGTTTTTACAACTTAGAGTTACTTGAATGAAAACAGACTTGAAATTCAAAAGCTAATTTCATTTTCTTTTGTATTTATAAAAACTCATTTTTATGTATTTCTGTTTTCTGTTGTTTGTAATTTTGTCTCTGTTAGTTGCATAATGACTAGATGCAGATGTTTTCATACCACCCACCCATATATACATATGTAAACTTAATGTTGGCTTTACCGATGTGAGTGCTGATGTTTGTATATTATTACCAGTGGTTTTTGTTGAAATTCATTGTGACTGTATCATAATGCCTTTAGTTTTATTAAGATGTAAAAAAAAATTGTAGCTTTAACTAAATGAATTTTCTTATATTTGTGGAGTGATCTGGATTTGTAAAACAAATAAAAAAATATGAAATCTTTATATTTGAAGTCAGTCTTATATCTGCAGGCTTGAATAAAATGTTTATGTAACTGTTATGAAGTATTGTGGCGAGCATGGAAAATAGTTCTTGAGAATTATGAGTTAGATTTCATAGTCTCTCTTAGTCGCTGAAATAAAATGCATTTGTTTAGGTTAGCTGTGAGCTTGAAATGTGTATATTTTCAAATTGAATTTAAAAACAGTTATACAATTATGAAAGTTTTTTTTTTTATATCTAGTTTCCGTGAAATACGGAACATTTCCTAAAACCAGTCACTGTATTATCTTCAGATTTAGTATTTCCCTCAGTCATTTGTTTATGAAATGGTTGATTCTGTGAATTTCAATTTGAAAATTTTCATTTGATCAGGTAAAACTTACTTTAAATTCTATAGTGTTCATACTAAACAGTAAATAATAGTAGTAGACACAAGGAAAAAGAAATAAACATGGACTTTCCTTAATGGAACTTTGTTGTTTATTATTTATGAATAGTAGTGTTTTTTAATTTGTCAATGATCCAGTGTAATATTTGGAAAGACTGGAACTTGTAATAACTAAGCCGAAAGTTAGAAAATATGTTTCCATAAGTTAATGTATTGGAAAGAGCCACTAACATATATTAACATAGTGAAAGAGAGTAGAGATGAGCCACTAACATATATTAACATAGTGAAAGAGGGTAGAGATGGGCCACTAACATATATTAACATAGTGAAAGAGGATAGAGATGGGCCACTAACATATATTAACATAGTGAAAGAGGGTAGAGATGGGCTACTAACATATATTAACATAGTGAAAGAGGATAGAGATGGGCCACTAACATATATTAACATAGTGAAAGAGGGTAGAGATGGGCTACTAACATATATTAACATAGTGGAAAGAGGGTAGAGATGGGCCACTAACATATATTAACATAGTGAAAGAGGATAGAGATGGGCTACTAACATATATTAACATAGTGAAAGAGGGTAGAGATGGGCCACTAACATATATTAACATAGTGGAAAGAGGGTAGAGATGGGCCACTAACATATATTAACATAGTGAAAGAGGATAGAGATGGGCCACTAACATATATTAACATAGTGAAAGAGGGTAGAGATGGGCCACTAACATATATTAACATAGTGAAAGAGGGTAGAGATGGGCCACTAACATATATTAACATAGTGAAAGAGGGTAGAGATGGGCTACTAACATATATTAACATAGTGAAAGAGGATAGAGATGGGCCACTAACATATATTAACATAGTGAAAGAGGGTAGAGATGGGCCACTAACATATATTAACATAGTGAAAGAGGGTAGAGATGGGCCACTAACATATATTAACATAGTGAAAGAGGGTAGAGATGGGCCACTAACATATATTAACATAGTGAAAGAAGGTAGAGATGGGCCACTAACATATATTAACATAGTGAAAGAGGATAGAGATGGGCCACTAACATATATTAACATAGTGAAAGAAGGTAGAGATGGGCCACTAACATATATTAACATAGTGGAAAGAGGGTAGAGATGGGCCACTAACATATATTAACATAGTGAAAGAGGATAGAGATGGGCCACTAACATATATTAACATAGTGAAAGAAGGTAGAGATGGGCCACTAACATATATTAACATAGTGAAAGAGGGTAGAGATGGGCCACTAACATATATTAACATAGTGAAAGAGGGTAGAGATGGGCCACTAACATATATTAACATAGTGAAAGAGGATAGAGATGGGCCACTAACATATATTAACATAGTGAAAGAGGGTAGAGATGGGCCACTAACATATATTAACATAGTGAAAGAGGGTAGAGATGGGCCACTAACATATATTAACATAGTGAAAGAGGGGTAGAGATGGGCCACTAACATATATTAACATAGTGAAAGAGGGTAGAGATGGGCCACTAACATATATTAACATAGTGAAAGAGGGTAGAGATGGGCCACTAACATATATTAACATAGTGAAAGAGGATAGAGATGGGCCACTAACATATATTAACATAGTGAAAGAAGGTAGAGATGGGCCACTAACATATATTAACATAGTGGAAAGAGGGTAGAGATGGGCCACTAACATATATTAACATAGTGAAAGAGGATAGAGATGGGCCGCTAACATATATTAACATAGTGAAAGAAGGTAGAGATGGGCCACTAACATATATTAACATAGTGGAAAGAGGGTAGAGATGGGCCACTAACATATATTAACATAGTGAAAGAGGATAGAGATGGGCTACTAACATATATTAGCATAGTGAAAGAAGGTAGAGATGGGCCACTAACATATATTAACATAGTGGAAAGAGGAAAAGATAGGCCAATAAGATATATTAACATAGTGAAAGAGGGTAGAGATGGGCCACTAACATATATTAACATAGTGAAAGAAGGTAGAGATGGGCTACTAACATATATTAACAGAGTGGAAAGAGGAAAAGATAGGCCATTAAGATATATTAACATAGTTAAAAAAGGAAAAGATGGACCACCAAATTATATTTGGTTTCAGTATTATCACTGTTATTCATTTTTACATTTATAAAGATTGTTTTCTATTGTTCACTTGTATGGATTTTCGACAGTTAAGCCTTCTACACTGGTCCCACATTTGAGATTTTATTAGCATGAAGGCTGAAATTAATATTAACAGTAAGGTTAATCCATTTGATGAATCAGTGCATTCTAATCACTGTGGTTTCAGTTGTATTTGATAGTGATTTATGAGTTTCTTGTCAATTTGTCAAGTAGAATTTGGTTCTTTAACATACAAGTTGTTTGTGACTTTTTATCTATATAGATATTTATGTTCAGTCACAAAGTAATAGTTTCTTAAAAGATGCTAGAGGTGACTTGCTTGATGTGTGTGAAATTATTAGAATTTTCACCTGGAATGTTTAATGTAGGTTGTTTAAAAATTCCAGATACAAATTTTTGTTACTTAAAAATGTTAAGTATTTTACTTTAAATGAGAAAATCTCTTTTTAAAACCTTCTCTGTTGTACTTTTAGTTATGTTAAGAAAGTCTCTCTTCAAAACCTTCTCTATTGTACTTTTAGTTATGTTAAGAAAGTCTCTCTTCAAAACCTTCTCTATTGTACTTTTAGTTATGTTGAGAAAGTCTCTCTTCACAACCTTCTCTATTGTACTTTTAGTTATGTTAAGAAAGTCTCTCTTCAAAACGTTCTCTGTTGTACTTTTAGTTATGTGAAGAAAGTCTCTCTTCAAAACCTTCTCTATTGTACTTTTAGTTATGTGAAGAAAGTCTCTCTTCAAAACCTTCTCTATTGTACTTTTAGTTATGTTGAGAAAGTCTCTCTTCAAAACCTTCTCTGTTGTACTTTTAGTTATGTTAAGAAAGTCTCTCTTCAAAACCTTCTCTATTGTACTTTTAGTTATGTTGAGAAAGTCTCTGTTCAAAACCTTCTCTATTGTACTTTTAGTTATGTTGAGAAAGTCTCTGTTCAAAACCTTCTCTGTTGTACTTTTAGTTATGTGAAGAAAGTCTCTCTTCAAAACCTTCTCTATTGTACTTTTAGTTATGTTGAGAAAGTCTCTGTTCAAAACCTTCTCTGTTGTACTTTTAGTTATGTTGAGAAAGTCTCTCTTCAAAACCTTCTCTGTTGTACTTTTAGTTATGTTGAGAAAGTCTCTCTTCAAAACCTTCTCTATTGTACTTTTAGTTATGTTGAGAAAGTCTCTGTTCAAAACCTTCTCTGTTGTACTTTCAGTTATGTAAAGAAAGTCTCTCTTCAAAACCTTCTCTATTGTACTTATAGTTATGTTGAGAAAGTCTCTCTTCAAAACCTTCTCTATTGTACTTTTAGTTATGTTGAGAAAGTCTCTCTTCAAAACCTTCTCTGTTGTACTTTCAGTTATGTAAAGAAAGTCTCTCTTCAAAACCTTCTCTATTGTACTTTTAGTTATGTTGAGAAAGTCTCTCTTCAAAACCTTCTCTGTTGTACTTTTAGTTATGTTGAGAAAGTCTCTGTTCAAAACCTTCTCTGTTGTACTTTTAGTTATGTTGAGAAAGTCTCTCTTCAAAACCTTCTCTATTGTACTTTCAGTTATGTTGAGAAAGTCTCTCTTCAAAACCTTCTCTATTGTACTTTTAGGTATGTGAAGAAAGGCTCTCTTCAAAACCTTCTCTGTTGTACTTTCAGTTATGTTGAGAAAGTCTGTTCAAAACCTTCTCTGTTGTACTTTTAGTTATGTTGAGAAAGTCTCTGTTCAAAACCTTTGTTGTACTTTTAGTTATGTTGAGAAAGTCTCTGTTCAAAACCTTCTCTATTGTACTTTTAGTTATGTTGAGAAAGTCTCTGTTCAAAACCTTCTCTGTTGTACTTTCAGTTATGTTAAGAAAGTCTCTCTTCAGAACTTTCTCTATTGTACTTTTAGTTATGTTAAGAAAGTCTCTCTTCAAAACCTTCTCTGTTGTACTTTTAGTTATGTTGAGAAAGTCTGTTCAAAACCTTCTCTATTGTACTTTTAGTTATGTAAAGAAAGTCTCTGTTCAAAACCTTCTCTGTTGTACTTTTAGTTATGTTGAGAAAGTCTCTGTTCAAAACCTTCTCTGTTGTACATTTAGTTATGTTGAGAAAGTCTGTTCAAAACCTTCTCTGTTGTACTTTCAGTTATGTGAAGAAAGTCTCTCTTCAAAACCTTCTCTATTGTACTTTTAGTTATGTGAAGAAAGTCTCTCTTCAAAACCTTCTCTATTGTACTTTTAGTTATGTTAAGAAAGTCTGTTCAAAACCTTCTCTATTGTACTTTTAGTTATGTTAAGAAAGTCTCTCTTCAAAACCTTCTCTATTGTACTTTTAGTTATGTTGAGAAAGTCTCTCTTCAAAACCTTCTCTGTTGTACTTTTAGTTATGTAAAGAAAGTCTCTCTTCAAAACCTTCTCTGTTGTACTTTCAGTTATGTAAAGAAAGTCTCTCTTCAAAACCTTCTCTATTGTACTTTTAGTTATGTTGAGAAAGTCTCTCTTCAAAACCTTCTCTGTTGTACTTTTAGTTATGTTGAGAAAATCTCTGTTCAAAACCTTCTCTATTGTACTTTTAGTTATGTTGAGAAAGTCTCTCTTCAAAACCTTCTCTATTGTACTTTTAGTTATGTTGAGAAAGTCTCTCTTCAAAACCTTCTCTATTGTACTTTTAGTTATGTTGAGAAAGTCTCTCTTCAAAACCTTCTCTGTTGTACTTTTAGTTATGTTGAGAAAATCTCTGTTCAAAACCTTCTCTGTTGTACTTTTAGTTATGTTGAGAAAGTCTGTTCAAAACCTTCTCTATTGTACTTTTAGTTATGTTGAGAAAGTCTCTGTTCAAAACCTTCTCTATTGTACTTTTAGTTATGTTGAGAAAGTCTCTCTTCAAAACCTTCTCTATTGTACTTTTAGTTATGTTAAGAAAGTCTCTCTTCAAAACCTTCTCTGTTGTACTTTTAGTTATGTTGAGAAAGTCTGTTCAAAACCTTCTCTATTGTACTTTTAGTTATGTTGAGAAAGTCTCTGTTCAAAACCTTCTCTATTGTACTTTTAGTTATGTTAAGAAAGTCTCTCTTCAAAACCTTCTCAATTGTACTTTTAGTTATGTTAAGAAAGTCTCTGTTCAAAACCTTCTCTGTTGTACTTTTAGTTATGTGAAGAAAGTCTCTCTTCAAAACCTTCTCTATTGTACTTTTAGTTATGTAAAGAAAGTCTCTCTTCAAAACCTTCTCTGTTGTACTTTTAGTTATGTTGAGAAAGTCTGTTTAAAACCTTCTCTGTTGTACTTTTAGTTATGTTGAGAAAGTCTCTCTTCAAAACCTCCTCCATTGTACTTTTAGTTATGTTGAGAAAGTCTCTCTTCAAAACCTTCTCTATTGTACTTTTAGTTATGTTGAGAAAGTCTCTGTTCAAAACCTTCTCTGTTGTACTTTCAGTTATGTAAAGAAAGTCTCTTCAAAACCTTCTCTATTGTACTTATAGTTATGTTGAGAAAGTCTCTCTTCAAAACCTTCTCTATTGTACTTTTAGTTATGTTGAGAAAGTCTCTCTTCAAAACCTTCTCTGTTGTACTTTCAGTTATGTAAAGAAAGTCTCTCTTCAAAACCTTCTTTGTTGTACTTTTAGTTATGTTGAGAAAGTCTCTCTTCAAAACCTTCTCTATTGTACTTTTAGTTATGTTGAGAAAGTCTCTGTTCAAAACCTTCTCTATTGTACTTTTAGTTATGTTAAGAAAGTCTGTTCAAAATCTTCTCTGTTGTACTTTCAGTTATGTTAAGAAAGTCTCTCTTCAGAACTTTCTCTATTGTACTTTTAGTTATGTTAAGAAAGTCTCTCTTCAAAACCTTCTCTGTTGTACTTTTAGTTATGTTGAGAAAGTCTGTTCAAAACCTTCTCTATTGTACTTTTAGTTATGTAAAGAAAGTCTCTGTTCAAAACCTTCTCTGTTGTACTTTTAGTTATGTTGAGAAAGTCTCTGTTCAAAACCTTCTCTGTTGTACTTTTAGTTATGTTGAGAAAGTCTCTGTTCAAAACCTTCTCTGTTGTACTTTTAGTTATGTTGAGAAAGTCTGTTCAAAACCTTCTCTGTTGTACTTTCAGTTATGTTAAGAAAGTCTCTCTTCAAAACCTTCTCTATTGTACTTTTAGTTATGTGAAGAAAGTCTCTCTTCAAAACCTTCTCTATTGTACTTTTAGGTATGTGAAGAAAGTCTCTCTTCAAAACCTTCTCTGTTGTACTTTCAGTTATGTTGAGAAAGTCTGTTCAAAACCTTCTCTGTTGTACTTTTAGTTATGTTGAGAAAGTCTCTGTTCAAAACCTTCTTTGTTGTACTTTTAGTTATGTTGAGAAAGTCTCTCTTCAAAACCTTCTCTATTGTACTTTTAGTTATGTTGAGAAAGTCTCTGTTCAAAACCTTCTCTATTGTACTTTTAGTTATGTTAAGAAAGTCTGTTCAAAACCTTCTCTGTTGTACTTTCAGTTATGTTAAGAAAGTCTCTCTTCAGAACTTTCTCTATTGTACTTTTAGTTATGTTAAGAAAGTCTCTCTTCAAAACCTTCTCTGTTGTACTTTTAGTTATGTTGAGAAAGTCTGTTCAAAACCTTCTCTATTGTACTTTTAGTTATGTAAAGAAAGTCTCTGTTCAAAACCTTCTCTGTTGTACTTTTAGTTATGTTGAGAAAGTCTCTGTTCAAAACCTTCTCTGTTGTACTTTTAGTTATGTTGAGAAAGTCTCTGTTCAAAACCTTCTCTGTTGTACTTTTAGTTATGTTGAGAAAGTCTGTTCAAAACCTTCTCTGTTGTACTTTCAGTTATGTTAAGAAAGTCTCTCTTCAAAACCTTCTCTATTGTACTTTTAGTTATGTGAAGAAAGTCTCTCTTCAAAACCTTCTCTATTGTACTTTTAGTTATGTTAAGAAAGTCTGTTCAAAACCTTCTCTATTGTACTTTTAGTTATGTTAAGAAAGTCTGTTCAAAACCTTCTCTATTGTACTTTTAGTTATGTGAAGAAAGTCTCTCTTCAAAACCTTCTCTATTGTACTTTTAGTTATGTTAAGAAAGTCTCTCTTCAAAACCTTCTCTGTTGTACTTTTAGTTATGTTGAGAAAGTCTGTTCAAAACCTTCTCTATTGTACTTTTAGTTATGTTGAGAAAGTCTCTCTTCAAAACCTTCTCTATTGTACTTTTAGTTATGTTGAGAAAGTCTCTCTTCAAAACCTTCTCTGTTGTACTTTTAGTTATGTTGAGAAAGTCTCTGTTCAAAACCTTCTCTATTGTACTTTTAGTTATGTTGAGAAAGTCTCTCTTCAAAACCTTCTCTATTGTACTTTTAGTTATGTTGAGAAAGTCTCTGTTCAAAACCTTCTCTATTGTACTTTTAGTTATGTTGAGAAAGTCTCTCTTCAAAACCTTCTCTATTGTACTTTTAGTTATGTTGAGAAAGTCTCTCTTCAAAACCTTCTCTGTTGTACTTTTAGTTATGTTGAGAAAATCTCTGTTCAAAACCTTCTCTATTGTACTTTTAGTTATGTTAAGAAAGTCTCTGTTCAAAACCTTCTCTATTGTACTTTTAGTTATGTTAAGAAAGTCTCTCTTCAAAACCTTCTCTGTTGTACTTTTAGTTATGTGAAGAAAGTCTCTCTTCAAAACCTTCTCTATTGTACTTTTAGTTATGTTGAGAAAGTTTCTGTTCAAAACCTTCTCTGTTGTACTTTTAGTTATGTTGAGAAAGTCTCTGTTCAAAACCTTCTCTGTTGTACTTTTAGTTATGTGAAGAAAGTCTCTCTTCAAAACCTTCTCTATTGTACTTTTAGTTATGTTGAGAAAGTCTCTGTTCAAAACCTTCTCTGTTGTACTTTTAGTTATGTTGAGAAAGTCTCTCTTCAAAACCTTCTCTGTTGTACTTTTAGTTATGTTGAGAAAGTCTCTCTTCAAAACCTTCTCTATTGTACTTTTAGTTATGTTGAGAAAGTCTCTGTTCAAAACCTTCTCTATTGTACTTTCAGTTATGTGAAGAAAGTCTCTCTTCAAAACCTTCTCTGTTGTACTTATAGTTATGTTGAGAAAGTCTCTCTTCAAAACCTTCTCTATTGTACTTTTAGTTATGTTGAGAAAGTCTCTCTTCAAAACCTTCTCTGTTGTACTTTCAGTTATGTAAAGAAAGTCTCTCTTCAAAACCTTCTCTATTGTACTTTTAGTTATGTTGAGAAAGTCTCTCTTCAAAACCTTCTCTGTTGTACTTTTAGTTATGTTGAGAAAGTCTCTGTTCAAAACCTTCTCTGTTGTACTTTTAGTTATGTTGAGAAAGTCTCTCTTCAAAACCTTCTCTATTGTACTTTCAGTTATGTTGAGAAAGTCTCTCTTCAAAACCTTCTCTGTTGTACTTTCAGTTATGTTGAGAAAGTCTGTTCAAAACCTTCTCTGTTGTACTTTTAGTTATGTTGAGAAAGTCTCTGTTCAAAACCTTTGTTGTACTTTTAGTTATGTTGAGAAAGTCTCTGTTCAAAACCTTCTCTATTGTACTTTTAGTTATGTTGAGAAAGTCTCTGTTCAAAACCTTCTCTATTGTACTTTTAGTTATGTTAAGAAAGTCTGTTCAAAACCTTCTCTGTTGTACTTTTAGTTATGTTGAGAAAGTCTCTGTTCAAAACCTTCTCTGTTGTACATTTAGTTATGTTGAGAAAGTCTCTGTTCAAAACCTTCTCTGTTGTACTTTTAGTTATGTTGAGAAAGTCTGTTCAAAACCTTCTCTGTTGTACTTTCAGTTATGTGAAGAAAGTCTCTCTTCAAAACCTTCTCTATTGTACTTTTAGTTATGTGAAGAAAGTCTCTCTTCAAAACCTTCTCTATTGTACTTTTAGTTATGTTAAGAAAGTCTGTTCAAAACCTTCTCTATTGTACTTTTAGTTATGTTAAGAAAGTCTGTTCAAAACCTTCTCTATTGTACTTTTAGTTATGTGAAGAAAGTCTCTCTTCAAAACCTTCTCTATTGTACTTTTAGTTATGTTAAGAAAGTCTCTCTTCAAAACCTTCTCTGTTGTACTTTTAGTTATGTTGAGAAAGTCTCTCTTCAAAACCTTCTCTGTTGTACTTTCAGTTATGTAAAGAAAGTCTCTCTTCAAAACCTTCTCTATTGTACTTTTAGTTATGTTGAGAAAGTCTCTCTTCAAAACCTTCTCTGTTGTACTTTTAGTTATGTTGAGAAAATCTCTGTTCAAAACCTTCTCTATTGTACTTTTAGTTATGTTGAGAAAGTCTCTCTTCAAAACCTTCTTAATTGTACTTTTAGTTATGTTGAGAAAGTCTCTCTTCAAAACCTTCTCTATTGTACTTTTAGTTATGTTGAGAAAGTCTCTCTTCAAAACCTTCTCTGTTGTACTTTTAGTTATGTTGAGAAAATCTGTTCAAAACCTTCTCTGTTGTACTTTTAGTTATGTTGAGAAAGTCTGTTCAAAACCTTCTCTATTGTACTTTTAGTTATGTTGAGAAAGTCTCTGTTCAAAACCTTCTCTATTGTACTTTTAGTTATGTTGAGAAAGTCTCTCTTCAAAACCTTCTCTATTGTACTTTTAGTTATGTTAAGAAAGTCTCTCTTCAAAACCTTCTCTGTTGTACTTTTAGTTATGTTGAGAAAGTCTGTTCAAAACCTTCTCTATTGTACTTTTAGTTATGTTGAGAAAGTCTCTGTTCAAAACCTTCTCTATTGTACTTTTAGTTATGTTAAGAAAGTCTCTCTTCAAAACCTTCTCAATTGTACTTTTAGTTATGTTAAGAAAGTCTCTGTTCAAAACCTTCTCTGTTGTACTTTTAGTTATGTGAAGAAAGTCTCTCTTCAAAACCTTCTCTATTGTACTTTTAGTTATGTAAAGAAAGTCTCTCTTCAAAACCTTCTCTGTTGTACTTTTAGTTATGTTGAGAAAGTCTCTTTAAAACCTTCTCTGTTGTACTTTTAGTTATGTTGAGAAAGTCTCTCTTCAAAACCTTCTCTATTGTACTTTTAGTTATGTTGAGAAAGTCTCTCTTCAAAACCTTCTCTATTGTACTTTTAGTTATGTTGAGAAAGTCTCTGTTCAAAACCTTCTCTGTTGTACTTTCAGTTATGTAAAGAAAGTCTCTTCAAAACCTTCTCTATTGTACTTATAGTTATGTTGAGAAAGTCTCTCTTCAAAACCTTCTCTATTGTACTTTTAGTTATGTTGAGAAAGTCTCTCTTCAAAACCTTCTCTGTTGTACTTTTAGTTATGTAAAGAAAGTCTCTCTTCAAAACCTTCTTTGTTGTACTTTTAGTTATGTTGAGAAAGTCTCTCTTCAAAACCTTCTCTATTGTACTTTTAGTTATGTTGAGAAAGTCTCTGTTCAAAACCTTCTCTATTGTACTTTTAGTTATGTTAAGAAAGTCTGTTCAAAATCTTCTCTGTTGTACTTTTAGTTATGTTAAGAAAGTCTCTCTTCAAAACCTTCTCTATTGTACTTTTAGTTATGTTAAGAAAGTCTCTCTTCAAAACCTTCTCTGTTGTACTTTTAGTTATGTTGAGAAAGTCTGTTCAAAACCTTCTCTATTGTACTTTTAGTTATGTAAAGAAAGTCTCTGTTCAAACCTTCTCTGTTGTACTTTTAGTTATGTTGAGAAAGTCTCTGTTCAAAACCTTCTCTGTTGTACTTTTAGTTATGTTGAGAAAGTCTCTGTTCAAAACCTTCTCTGTTGTACTTTTAGTTATGTTGAGAAAGTCTGTTCAAAACCTTCTCTGTTGTACTTTCAGTTATGTTAAGAAAGTCTCTCTTCAAAACCTTCTCTATTGTACTTTTAGTTATGTGAAGAAAGTCTCTCTTCAAAACCTTCTCTATTGTACTTTTAGGTATGTGAAGAAAGTCTCTCTTCAAAACCTTCTCTGTTGTACTTTCAGTTATGTTGAGAAAGTCTGTTCAAAACCTTCTCTGTTGTACTTTTAGTTATGTTGAGAAAGTCTCTGTTCAAAACCTTCTTTGTTGTACTTTTAGTTATGTTGAGAAAGTCTCTCTTCAAAACCTTCTCTGTTGTACTTTTAGTTATGTTGAGAAAGTCTCTTCAAAACCTTCTCTATTGTACTTTTAGTTATGTAAAGAAAGTCTCTGTTCAAAACCTTCTCTGTTGTACTTTTAGTTATGTTGAGAAAGTCTCTGTTCAAAACCTTCTCTGTTGTACTTTTAGTTATGTTGTGAAAGTCTCTGTTCAAAACCTTCTCTGTTGTACTTTTAGTTATGTTGAGAAAGTCTGTTCAAAACCTTCTCTGTTGTACTTTTAGTTATGTTAAGAAAGTCTCTCTTCAAAACCTTCTCTATTGTACTTTTAGTTATGTGAAGAAAGTCTCTCTTCAAAACCTTCTCTATTGTACTTTTAGTTATGTTAAGAAAGTCTGTTCAAAACCTTCTCTATTGTACTTTTAGTTATGTTAAGAAAGTCTGTTCAAAACCTTCTCTATTGTACTTTTAGTTATGTGAAGAAAGTCTCTCTTCAAAACCTTCTCTATTGTACTTTTAGTTATGTTAAGAAAGTCTCTCTTCAAAACCTTCTCTGTTGTACTTTTAGTTATGTTGAGAAAGTCTGTTCAAAACCTTCTCTATTGTACTTTTAGTTATGTTGAGAAAGTCTCTGTTCAAAACCTTCTCTGTTGTACTTTCAGTTATGTAAAGAAAGTCTCTTCAAAACCTTCTCTATTGTACTTATAGTTATGTTGAGAAAGTCTCTCTTCAAAACCTTCTCTATTGTACTTTTAGTTATGTTGAGAAAGTCTCTCTTCAAAACCTTCTCTGTTGTACTTTCAGTTATGTAAAGAAAGTCTCTCTTCAAAACCTTCTTTGTTGTACTTTTAGTTATGTTGAGAAAGTCTCTCTTCAAAACCTTCTCTATTGTACTTTTAGTTATGTTGAGAAAGTCTCTGTTCAAAACCTTCTCTATTGTACTTTTAGTTATGTTAAGAAAGTCTGTTCAAAATCTTCTCTGTTGTACTTTCAGTTATGTTAAGAAAGTCTCTCTTCAGAACTTTCTCTATTGTACTTTTAGTTATGTTAAGAAAGTCTCTCTTCAAAACCTTCTCTGTTGTACTTTTAGTTATGTTGAGAAAGTCTGTTCAAAACCTTCTCTATTGTACTTTTAGTTATGTAAAGAAAGTCTCTGTTCAAAACCTTCTCTGTTGTACTTTTAGTTATGTTGAGAAAGTCTCTGTTCAAAACCTTCTCTGTTGTACTTTTAGTTATGTTGAGAAAGTCTCTGTTCAAAACCTTCTTTGTTGTACTTTTAGTTATGTTGAGAAAGTCTGTTCAAAACCTTCTCTGTTGTACTTTCAGTTATGTTAAGAAAGTCTCTCTTCAAAACCTTCTCTATTGTACTTTTAGTTATGTGAAGAAAGTCTCTCTTCAAAACCTTCTCTATTGTACTTTTAGGTATGTGAAGAAAGTCTCTCTTCAAAACCTTCTCTGTTGTACTTTCAGTTATGTTGAGAAAGTCTGTTCAAAACCTTCTCTGTTGTACTTTTAGTTATGTTGAGAAAGTCTCTGTTCAAAACCTTCTTTGTTGTACTTTTAGTTATGTTGAGAAAGTCTCTCTTCAAAACCTTCTCTGTTGTACTTTTAGTTATGTTGAGAAAGTCTGTTCAAAACCTTCTCTATTGTACTTTTAGTTATGTAAAGAAAGTCTCTGTTCAAAACCTTCTCTGTTGTACTTTTAGTTATGTTGAGAAAGTCTCTGTTCAAAACCTTCTCTGTTGTACTTTTAGTTATGTTGTGAAAGTCTCTGTTCAAAACCTTCTCTGTTGTACTTTTAGTTATGTTGAGAAAGTCTGTTCAAAACCTTCTCTGTTGTACTTTCAGTTATGTTAAGAAAGTCTCTCTTCAAAACCTTCTCTATTGTACTTTTAGTTATGTGAAGAAAGTCTCTCTTCAAAACCTTCTCTATTGTACTTTTAGTTATGTTAAGAAAGTCTGTTCAAAACCTTCTCTATTGTACTTTTAGTTATGTTAAGAAAGTCTGTTCAAAACCTTCTCTATTGTACTTTTAGTTATGTGAAGAAAGTCTCTCTTCAAAACCTTCTCTATTGTACTTTTAGTTATGTTAAGAAAGTCTCTCTTCAAAACCTTCTCTGTTGTACTTTTAGTTATGTTGAGAAAGTCTGTTCAAAACCTTCTCTTTTAGTTATTGTCTCTTTCAAAACCTTCTTTGTAGTTATGTTGAGAAAGTCTCTCTTCAAAACCTTCTCTATTGTACTTTAGTTATGTTGAGAAAGTCTCTCTTCAAAACCTTCTCTGTTGTACTTTTAGTTATGTTGAGAAAATCTCTGTTCAAAACCTTCTCTATTGTACTTTTAGTTATGTTGAGAAAGTCTCTCTTCAAAACCTTCTCTATTGTACTTTTAGTTATGTTGAGAAAGTCTCTCTTCAAAACCTTCTCTATTGTACTTTTAGTTATGTTGAGAAAGTCTCTCTTCAAAACCTTCTCTATTGTACTTTTAGTTATGTTGAGAAAGTCTCTCTTCAAAACCTTCTCTGTTGTACTTTTAGTTATGTTGAGAAAATCTCTGTTCAAAACCTTCTCTATTGTACTTTTAGTTATGTTAAGAAAGTCTCTGTTCAAAACCTTCTCTATTGTACTTTTAGTTATGTTAAGAAAGTCTCTCTTCAAAACCTTCTCTATTGTACTTTTAGTTATGTTAAGAAAGTCTCTGTTCAAAACCTTCTCTGTTGTACTTTTAGTTATGTGAAGAAAGTCTCTCTTCAAAACCTTCTCTATTGTACTTTTAGTTATGTAAAGAAAGTCTCTCTTCAAAACCTTCTCTGTTGTACTTTTAGTTATGTTGAGAAAGTCTGTTTAAAACCTTCTCTGTTGTACTTTTAGTTATGTTGAGAAAGTCTCTCTTCAAAACCTCCTCCATTGTACTTTTAGTTATGTTGAGAAAGTCTCTCTTCAAAACCTTCTCTGTTGTACTTTTAGTTATGTTAAGAAAGTCTCTCTTCAAAACCTTCTCTATTGTACTTTTAGTTATGTTGAGAAAGTCTCTCTTCAAAACCTTCTCTATTGTACTTTTAGTTATGTGAAGAAAGTCTCTCTTCAAAACCTTCTCTGTTGTACTTTTAGTTATGTGAAGAAAGTCTCTCTTCAAAACCTTCTCTATTGTACTTTTAGTTATGTTGAGAAAGTCTCTCTTCAAAACCTTCTCTGTTGTACTTTTAGTTATGTTAAGAAAGTCTCTCTTCAAAACCTTCTCTATTGTACTTTTAGTTATGTTGAGAAAGTCTCTGTTCAAAACCTTCTCTATTGTACTTTTAGTTATGTTGAAAAAGTCTCTCTTCAAAACCTTCTCTATTGTACTTTTAGTTATGTTAAGAAAGTCTGTTCAAAACCTTCTCTGTTGTACTTTCAGTTATGTGAAGAAAGTCTCTCTTCAAACCTTCTCTATTGTACTTTTAGTTATGTTGAGAAAGTCTCTCTTAAAAACCTTCTCTATTGTACTTTTAGTTATGTTAAGAAAGTCTGTTCAAAACCTTCTCTGTTGTACTTTCAGTTATGTGAAGAAAGTCTCTCTTCAAAACCTTCTCTGTTGTACTTTTAGTTATGTTGAGAAAGTCTCTCTTCAAAACCTTCTCTATTGTACTTTTAGTTATGTTAAGAAAGTCTGTTCAAAACCTTCTCTGTTGTACTTTCAGTTATGTGAAGAAAGTCTCTCTTCAAAACCTTCTCTGTTGTACTTTTAGTTATGTTGAGAAAGTCTCTCTTCAAAATCTTCTCTGTTGTACTTTTAGTTATGTTGAGAAAGTCTCTTCAAAACCTTCTCTGTTGTACTTTTAGTTATGTTAAGAAAGTCTCTCTTCAAAACCTTCTCTATTGTACTTTTAGTTATGTTAAGAAAGTCTGTTCAAAACCTTCTCTGTTGTACTTTCAGTTATGTGAAGAAAGTCTCTCTTCAAAACCTTCTCTGTTGTACTTTTAGTTATGTTGAGAAAGTCTCTCTTCAAAACCTTCTCTATTGTACTTTTAGTTATGTTAAGAAAGTCTCTCTTCAAAACCTTCTCTATTGTACTTTTAGTTATGTTGAGAAAGTCTCTGTTCAAAACCTTCTCTATTGTACTTTTATTTATGTTGAGAAAGTCTCTGTTCAAAACCTTCTCTATTGTACTTTTAGTTATGTTGAGAAAGTCTCTCTTCAAAACCTTCTCTATTGTACTTTTAGTTATGTTGAGAAAGTCTCTCTTCAAAACCTTCTCTGTTGTACTTTTAGTTATGTTGAGAAAGTCTCTGTTCAAAACCTTCTCTATTGTACTTTTAGTTATGTTGAGAAAGTCTCTCTTCAAAACCTTCTCTATTGTACTTTTAGTTATGTTGAGAAAGTCTCTCTTCAAAACCTTCTCTGTTGTACTTTTAGTTATGTTGAGAAAGTCTCTGTTCAAAACCTTCTCTGTTGTACTTTTAGTTATGTTGAGAAAGTCTCTGTTCAAAACCTTCTCTATTGTACTTTTAGTTATGTTAAGAAAGTCTCTCTTCAAAACCTTCTCTATTGTACTTTTAGTTATGTTGAGAAAGTCTCTGTTCAAAACCTTCTCTATTGTACTTTAGTTATGTTGAGAAAGTCTCTTCAAAACCTTCTCTGTTGTACTTTTAGTTATGTGAAGAAAGTCTCTTTCAAAACCTTCTCTATTGTACTTTTAGTTATGTTGAGAAAGTCTCTCTTCAAAACCTTCTCTATTGTACTTTTAGTTTTGTTGAGAAAGTCTCTCTTCAAAACCTTCTCTATTGTACTTTTAGTTATGTAAAGAAAGTCTCTCTTCAAAACCTTCTCTATTGTACTTTTAGTTATGTTAAGAAAGTCTGTTCAAAACCTTCTCTGTTGTACTTTCAGTTATATGAAGAATGTCTCTCTTCAAAACCTTTTCCATTGTACTTTTAGTTATGTGAAGAAAGTCTCTGTTCAAAACCTTCTCTGTTGTACTTTTAGTTATGTTGAGAAAGTCTCTCTTCAAAACCTTCTCTGTTGTACTTTTAGTTATGTTGAGAAAGTCTCTCTTCAAAACCTTCTCTGTTGTACTTTTAGTTATGTTGAGAAAGTCTCTGTTCAAAACCTTCTCTATTGTACTTTTAGTTATGTTAAGAAAGTCTCTCTTCAAAACCTTCTCTATTGTACTTTTAGTTATGTTGAGAAAGTCTCTGTTCAAAACCTTCTCTATTGTACTTTTAGTTATGTTGAGAAAGTCTCTCTTCAAAACCTTCTCTGTTGTACTTTCAGTTATGTGAAGAAAGTCTCTCTTCAAAACCTTCTCTATTGTACTTTTAGTTATGTTGAGAAAGTCTCTCTTCAAAACCTTCTCTATTGTACTTTTAGTTTTGTTGAGAAAGTCTCTCTTCAAAACCTTCTCTATTGTACTTTTAGTTATGTAAAGAAAGTCTCTCTTCAAAACCTTCTCTATTGTACTTTTAGTTATGTTAAGAAAGTCTGTTCAAAACCTTCTCTGTTGTACTTTCAGTTATATGAAGAATGTCTCTCTTCAAAACCTTTTCCATTGTACTTTTAGTTATGTGAAGAAAGTCTCTGTTCAAAACCTTCTCTGTTGTACTTTTAGTTATGTTGAGAAAGTCTCTCTTCAAAACCTTCTCTGTTGTACTTTTAGTTATGTTGAGAAAGTCTCTCTTCAAAACCTTCTCTGTTGTACTTTCAGTTATGTTAAGAAAGTCTCTTTTCAAAACCTTCTCTATTGTACTTTTAGTTATGTGAAGAAAGTCTCTCTTCAAAACCTTCTCTATTGTACTTTTAGTTATGTTAAGAAAGTCTGTTCAAAACCTTCTCTATTGTACTTTTAGTTATGTTGAGAAAGTCTCTCTTCAAAACCTTCTCTGTTGTACTTTTAGTTATGTGAAGAAAGTCTCTCTTCAAAACCTTCTCTATTGTACTTTTATTTATGTTAAGAAAGTCTCTCTTCAAAACCTTCTCTGTTGTACTTTTAGTTATGTTGAGAAAGTCTGTTCAAAACCTTCTCTATTGTACTTTTAGTTATGTTGAGAAAGTCTATCTTCAAAACCTTCTCTATTGTACTTTTAGTTATGTTAAGAAAGTCTCTGTTCAAAACCTTCTCTATTGTACTTTTAGTTATGTTAAGAAAGTCTCTGTTCAAAACCTTCTCTATTGTACTTTTAGTTATGTTAAGAAAGTCTCTCTTCAAAACCTTCTCTATTGTACTTTTAGTTATGTTGAGAAAGTCTCTCTTCAAAACCTTCTCTATTGTACTTTTAGTTATGTTGAGAAAGTCTCTCTTCAAAACCTTCTCTCTTGTACTTTTAGTTATGTTGAGAAAGTCTCTCTTCAAAACCTTCTCTATTGTACTTTTAGTTATGTTGAGAAAGTCTCTCTTCAAAACCTTCTCTATTGTACTTTTAGTTATGTGGAGAAAATCTCTGTTCAAAACCTTCTCTATTGTACTTTTAGTTATGTTAAGAAAGTCTCTGTTCAAAACCTTCTCTATTGTACTTTTAGTTATGTTAAGAAAGTCTCTCTTCAAAACCTTCTCTATTGTACTTTTAGTTATGGGAAGAAAGTCTCTGTTCAAAACCTTCTCTGTTGTACTTTTAGTTATGTGAAGAAAGTCTCTCTTCAAAACCTTCTCTATTGTACTTTTAGTTATGTAAAGAAAGTCTCTTTTCAAAACCTTCTCTATTGTACTTTTAGTCATTTTGAAAGAAGACACAGGAAAATGTCACCCATTTTACTTTATTTTTTTGAGAAAACCTGATGCACTTTGTTTTGTACTTTTGATAACTCTCTTCAGTCTGTCCTATTGTACTTTCAGTCATTTTGAGAAACTCCCACGATTTGTTAATGATGTTATTAGTTTCAACTATTATTGCAACATGTATAATACAGATAATCTGGTAAATCACAAGTAAATTATTACTTGTACCAAACTAATACTGTTTTTTAACTCTAATTATAAGAACTGAAATTATAGTAATTGTTTCATCTAATACACAGTATGAAGAATCAAGTCAGGGACCTCTGTCTTCAGGTTTAGTTGTTCTCGGTTTTGAACTGTTGAAATGGTGAAGATTTGGTTTGGTTTGAATTTCATGCAAAGCTACACAAGGGATGTCTATGCTAGTCATCCCTAATTTAGCAGTGGAAAGCAGCTAGTCATCACCACCCACCACCTACTTTTGAGCCACTCTTTTATCAATGAACAGTGGCATTGACCATCATATTTTAGTGCCTCCATGGCTGAAAGGGCGAACATGTTTCGTGTGACAGGGATTCAAACTTGCAATCCTCAGATTATGAGTTTAGTGCCTTAACCACCTGGCCATGAAAGGGTGAAGAACAGATGGTCAGCAACACTTGTGTCCACAAGAGCTTTGTCTGAATCTTTGAACTAAAGAGGGCATTGGTCAATCTTGTTGTAGAGCTCTGAATTTTGTGGCTTGTTAGCCAGGATCAAATCCATGTGATTTCACAAAATATCCCTTGCACTTTAGTCTATTTTGCATTATAAATGTGACAGTCAAACCCTTAGTGTAGGTGGTATGGAGCTACTAAAAGGTTTCCTCTCGTTTGGTCAGTAGTTAATAATTAGGGACAGATAGTTTTAGATTTGTTATCGTAAATTAAGAAAACAAGTTCCATAAATGTGGTTTTCGATCTCATAATTAAAATCAAACTTTCTAACTTAATCTTGACTACAGGGCTGTTGTACAATATCTGAGTTGGACACCTCACATTACTTGACATCTTTGTTTATTGTACATAATTAAACATTTATTTTATATTATTTGATGTGAATAAGTTCCAGGTAGATTTTTTTTCACTTCTAAAATTTCAACTAAACGACCAATCGACGATTTTCTGGCACTGTTCAGTTGACATAAGTGAAATAACTGAATAGTAACCTGTAATGACGAGACAGAAGAATGAATATTAAATACAAGCATTGTCATAAGGAATCAGAATATGATAGAAATCTTAAATGTGGATTAAAAAGAGAATCATAATAGTAAAAACATAGGACATGACCTGAAAATGGAAGAAGTGAATTGTATTATAAAAGTTCATATGTGTGAAAACCAAAGTTAAACATAAGAAAAGAGTTGATAAGTCCTAGAATGTGAGTAGAAAAAGGAAAATGGTACAAAAGTTGAAGCAGAAGCAAATAACAATGTGAAAATACTAAACCAAGAAGTGAAGACCAAGACAAAAGTAGGGTTAGGAAAATGTCTTCGTGTTTACTGTTGTGATATTATAATTGTCAACTAAGAAAATTACAATGCTAAAAACACATTGGAAAGTCTGTGTTAGTGTATTGTTTATGTCCACTGCTGAGAATCAAACTCTGAATTTTAGCTTTATAAGTAAGGCTGTACACTTGTTGCTGACCTGTTGGGAGTCAAGTTAGGAAGAAGTGAATGTGATTTATAGTCTGCATAGAAATGAAATAGCAACCTTACAACCCTTTGTCTGAGTGCAGGTTGTATAAATCTACAATATAACTTTGTTTACAGAAAATAGAATTAATTACATCCAACCCAAAAATGATTGTCGTCCATTCAATAAAACTATACAGCTTAAAACATTCAATAACCAGTATATAGGACATACATAAAAACACTCCTCTTAACAACGAAAAACATCTCCCTTCTACTCTGGTCCGGCATGGCCAGGTGGTTTAAGGTGTTCGACTCTGAGGGTCATGTCGAGTAGCTTTGCATGAAGTTCAAAAACAAACAGACTTATATTTGGCCATTTAACTTGAATTAAAATATCCCTTACACCTTTTCATATGCATTAACTATATTGTACTAGAAATGAGACGCTTACTGTCACCATTAACTATATTGTACCAGAAATGAGACGCTTACTGTCACCATTAACTATATTGTACCAGAAATGAGACGCTTACTGTCACCATTAACTATATTGTACCAGAAATGAGACGCTTACTGTCACCATTAACTATATTGTACCAGAAATGAGACGCTTACTGTCACCATTAACTATATTGTACCAGAAATGAGACGCTTACTGTCACCATTAACTATATTGTACCAGAAATGAGACGCTTACTGTCACCATTAACTATATTGTACCAGAAATGAGACGCTTACTGTCACCATTAACAATATTGTACCAGAAATGAGACACTTACTGTCACCATTAACTATATTGTACCAGAAATGAGACGCTTACTGTCACCATTAACTATATTGTACCAGAAATGATACGCTTACTGTCACCATTAACAATATTGTACCAGAAATGAGACACTTACTGTCACCATTAACTATATTGTACCAGAAATGAGACGCTTACTGTCACCATTAACAATATTGTACCAGAAATGAGATGCTTACTGTCACCATTAACTATATTGTACCAGAAATGAGACGCTTACTGTCACCATTAACTATATTGTACCAGAAATGAGACGCTTACTGTCATCATTATTTATATTGTACCAGAAATGAGACGCTTACTGTCACAATTAACTATATTGTACCAGAAATGAGATGCTTACAATAGCACACAGATAAATAAACATTTCCTGGAAAACTGGATGACCCTTATTATATCACTAAACTTTCTCTGTATATATCACTCGTTCAACTACACCACCACTCCCAGTTTGCCTACAAAAAGTCCACCTTTAGAAAGTGCTTAGGTTGTAAGGTTTCTATCAAGATTTCTTGAACCTACATGTTTTTCTAACATCATATTTATAGTGTGCAATCATCCACACTCACTTTCTGTTTGTTGTTCAAATAAATGTTCTGTCCACTATATTTATTTTCACATCAAAATGAACATTTAGTTAAAATATCTCAAACCCATGGGTGAATTCTGTAGAGTATGGAGTTTACTTAAGAAATTAGTACGTTACAATGGAAACCTTTTGTGAACATCATTTCTGCTGAGACCATTTAAACCATCAAAGTTGTTTCATATTGAATATACTAATTCAGAAGTAATACTATTGTTATATATTTTGAGAAAGTTGTGTAACTTACACTTGTTTATAGTTTGTTTTTTTTGTTGACACTTAGAACAATATAAAACAGTGGAATTGTAAAGGGTATAGAATATCCTTAACACATGTAAGTTTTATTTAATTCAAACCACTTTATATTAGCAGAGTAAATGATGTAGCTCAATAAAGTGTAAGTGTACAATGCAGAACAAATATGAAAGATTGTTCAAGCACGATAAAACATAAGTTATTGGTATATAAAAGGTAATGAGTGACGAAAGCTATAATTAGCAAAAATAGGTTTTTTTTAATTGGGAAGCAGGACTATCGTGTTATTTCAGCAAGAAGATTCATTCAAACTCCTACATATCGTAGCCTTCACCCTTAACAAAGTGAAGCTTTGGTAAAGAGAATTAGTTTATCTGATCATGGATGATGAAAGAGTGAACTTGTTAATAAAGATAGTCACTTGAAGATGAACTTTTGTCCATGATGTCAGCCATCTCTGGACCTCCGACTTAGGGTGACCTGCTCACACCTGGTACACCAAGACTAAATGAGTAGGCCATGCACCTGATGACTGACCTCAGTGACAAAAGGGCTGGAGTGTGCCAGAATTATAGTATATGGAAAGTTGAAGAATGTGTAAGGGGTGTATAATGTGCAGTTGGGAGTGCAACAACCACAATTTTGGACTAAACTACTTATGATATGTGGACAATATAGGGTGGCCATATTACTGATGGTTGTACATTGTTTCTTAGAATTGGCTTGCTAACAAATGAGGCAATGGATGAGAATTGTAACCAAAGGTTGATGGAAAGAATCACCATGGACCACACAGAAGCTCATGACAACTGGGATCAAACAGGACCACAGTGAGCCACCATGGGGAGTTAGCCATCCTATAAGATTGGGACATTGGGCAACTGCTTGATGTGGTGGTATATATAGCCTCCACAAGGTACATAAATGATTGACATTGCCTCCAACTTCTGTTTATCAAGGTCATCAGGCAAGGTAAAGCTTTGGCCTAACATGTAAGGTCCAATAAGTGAGGTAAACAAGTCACTTGTCTGACCTCTGAGGGGGGTTTTAAAGAGAACCAGTTTTTGAGATGTTTTAGGCAGGTTACAGCCTAAAATAGAGGGACTAAAACAAGTACCCCAAAGCTTAACCTGAATCTTGATGGTACAATTCTTGATGCTGTTGCCTACTTAGATGAAATGCAGATAAATGACTGAGAAACCATCATAAACAAGGTTTATTATGAATTTGACCTAGTAAAGTATATCATGATTTACAAGTCAAATGTAAGGTTCAAAAAAGAGGCACCACCGAGAGACTGGCTTTTTACACAGACGATTTGCATCAATTGCATGGAGAAGTATATTTGTCAGTAGCCTTGGCAGACGGGAAAAGCGTTTTTCTTGGGGAAAATTAATTGAAGGTCTCTCCGGCAAACTAATCCAACAACAATAGGTTGAGCAGATATCTCTCTCACAAAGACCGTGTCCATCACAGCATCCTTTGAAATAGTGATATTGACCCAGCTGCTAAAAAAGAAAAAGTTAACAGTGGGAGTTGTTGTGACAACTCTCATTGGAAAAGATAAAATGTAGGTGCCTCCACTGCAACAGGCTAAAGCTAATAGGAGGGAAAACAAAGACTTAACTGCACAAAGTGAAAGTGCAAGGTAATCATCCTGGCCTCTAGTGAGTGGGCAGTGCTATTAGGACCTTATTGTCTAATAATGATGCACATATCGCTCTAACCGTGTTGGCATCACTTTAACAGATGGTCTTCCTTACGACTGTAAAGCTCTTGTTTTGCTTGAAAATCATTACCAGTTGCAGTACGAATTGCAACTGGACTTTATATGAAACATCAATCTATCCTCAGGAGTCAAAGATATAGCAACTCCCTTCAACTGTGTTTCTATACTCCCTCTTTAAAAGTAGGAAGGAGCACGTGCTGTGTCACGTGATAGTGATATAGGTCACTGAGGTGGACTTCATCTGCTTATTATACCTCTCTTGTCACTGTTGAGATGGCAGGGCACCTCTCTTATTGGAATAGCTCCCTAATTGATGAGACACAAATCTCACAGTTGGTGAGTGCTTCATGTCTCACTCAAAACAGCTTGTGGTGGAGAAGGTTGTTCATCACTGATCTCTCTTTGCAGTGATTTTCCATCACATGGGCTCCATAAGTCATATTGGGTGCTCAAAATTACAATTGTTTCTCAGTCTCCTGATTGGTGGTATCTTTGCAGCAACAGCAAATATTCCAGATCCAGGGGAGGATTCCCCAGATCTAACCACTCTATATAGATGTCATCCTTAGTCAGCTCTTAGCTAATTTTTCAACAGACCGTACATCCTTCAAATTCTGTTTCTTCCATCCTTTCTCTCAGTGATTTACATACACAATGTTTCAATACTTTGCTCTATGCTATAGCGAGAATGGTCCACAAATCAGAGAAGTTGGGCCTACTAATAACAGGAGATTCATGGATTTGAGGCATAGGAGTATATTTTCCAATGAGTTGCCTCCATTGTTACAGCACTATGTCTGCAGATTCGTGATGCTATAAACCAGGTTTCGATACTCGTGGTGAGCATAGCACAGATAGCCCATTGTGTACGTTGTGCTTAATTACACACAACCAACCAATCTGAAGAATTGTGATGATTGAACCAAAAGAGACAGGATGTAGATTTATACAGATTACAAATAAAATGGAAATAATAACTTCTTAAAATGTAAACAACGACACACTATGTTACAAGAAAGTCAAAACTACAGCAATACAGTTTATAGTAAGTTAAGTGCCACATGTTTGTGTATGTAACTAGCAATTGGATTGAAGATGTTATTAAACAATAAGCTACTGAAAGTTCTCCTCTTCCTTCACTAACTTAGACTAGCATATGAAAGAGAAACACTGAAACAGAAAGCTCCCAAAGTTGAATGTAAGGTGTTAAAATTAACCCTCAACAAAGCTACAGTTCCAACTTGGGTTTCACAGTAACACTAATAATAGGTGTTTCGGTGTAAGTTACATATTACCAGCAACTGCAGGTTAAAGTTTATAGGAAATAATATTTCCTACCAAATTATACCAGAGCGATGGAATTGTTATAGATATGGGAAACCTAGATATTACAGCTGAAACTGTGAAGACTCAACACACCAAGAAGGCAATACTCCGAGAATGAGTATTCAAATGTTTTTTGTTTGTTAGTTTAGAGTTAAGCACAAAACTACACAAAGGTCAATCTGTATTGATTGTGAAGCAGAAACTAGCATTGTGAAGCAGGAACTAGCTGAGTTTAATAAAGCAAAAAGATAAGCTGAGAATACCCCATCTGCCTCTGAAGAGATAGGAAACTTGTTATATGAAGATTACAGTCCATAGGTTTATTGATGGGAACCTTGCACTTGGGTCTGGCATCGTCTAGTGATTAGGATGCTCAGTTCACAATTTGTAGCTAACAAGTTCGAATCTCGTTTCTAAATATGCTCGTGTTATTAGTCATGACAATGGTGTAATCTCACTTTTTGTTGGTAAAAGTGTAGCCCAGAAGTTGCTGGTGGGTGATATTGACTAACTACATTTCCTCTAATACGTCACTTCTAGTTTGGAGATGGCTAGCACAGAATATTGTTCACTTCTAGTTTGGATATACAGAATATTGTTCACTTCTAGTTTGGATGTACAGAATATTGTTCACTTCTAGTTTGGAGACACAGAATTTTTTGTGAAATTCAACAACAGTCTTGCACTGTTCTCGTTAACACTGATTTTACAGCTGCAATAGTTCGACCCAATTTGGAAATCCCTGAGTACTAAATGACAGTTATAACACCAACAAATGAACTTCATATGAAAACAAAGAGAGCAATCATTTTACCACATAAAATACTCATGAAACATGGGAACACTTTCTTCAGTGGACCTTGTGACTTAGAGCAATATCTCAAAGTGGACCTTATGATTTAGTGCAATATCTCACAAGATTGGAGATGTTGCACCAGTACCGTAGTTAACCAGACAACTCCCACTTGCAAAACAGATTGATGCTTTCAGTACATAGAAGCCATGAAGAAACAAGGAATGACAGAACCAAATATTGGTTCTTGGACCCCACCTGTTGTGGCTATGAAGAAAAATAGAACCACAAGGCTCTGTGTTGGCTACTAGAAAATGAATAAAGTCACAAAGAAGAATGTCTGTCCATTGTCAAGCATTTCTACTTTGAATGTTCTAACTGGATCAAAATGGTTTTTAGCATTTGACCTTAGGAATGTATACAGACAAGTGCAAGTTCAAAGCAAGTAAGGAGAAGACATTCTTTACTGCAGGAAACAGAATATCGTAATTTTTTGTGTTTTCATTTCGATTATAAAGAGTGTTTTATAGATTTCAAAGATTAATGGAATGCGTACTTTTTGAACTGGTGCAGATAGCCATATTGCTTTACACAAATAAACCCTGGAAAATCTACCTGTATGAACTACTTTGAAATTTCATATTCATTAATCTGTATGACATAATTGTGGATTGGAAGACATTTGATAATACTGAGATAGTCTAAGGAAAGTTTTGGATTGGCTGTGGAAATAACCTCAAGCTGAATCCCTAAAAAATGTGAGTTGTTCTGTTAGCAGGTTAGTTTCTATATGACACATAGTCAGCAGAGAGGGTATGTCTCCAGACCTAGTGAAGATTGCTTCTGATCAGAATTGGTCAACACCAGAATACCTGTGCTCTAACTATCATGTTTTCATAAAATTATTATCTGATATAACTCATTCTCTACAAAAATTAATTGAAAAGCTAAATAAGTCTTATTGTAATGCTGATTGTGAATATTCAACGAATAATTAGCAAGTACTCATGTATTAATATATCCAACTCTAAAGGATCCTCTCATTATTGGTACAGAGTACCAAACATGGCATTAGAACTGTTTTGTTGCAAGTGCAACACAGAAAATGACAAGTGGTTGTTTGCTAAAGCAAGATAACAGATGCACTAGAAAGAAGGTGTTGCACATCTCAAAAAAGAGCTAATAAGTGTTTTAGAAGCTGTAAGTCTTTTATACCATTACCTATATAGCAAATGTTTACACTTTCTATGTATAATGAAGACTGAATTGGTTGTTGAATTAGGTAAACCAGAAAGCTAGACAGTACAATGACTCCAAAAAATTCCACGAATACAACTTTGACATTGTGCATCACCCTGGATTGAACTAGAAATGCTGATGCATTATTCTGAAGACTACATGCTACTAAAATTATAAATGTTGTTAAAAGAGCGAAGCCAAAGACAGTGAAAACTACCAAAGTACAAGACGTGACATTCACGAGTAATGATGGAGATTAAATTAAAATTGTTGAGACAATAGATACGAGTTTGAAACTAAATTATTCAGTGGATCAGTAATAATTAAGAAATACCCTCATGGCATACAGCTATTTTATACAGAGTGAAGACAAAGATGCATTGGACATAATTGCATTTATTAGACCTACAAGAGGGCTTATTATGGTAAAAATAGGAAAATACTGGTGGACAGAGGTAACAAGTGCAGCTGGTAGTTTCTTAATCCCTGCATTTTGCAATACTTTATCATCTCTACATCTTTCTAATGTCTGGATATTTAGGTGTTATAAAACACCAGAGGAAAAGTAAGAGAACCTTTCTATTAATTTAGTTGTAATGTATCTGTAGAGAATTTGTGTAAATCATGTGAAATTTGTCACGATTATAAATGTCCATGAGAGAAATAGTGCAGTCACCTACAACAGTATTGTGTTGAAATACCACTTGATAATTTTTCTGTCGATGTGTTTGGTCCTCTGTCACAGAGTAACTATGGGAATAAATACACCATGGTTGAAACAGAAATGTCCAGAATCATACACTATTGTAACAGAACGTAAAGTGCTACACGAAACTCCAGGGAACAAACCATCACCACTGACGTTTGTGACAGAACGTAAAGTGTTACACGAAACTCCAGGGAACAAACCATCACCACTGACATTTGTGACAGAACGTAAAGTGCTACACGAAACTCCAGAAAACAAACCATCACCACTGACGTTTGTGACAGAACGTAAAGTGCTTGGACCTTCTGTCCTTTCATACTGAGAAATAGTCACTTATAAGACCCTTCTATGGAATATGTAGAGAAATTAACAAACGCTGTCAATGCTATACAATACTTTACCCACAAAAGACTTAAATCAGCTAACAATAAATTAAAAATCTGCTATGATGTTAATATTGATAAAGAATTTAAACAAGGAGATATGACATTATTATACAATCTCTGCCACAAGAAAGGATGAATTCCCAAGTTAAGTAGCTATTGGGAAAGATGATACATTATATCAAAAAGAAACTGAGATATAGTTTACAAAATATAGAAGCATTGACAATATAAGCCAAAGATCATTCATCACTATCGTCTCTGGAAATACGTCAGTGAAATAAGCAACAATTGAATAACCTTAGAAAACGATTTGTTAGCAGAACCTCAACCTACTGATAGAGCGAGCACCAGGGATTCATTCGTTCAACTACCTTGGAAAAACACTTCAGGGATATGACAGCCAGTCATATCGTTTGGAGTTTTAATTTAAAGCTTTGTTTTTGAATTTTGCGCAAAGCTACATGAGATCTATCTGCGCTAGCTGTTCCTAATTTAGCAGTATAAGACTAGAGGAAAGGCAGCTAGTTTTCACCACCCACCGCCAACTCTTGAGCTACTTTTTTACCAACGAAATGTGGGATTGGCCGTAACATTATAACACCCCACGGCTGAAAGGGCAAGCATGTTTGGTGTGACGGGGATTTGAATCCGTGACCCTCAGATTGCGAATCGAGCGCCCTATCCACCTACTCGGCCATGCCGGATATAATTTTTTTAGCTTTGTGCCATGTTTATATTTATATATTTGTTAATAGATGGCAGCATCAAACCCTTGTTTATTTATTGTCCTCTATATTTTCCAAATTCAGAATATATTTATTTCATCACTATTAGGAATATACTGAATTTATCATAACAACTATACAAGCATGGAATTAAGCAGACAGATAAAAGACAATTATCAACTTCAACAGCGTGTGTTTATTACTTTCTTTATCTGTTGATAAACAATTTAGAAATTGCCTCGTAGTGTTTAGAGGGCGCTTCTATCACAAATAAAACAAATTCTTGGGCGGTTTTTAGCAAAATGTGTATAAATGTTTATATATTTATGAAAACTGTTTACGTTCTGTTTGTCATGGTGAATCCAACTCCGCAATTTAGAGTTGGGAGCCTGTAAGTTTACTGCATACCCACTGGGTAATGCCTTAGTTTGTCGAAGTGTTTGCACAGTGTCAAAACTTTTGTGTTCAAAAACTGGACAAGAGTGTCAGAAGGTAGGAGGAACAAATCCATTATACGAGTGAATGTGTTTAACATGTCAACACACTGACTAAAAATGTTAAGTTTTAACATTTAATCGGAGCCAGCTACTTATAGTTACAGTTACACGTTGAAGATATTTATTCAGTGGTACTTGTATTAATATGATAATTATAGAAGTTTTTGAGAACTGAGTGAAACCGTACAAATTTCAATGCATAATAAACAAAAAGTTAATTAGGCTGTTCATTATAATTTTACAAAAAAAGAGAAAGTAATGAATTAAGTTTGATTTTTTCCTTTGAGGTAACATTTGTAGTATTACAGCTAATAATAATAATACTGATTCTTCATAAATCAATGATATTATTTCAAATTAAATGTAGTATAGTAGTCCGTGTTTCCGTTAGCTCTATTTTTAAAAGTTAATTATATGTGTTTGAAACCTATACAAGTACTGAACTAGTAAAGGTAAAACTTGTAATTTAAAACAAAAGCAAAGTACTGTTTTTGCTTTAAGTTTACAGTGGCCAGTATTCTGTGTGTGTGTGTTATTATAGCATAGCCATTTTGGACTATCTACTGTGTCCACCAAGAGGAATCAAACCTCAGATTTAGTGTTGTATATCCAAAGACCAGTCTTTTTTTAACAGAAACACTCACTATCTGTTTAAGTCATATACAAAACTCGAAATCCTTTTCCCAACGGTATTTAGGTGAAGCTATCCACACAGCTAACAGTGTTACTTCCTCATACCTCAACTTTTCACACAACATCCAGACTTTGACTCTGAACCTTCTTAATGATTAGAAGAGCAATACATATTTTCTAATATTTATCTGTCCTTAATTTTGAGTTTTTCATTTGGAGGGAAATTGAAATAGCAGCATCAAAAGTGAATAATATATGAATATATCATCAATGTATCAGTAATATATCAATGTGTATTTATTTGTTACTTTTTTATATACTTTATAACCAGACACATTTTCTGTCCTGATATCTGCATGTATATGTTTCTCCAGATTAATCTCTAGTATTTATAGTTATGTAAGTAGGGACAGTTCATCCTGGTACATGAATCACAGTATTCTGTGTGCTTAAATGGAAGAAATTTTGTTGCTTTGCAAGAAACTCCAGGAAATAAATACAGTTTGACTTATTGTCTCATGGTTTTCGTCCTGGTTTTATAAACAAGGAGAGATGTGAGCCTATTTTTCAATGAATGATAATATAAAGTTTTTGTGGGAAGGTAGACATTTAAAGGGGTTTTTTGAACTGACACTGTATTAGTTGATGTGTAGCTTCAGTAGTAAGTAATATTAAGCTTTTGAACACACATCACGTAGACAGTAAGGGACCATTTGGTCCTTGACGGATGCCCTTGCACATCCATCAAAAGTAAAAAGATACCCCTCTATTCTTTATGTTCTGTGGCATTTATGGTTCTTTTTTTGAATTTCTATGAAGTGCTAATCACTACTGTTTTCCAATGGAACACATTGCATGTGTAAATCAATCAGAGAAATACAACTGTCCTAACTGTAGCCTGCTCTTTGTCTTCCAGGTCTTGTCTTTCTGTTTGCAGAATATAACATATGTTGGATTTTCTGGGCAGAAGCAGTTTTATACTTTGAGTGAGGGTGTAGACTGGGGTGAGATTCTTTTCATCCTGTATTTATTTTTTTATTGTATACAATCTGTATCAAGTTGCAAAATATTCTAATTATTTCATTAAAAACACAATTTGTTATGATTAGAAAATCTGTAAGAATGATTTTCTATGGTTTAAATCTCCCACCTTCAGATGACCACCATGACTGTAGCATTTGGACACCTTTTCATCTCCAATTTCAGACATGGGATGCCAACAAAACTTTGAGAGTCATTTGTCAGCCAAAACTTATCAGAAAGAAATGGAATTTTGTGGGTACCATTTTTCTATATTCTGTCTTTCAAGCTGCCAGTATATTTTCAATGATGGTTATGTCAGATTTAGAGAAAGTGGAATCAGTTTGTGATAAAATGTTGTGTAATTCAGGTTAACACATGTGGCAACACTATAGCCATTTGTTGCAAGTATGAGAATGATTGTATCTGTCCTTGTAATATTAACAGTAAATTAAAATGTTCTATAGCGTGGGTGTGGAGGGAACAATCAGTTTCTCAACTGTTGCTTAATAACGGTGGGTTCTTTAGCCAGCTCTCTGCTTCATCTTTCCCCAGAATATGGAACAGTATTTTCTGTATCCAACCCTGAACTATGAAGTGCTCATCTGATTTTGTGTTAATTGATAATGCAGTCTGTTCATAGGCAACACCTGTACACATTAGAACATTCAAGGTAGGAATATTTGTTCCTATGGTAATGTGATGTATGGGATCCCAGAGCCACTGGTTGAATCCGTTGTTCACGTGGTTATGCGATGTGTGGGATCCCAGAGCCACTGGCTGGAATTCATTGTTCATATTGTTATATGATGTATGGTATCTCAAGAGTCACTGGCTGGAATTCATTGTTCATATTGTTATATGATGTATGGGATCCCAGAGCCACTGGTTGAATCCGTTGTTCACGTGGTTAAACGGTGTGTGGGATCCCAGAGCCACTGGTTGAATCCATTCTTCACATGGTTATGTAATGTGTTTGGGGTCCTAGAGCCACTGGCTGGAATTCATTGTTCATATTGTTATATGATGTATGGTATCTCAAGAATCACTGGCTGGAATTCATTGTTCATATTGTTATATGATGTATGGTATCTCAGAGTCACTGGCTGGAATTCATTGTTCATATTGTTATATGATGTATGGTATCTCAGAGTCACTGGCTGGGATTCATTGTTCATATTGTTATATGATGTATGGTATCTCAGAGTCACTGGCTGGAATTCATTGTTCATATTGTTATATGATGTATGGTATCTCAGAGTCACTGGCTGGAATTCATTGTTCATATTGTTATATGATGTATGGTATCTCAGAGTCACTGGCTGGAATTCATTGTTCATATTGTTATATGATGTATGGTATCTCAGAGCCACTGGCTGGAATTCATTGTTCATATTGTTATATGATGTATGGTATCTCAGAGTCACTGGCTGGAATTCATTGTTCATATTGTTATATGATGTATGGTATCTCAGAGTCACTGGCTGGAATTCATTGTTCATATTGTTATATGATGTATGGTATCTCAGAGTCACTGGCTGGAATTCATTGTTCATATTGTTATATGATGTATGGTATCTCAGAGCCACTGGCTGGAATTCATTGTTTGTATTGTTATATGGTGTATGGTATCTCAGAGTCACTGGCTGGAATTCATTGTTCATATTGTTATATGATGTATGGTATCTCAGAGCCACTGGCTGGAATTCATTGTTCATATTGTTATATGATGTATGGTATCTCAGAGTCACTGGCTGGAATTCATTGTTCATATTGTTATATGATGTATGGTATCTCAGAGCCACTGGCTGGAATTCATTGTTCATATTGTTATATGATGTATGGTATCTCAGAGTCACTGGCTGGAATTCATTGTTCATATTGTTATATGATGTATGGTATCTCAGAGTCACTGGCTGGAATTCATTGTTTGTATTGTTATATGGTGTATGGTATCTCAGAGTCACTGGCTGGAATCTTGTTTTCTGATAATTGCCTTACTTGTATTTATTTGTTATACTTCAGTTTTTTACTTATAGCACCCATGAATAAACAGAATACATAAAATAATAATGTAATCTAAGTCTGATTGATAATAATAATGTAATCTGAGTCTGATGTTGGTATTGAAGTCTCACGGCACTGATTGATGTCTAAATGTTGGGTCATTTGAACTTAAATAAACTCATTCTCACAAATTGTAAGCTACTCATTAAAACAACAGTTATGTGTACTTAAATGGATGACTGTTGGAGAAGAAGGGTAGACTACAACAAGTTTTTAATAATGAATATGTGGAATCAACCCTGTTTTCAACTTCCACTTTAAGAAAATTAATATTTCTATAACAGAAGTTGTGTGTCTGATTTTGTAACTTTGCATTGAGCCCCATGTTGTGAAATACAGTATTTTTATTTATTGCAAACTTCTAACAGTCTTAAGAGGTCTTATCCTGATCTATCAAGATCTTGTTACACATTTCATTGGTCCTTATCATGTTCTTTGGAGATCTGATCACATCCTTCCAAGACCTCTTCATGTCCTCACAAGTCTTCCACTTATATATGTATGAATTATGGTAGTTACTCTTCTCTGAACCTTATCCAACAACACATTTGTTTTTAAAGAAGGTGACTATAATTTAGCATAATGTATCAAGCAAGGTGTAATAGCACCTTATAGAGTGATCTGACAACCTTAACTTGTTATTTGTGGGTATACAAGTTTTTTGGAGACTTTGGAACATCTATATGCTGAGATCTTATCCCTTATCTATTTACCAGAGTTTTACCTGCAAGGTTATAACTAATATAAATAAGTAACCTAAGTTTAATTCAAGTACAAAGCATCAGCCCAGTAGAACAAATAACTTGAATCTTTCTATATATGTGTAGTATCTACACTATACCTGTCAGTTTAGTATCTCTACAATCAAAGCATAACCAACTGGCTGGTGATTATATATAAATTAATGGGATACAGATCAATCTTCTAACACTTCAACACTTTTAATACATTTACTAAAAAATAAGGTTAACAACATTTAAATTTACCCCTTTTGTTTCCTTTATTATCCTAGGATCAATATTCTCTAGCCCCTTATCATTCCTTCAGATAACATTCTCCTGGTGCTTGATCTTTCTTTCAGATAACTTATCTTTCTCCTGGTGCCTTATCACTCCTTCAGGTAACTTATAATTTATCATTCTCCTGGTGCCTTATCATTCCTTCAGATACTTTATCTTCCACCTGCTGCCTTATCTTTCCTTTAGACACTTTACATTTCTCCTGGTGCCTTATCACTCCTTTAGGTAACTTATAACTTGTCATTCTCCTGGTGCCTTATCATTCTCCTGGTGCCTTATCACTCCTTCAGGTAACTTATCATTCTCCTGGTGCCTTATCACTCCTTCAGGTAACTTATCATTCTCCTGGTGACTTATCACTCCTTCAGGTAACTTATCATTCTCCTGGTGACTTATCACTCCTTCAGGTAACTTATCATTCTCCTGGTGACTTATCACTCCTTCAGATAACTTATCATTCTCCTGGTGCCTTATCACTCCTTCAGATAACTTATCATTCTCCTGGTGCCTTATCTTTCCTACAGATACCTTATCTTTCTCTTGGTGCCTTATTAATCCTTTAAATACCTTATTTTCCTTCTGTTGCCTTATCTTTCCTTCAGATACCTTATCTTCCACCTGATGCCTTATCTTTCTTTCCGATACTTTGTATTTCCTGGTGCCATATCATTCTTCAGATACCTTATCATTCACCTGTTCCTTATCTTTCCTTCAGATACTTTATCTTCCACCTGGTGCCTTATCTTTCCTTTAGACATGTTACATTTCTCCTGGTGCCTTATCTTTCTTTCCGATACTTTATATTTCCTGGCGCCATATCATTCTTCAGATACCTTATCATTCACCTGTACCTTATCTTTCCTTCAGATACTTTATCTTCCACCTGGTGCCTTATCTTTCCTTTAGACACTTTACATTTCTCCTGGTGCCTTATCACTCCTTTAGGTAACTTATAACTTGTCATTCTCCTGGTGCCTTATCACTCCTTCAGGTAACTTATCATTCTCCTGGTGCCTTATCACTCCTTCAGGTAATTTATCATTCTCCTGGTGACTTATCACTCCTTCAGGTAACTTATCATTCTCCTGGTGACTTATCACTCCTTCAGATAACTTATCATTCTCCTGGTGCCTTATCTTTCCTACAGATACCTTATCTTTCTCTTGGTGCCTTATTAATCCTTTAAATACCTTATTTTCCTTCTGTTGCCTTATCTTTCCTTCAGATACCTTATCTTCCACCTGATGCCTTATCTTTCTTTCCGATACTTTGTATTTCCTAGTGCCATATCATTCTTCAGATACCTTATCATTCACCTGTTCCTTATCTTTCCTTCAGATACTTTATCTTCCACCTGGTGCCTTATCTTTCCTTTAGACATGTTACATTTCTCCTGGTGCCTTATCTTTCTTTCAAATAATTTAATATTCTCCGTGTCCCTCATCTTCTGCTTGGTGTTTCTTCTTCCTTAAAGTGTGTTATTGTTCTTTAAGTGCTATATATCTTCTACGTATCTACTTCTAACAGTTTTGACTGAATCCTAGGTTAGTACCACCTTACTCAATAAACAGAACTGTTTTAGCAATGTTACCCAAACAGTTTTGACTGAATCCTAGGTTAGTACCACCTTACTCAATAAACAGAACTGTTTTAGCAATGTTACCCAAACAGTTTTGACTGAATCCTAGGTTAGTACCACCTTACTCAATAAACAGAACTGTTTTAGCAATGTTACCCGAACGGTTTTGACTGAATCCTAGGTTAGTACCACCTTACTCAATAAACAGAACTGTTTTAGCAATGTTACCCGAACAGTTTTGACTGAATCCTAGGTTAGTACCACCTTACTCAATAAACAGAACTGTTTTAGCAATGTTACCCGAACTGTTTTGACTGAATCCTAGGTTAGTACCACCTTACTCAATAAACAGAACTGTTTTAGCAATGTTACTCGAAATGTTCCTCATTACGTATAATTGGTAGACATGCTGTATTACATATGGTAGCTAGACATGCATTACATGTGGCTGTTAGAGACTGTCATAATGCATGTGGTTACTAGACACATTATTGTATTACATGTGGTGGTTAGCATGTTCTTGTGATGAATATGTTGGACGTCTGCTACCGAAACATGAAGCTGTTGGCTGAGAGGCGCGAGTCAAGCAAATAAATATCTCTAAGTCACAAAAAAATTAAGTTAATAACTTCAATTTGAATATAAAATTTAAAATCTGTGTACCTATCTAGTAAAATGATGAAAATATCAAACATCATAAATGAGATCATTGTAAAAAAACCAGTCTGCAGACTGGTAACTACAACCACTTTATTCCTGTTCAACAACTAATGTCCTTTCTAAGGTTAAGTTCATTACATGTGAAACTAATATTCAAAGTTGTGTTTCCAACTATTCTACTCTACCAGGTACAGAAAGATCATCAAAACCTGGTTGTCTTCTCCTGTCCTGGTTATATTGTAAAAACAGTAAAAACAATCCAATTCTTAATTTTCACCTCGCACCTTACATGCCTTAATTGGGTGTTATTTTTTTTGTTTCTCTCATATGTTTTCTAAGACAACCTTTAGACCTGTATAGAATGATAGTCTTCTAACTGTTCTTGTATTTTGATTTATAATTTTTGCAGATAAATTCAGGAAGATTTTTGTTTGTATAACACTGCTGCTTCAATCAAGCATGTCATTATAATCACAAACAATATAACTATGTCATTGATTTCAATGTGTGTCCTAAATACGAACCCATCTTCTAGGTAAACCTGGTTTAAACATATGAGTTGTAGCTTTTCTGTGTTACACCTAAAATATTTACTTTGTTTGAGTTTGCAATATGCTTGGATAAATGATAGGAAATAGAACTGTGAATATAGTGTTATTAATGGAAGAATGAATATGATAGGGTATTAATAGAAATATTAATATACTATTATTAATAGAGGTATTAATATAGTGTTATTAACAGAAATATTAATATAGTGTTATTATTAACAGAAATATTAATATAGTGTTATTATTAACAGAAGTATGAATATAGTGTTATTATTAACAGAAGTATGAATATAGTGTTATTAATAGAAGTATGAATATAGTGTTATTAATGGAAGAATGAATATGATAGGGTATTAATAGAAATATTAATATACTATTATTAATAGAGGTATTAATATAGTGTTATTAACAGAAGCTATGAATGTGGTAGGGTATCAATAAAAAATATTAATATAGTGTTATTAACAGAAATATTAATATAGTGTTATTATTAACAGAAATATTAATATAGTGTTATTATTAACAGAAATATTAATATAGTGTTATTATTAACAGCAGCTATGAATATAGTGTTATTATTAACAGCAGCTATGAATATAGTGTTATTAATAGAGCTATGAACATAGTGTCATTAATAGAAGCCACGAATATGGCAGGTCATTAACAGCAGCTACGAATATGATAGGGTATTAATAGAAGTACGAATATGGCAGGTCATCAATAGAAGCCACGAATACGGTAGGGTATTAATAGAAGTACGAATATGATAGGGCATTAATAGAAGCCACGAATATGATAGGGTATTAATAGAAGCCATGAATATGGTAGGGTATTAATAGAAGCCACGAATATGGCAGGGTATTAATAGAAGCCATGAATATGGTAGGGTATTAATAGAAGCCATGAATATGGCAGGGTATTAATAGAAGCCACGAATACGATAGGGTATTAATAGAAGCCACGAATATGGTAGGTCATTAATAGAAGCCACGAATATGATAGGGTATCAATAGAAGTATGAATATGGTAGGGCATTAATAGAAGCCACGAATGATAAATGTATTAATAGAAGTATGAATATGGCAGGTCATTAATAGAAGTACGAATATGATAGGTCATTAATAGAAGTGTGAATATAGTGTTATTAATAGAAGTGTGAATATGGCAGGTCATTAATAGAAGTATGAATATGATAGGTTATTAATAGAAGTGTGAATATAGTGTTATTAATAGAAGTGTGAATATGGCAGGTCATCAATAGAAGCCATGAATATGATAGGTTATTAATAGAAGTGTGAATATAGTGTCATTAATAGAAGTATAAAACATGATAGGGCAGTAACAGAAAACATTAACGCAACGTTATTAATAGAAGCCACGAATATGGCAGGTTATCAACAGAAGTACGAATACGATAGGGTAATAATAGCCACGAATATGGTAGGTCATCAACAGAAGTACGAATACGATAGGGTATTAATAGAAGTATGAATATGGCAGGGTATTAATAGAAGCCATGAATATGATAGGGTATTAATAGAAGTATGAATATGGTAGGTTATTAATAGAAGTATGAATATGATAGCGTATTAATAGAAGTATGAATATGATAGCGTATTAATAGAAGTGTGAATATGGTAGGTTATTAATAGAAGTATGAATATGATAGCGTACTAATAGAAGTATGAATATGGTAGGTTATTAATAGAAGTGTGAATATAGTGTTATTAATAGAAGTATGAATATGGTAGGTTATTAGCAGAAGTATGAATGTTGTGTTACTAATAGAACTATGAATGTAGTAGGTTTTAAATAGAAGTGTGAAAATGATAGGTTATAAACAGAACTCTGAGCATGATAGGTTATAAACAGAACTCTGCGCATGATAGGTTATAAACAGAACTCTGAGCATGATAGGTTATAAACAGAACTCTGAGCATGATAGGTTATAAACAGAACTCTGAGCATGATAGGTTATAAACAGAACTCTGAGCATGATAGGCTATAAATAGAACTCTGAGCATGATAGGCTATAAATAGAAGTGTGAAATCTCTGATGTTCATATTGTAAATGCAAACATTGATACTTATGAGAGAGGAATCAGCAAGAAGATTAAATAACCTTTTGACTTTCCCAGATTACCATATGTAGTGTACCGTTCAGATTACCATATGTAGTGTACCGTTCAGATTACCATATGTATTGTACCGTTCAGATTACCATATGTAGTGTACCGTTCATTGAAGAATACCACCAGTTTGTTATTGTTAAACAGAAACTCTCAGTATCCTAATATCTGATATTAATAGTCTATCATCCACATGTTAATAGTACACAGCATCTGAATGTATAAAGTCATTAATGTTTGATGAACAGCAAATGCTTGGTGGTAAATTAACGTTAGAAATATGTGGAAAAACTAGTAGGGGAATGTATACCACATGATTTACAAGTCCTTAAAAGCACACAGGTTTATGCTTATTAATCAACAATAAAACTGTGAGAGGATTGACTCAGCAGCTAAGTATCACCACAGCAGGTTGTGCCTGTAGGGTGTTTGGGTCACTGCCCAAATTGCTGTTTTTGTAAGATAGGGTGTGCCTCAGGCTATCTGTGAAGAACTTGTTTGAGTATTCTAGTTATGTGGCTGTTGGTCTATCTAGGATGAACTGGCACCTGTTAAACCAAGCTAGTGGAAAGAGGCCAGGAGAATTTTGACTGAAATTACAGGAGCATCATTTAGTTGTAAGTATAAACAATTAACGATGTTCCTTCTGTAGTCTTTATTCTTTAGACCAGGTAGTGAGAACTGAAATGCTGTGTAATATATTTTTTATGTTTATCTTTAGTATGTCTTTCAGTTTAGTGGAGAAACCAGCTTCTTTCTAGTGATTTAGGAAATAGGATAATTAACATGAAGCTAGTACAAATGTTTTACAGCTTTGTTATTGGAAAGTTTATAAATAGCCTAACCAAAACCAGTGAAACTAAGTGTGTACAGTATAAATACATGGTAGCTATTTTAGTGTGAGAAGTGAAACAGTAATTACATCTTAAATATTTTATGTGATTAGCTAAACTGGAATATACAATTTCTTTATAAGCTTGACCCACTTTCATATTAAAATAAATATTTGTATTACTTTGTTAACCTTTATTTATTTAACAACGTGTAAGGAAGAATTTAAAACAACATGTATCTAACAGTAAACGTTTTTAACTTATTTATATATTAGCTGATTTCCTTGAGGCCTGATTATTTTGATTTCATTCTCTCAAGGTAAGTGGCATCCATAGATTGCTGTATTTGTAAGAATAACTTTGTTTAGAGGTATAAAACAATAGAATTTGAGAAGTTTGCTGAATTTCCCTCTGAAATATAAGATGAAAGTGCAGCTTTGTTTGAATGTTTATAATATTTAATAGTTCATATTTTGGAACTTAAGTATACCGAAATTGTGAACATTTTCTGTTCCTTTGTTTTTAGAATGAGGGTTAAGTAGATTTATAAAGAAATATTCAATGTTTAGTAGTTACATTAATAATGGTAGTGAAATTATTTTAACACAAGAACGTTTGGTAATTTTATGAAATTATTTTTTCATGTAAAAAGATAAATATCACATTTTACAACAAGTTTGTGAAATGTTTCTTCCGGTGATTTAATGTGGTAAACAGGTGCTGTATTCACTAATACCGGTTACATTGTCTGAGCAAATAAATAAATGTAGTTCACTTTCAAGTCATTATTTTGACTTTTTGAACATCTGCATGTATTATATCACCAAGGTAAGAAAACCTGTACTTTATATACAGATAGAAGTGATTATGAAAAACAGTTGTTTTATCAAAGTGGAATTGTCAGTAATTTTCTTGTATGTTTTTTAATTTTTATAAACAGTCGTGTGTGCTGTGGTATACAACCTCTTCATAGTACAGGTGCTAAATGTATTTATAAGTAATCAGTGTTTGTATTAGAATTATTTTCTATATTTCACCTCTACAAACACTGATATAGTTTCATTTCTTAAAACATAGAAATTATGAACCTTATAACTGGTAATTTTCAGAAAATACCACAATACGAAGATATTTGTCTCTGTTTTTGTGCCTTTCATTGAAAAAGGATGTAAATACTCACTAATGAAACTCTCTGTATTACTTAAAATAACCAACTACTGCATGAAACTCTCTGTATTACTTAAAATAACCAACTACTGCATGAAACTCTCTGTATTACTTAAAATAACCAACTACTGCATGAAACTCTCTGTATTACTTAAAATAACCAACTACTGCATGAAACTCTCTGTATTACTTAAAATAACCAACTACTGCATGAAACTCTCTGTATTACTTAAAATAACCAACTACTGCATGAAACTCTCTGTATTACTTAAAATAACCAACTACTGCATGAAACTCTCTGTATTAATTAAAATAACCAACCACTGCATGAAACTCTCTGTATTACTTAAAATAACCAACCACTGCATGAAACTCTCTGTATTACTTAAAATAACCAACTACTGCATGAAACTCTCTGTATTACTTAAAATAACCAACCACTGCATGAAACTCTCTGTATTACTTAAAATAACCAACCACTGCATGAAACTCTCTGTATTACTTAAAATAACCAACTACTGCATGAAACTCTCTGTATTACTTAAAATAACCAACTACTGCATGAAACTCTCTGTATTACTTAAAATAACCAACTACTGCATGAAACTCTCTGTATTACTTAAAATAACCAACTACTGCATGAAACTCTCTGTATTACTTAAAATAACCAACCACTGCATGAAACTCTCTGTATTACTTAAAATAACCAACCACTGCATGAAACTCTCTGTATTACTTAAAATAACCAACTACTGCATGAAACTCTCTGTATTACTTAAAATAACCAACCACTGCATGAAACTCTCTGTATTACTTAAAATAACCAACGACTGCATGAAACTCTCTGTATTACTTAAAATAACCAACTACTGCATGAAACTCTCTGTATTACTTAAAATAACCAACTACTGCATGAAACTCTCTGTATTACTTAAAATAACCAACTACTGCATGAAACTTTCTGTATTACTTAAAATAACCAACTACTGCATGAAACTCTCTGTATTACTTAAAATAACCAACTACTGCATGAAACTCTCTGTATTACTTAAAATAACCAACTACTGCATGAAACTCTCTGTATTACTTAAAATAACCAACTACTGCATGAAACTCTCTGTATTACTTAAAATAACCAACTACTGCATGAAACTCTCTGTATTACTTAAAATAACCAACTACTGCATGAAACTCTCTGTATTATTAAAATAACCAACTACTGCATGAAACTCTCTGTATTACTTAAAATAACCAACTACTGCATGAAACTCTCTGTATTACTTAAAATAACCAACTACTGCATGAAACTCTCTGTATTACTTAAAATAACCAACTACTGCATGAAACTCTCTGTATTACTTAAAATAACCAACTACTGCATGAAACTCTCTGTATTACTTAAAATAACCAACTACTGCATGAAACTCTCTGTATTACTTAAAATAACCAACTACTGCATGAAACTCTCTGTATTACTTAAAATAACCAACTACTGCACGAAACTCTCTGTATTACTTAAAATAACCAACTACTGGATGAAACTCTCTGTATTACTTAAAATAACCAACTACTGCATGAAACTCTCTGTATTACTTAAAATAACCAACTACTGCACGAAACTCTCTGTATTACTTAAAATAACCAACTACTGCACGAAACTCTCTGTATTACTTAAAATAACCAACTACTGCACTCTCTGTATTACTTAAAATAACCAACTACTGGATGAAACTCTCTGTATTACTTAAAATAACCAACTACTGCATGAAACTCTCTGTATTACTTAAAATAACCAACTACTGCATGAAACTCTCTGTATTACTTAAAATAACCAACTACTGCAACCTTTATATTCTTTGAAGTTATCCACCAAGATTTATTTAACATGGAGTACATAAAGATCTTGCAGAGTTTTCAAAGAAATTGGTTCACTGTAGTTCTTAAGGTTTATGTGTGTGAGGTTGTTTTGTTTGTTTTTTGTTCAAAGCTACAAGAGAACTTTCTGTGCTAGCCATCCCCAATTCAGCAGTGTAAGAGTAGAGGGCAAGAGAGCTATCTGTGCTAGCCATCCCCAATTCAGCAGTGTAAGAGTAGAGGGCAAGAGAGCTATCTATGCTAGCCATCCCCAATTCAGCAGTGTTATAGTAGAGGGCAAGAGAGCTATCTGTGCTAGCCATCCCCAATTCAGCAGTGTAAGAGTAGAGGGCAAGAGAGCTATCTGTGCTAGCCATCCCTAATTCAGCAGTGTAAGAGTAGAGGGCAAGAGAGCTATCTGTGCTAGCCATCCCTAATTCAGCAGTGTAAGAGTAGAGGGCAAGAGAGCTATCTGTGCTAGCCATCCCCAATTCAGCAGTGTAAGAGTAGAGGGAAGGCAGCTGGTCATCACCACCACCACCAACTCTTGTGCTACTCTTTACCAATGAATAATGGGATTGACAATTACATTATAATGACCCCATGGCTGAAAGGGCCAGCAGGTTTGGTGTGATGAGGATGATGTTTTATATGGCAGTTCCATGCTATTAAAATTATTTTTTATAATGCACTTTGGTGGTGACATTTGAAAAATAAAACTTGTGAACATGTTTTAATTGGACTTTATTAATTTTATAGTATTTGGTAAGAATAGAACAAAGTTGTGTAAGTTACAGTTGGGTTTATGAGTATTGTCAGACTAACTGTGTCTGTTTTACTCTTATACTCAATAATAGTTGTAGTGTAGTAAATATTGTTAGTTGTATGAACATTAACAGTTGTAGTGTAGTAAATATTGTTAGTTGTATGAACATTAACAGTTGTAGTGTAGTAAATATTGTTAGTTGTATGAACATTAACAGTTGTAGTGTAGTAAATATTGTTAGTTGTATGAACATTAACAGTTTTAGTGTAGTAAATATTGTTAGTTGTATGAACATTAACAGTTTTAGTGTAGTAAATATTGTTAGTTGTATGAACCTTAACAGTTGTAGTGTAGTAACTATTGTTAGTTGTATGAACATTAACAGTTTTAGTGTAGTAAATATTGTTAGTTGTATGAACATTAACAGTTTTAGTGTAGTAAATATTGTTAGTTGTATGAACATTAACAGTTTTAGTGTAGTAAATATTGTTAGTTGTATGAACATTAACAGTTTTAGTGTAGTAAATATTGTTAGTTGTATGAACATTAACAGTTTAGTGTAGTAAATATTGTTAGTTGTATGAACATTAACAGTTGTAGTGTAGTAAATATTGTTAGTTGTATGAACATTAACAGTTGTAGTGTAGTAAATATTGTTAGTTGTATGAACATTAACAGTTGTAGTGTAGTAAATATTGTCAGTTGTATGAACATTAACAGTTGTAGTGTAGTAAATATTGTTAGTTGTATGAACATTAACAGATGTAGAGTAGTAAATATTGTTAGTTGTATGAACATTGACAGATGTAGTGTAGTAAATATTGTTAGTTGTATGAACATTAACAGTTGTAGTGTAGTAAATATTGTTAGTTGTATGAACATTAACAGTTTTAGTGTAGTAAATATTGTTAGTTGTATGAACATTAACAGTTTTAGTGTAGTAAATATTGTTAGTTGTATGAATATTAACAGTTGTAGTGTAGTAAATATTGTTAGTTGTATGAACATTAACAGTTGTAGTGTAGTAAATATTGTTAGTTGTATGAACATTAACAGTTGTAGTGTAGTAAATATTGTTAGTTGTATGAACATTAACAGTTGTAGTGTAGTAAATATTGTTAGTTGTATGAACATTAACAGTTTTAGTGTAGTAAATATTGTTAGTTGTATGAATATTAACAGTTATAGTGTAGTAAATATTGTCAGTTGTATGAACATTAACAGTTGTAGTGTAGTAAATATTGTTAGTTGTATGAACATTAACAGATGTAGAGTAGTAAATATTGTTAGTTGTATGAACATTGACAGATGTAGTGTAGTAAATATTGTTAGTTGTATGAACATTAACAGTTGTAGTGTAGTAAATATTGTTAGTTGTATGAACATTAACAGTTTTAGTGTAGTAAATATTGTTAGTTGTATGAATATTAACAGTTTTAGTGTAGTAAATATTGTTAGTTGTATGAACATTAACAGTTGTAGTGTAGTAAATATTGTTAGTTGTATGAACATTAACAGTTTTAGTGTAGTAAATATTGTTAGTTGTATGAACATTAACAGTTTTAGTGTAGTAAATATTGTTAGTTGTATGAATATTAACAGTTTTAGTGTAGTAAATATTGTTAGTTGTATGAACATTAACAGTTGTAGTGTAGTAAATATTGTTAGTTGTATGAACATTAACAGATGTAGAGAATTAAATATTGTCAGTTGTATGAACATTAACAGTTTTAGTGTAGTAAATATTGTTAGTTGTATGAACATTAACAGATGTAGAGTAGTAAATATTGTTAGTTGTGTGAACATTAACAGTTTTAGTGTGGTAAATATTGTTAGTTGTATGAACATTAACAGTTGTAGTGTAGTAAATATTGTTAGTTGTATGAACCTTAACAGTTGTAGTGTAGTAAATATTGTTAGTTGTATGAACCTTAACAGTTTTAGTGTATTAAATATTGTCAGTTGTATGAACATTAACAGATGTAGTGTAGTAAATATTGTTAGTTGTATGAAGTATGTATGGAACGTATAGTATACAGTTGGTATTGATGTATCTATAGAACGTTGTGTCATTATTAATTGGTCACACTGTTCTGTTTTACCTTAATTTGTTGAAACGTTAGGTTTGTGATGTGGCTGATAAGTGCATGTTACTGTGACGCAGATATCTAAATAAAATTGTTGTGGTTCCGGTAATAAATGTTGATTGTCTTCTGTGGAGTGTATCTGTCTAGGAGGTATGCATGTTATAAATGTTGATTGTCTTCTGTGGAGTGTATCTGTCTAGGAGGTATGCATGTTATAAATGTTGATTGTCTTCTGTGGAGTGTATCTGTCTAGGAGGTATGCATGTTATAAATGTTGATTGTCTTCTGTGGAGTGTATCTGTCTAGGAGGTATGCATGTCATAGGCGTAGTCTCTATAGTAAGATGAATAATATTCATATAGGTTGTATACTAAACCAGTTTTATCAACTATGCAGAAGCAGTTTTTTAATACATTAATTTTACGACATAAATAATAAGTTGATCGACCTGTTTAATTTTTTACTTGCATTTTTGTTTGTTCACTAGATGTCAGTTTGCACGAAGCAGTCCGTGAAACGTTCGACAACGTTTCATAATGCATATAAAAAGTACAATTTGTAATTTATTATGCGATATTTAAAATACTTTGATAATGAAACATCAAACAACACGACATTTCTCATTAATCTGTTTTAGCAATCAAGCGTGACCTGCCAAAATGTTTTGTAATTTTCTACTTTATATTTTTTGTTTTTAATTTTTTGTACAGGGTTAATCGAATAATTGTTTTATAATCTCGAAATATATTTTCGACTAATACGTTTATTATCACCATATAGATGTAATAGTTGGCGTTTTTAGAACCGCCAGACACGTAAAGTATGCGAAATTAGTATTTTTGGATATGTAGACAAGGTGCTTTCCTGAGATCGAAAACAACGAGTGGACAGACACCGTACCATTTTGGGGTCTGTGTCTGCGCGCTCAAAGTTTGCGTTGCACGTGTTTGTAAGAGGGATCATCTATGTATGTTGACATAACAAAATAAATAAAGTGTGTGGAATTTGACGCATGATTTGTGTTATCACTGTTTTTCTAAACTATAATTTCTGAGTAATTTTAAACTGTTCATGTGTCGTACTAATCTTCTCTACTAGTGAAACTGTTTCTGTCTAAGTAATGGACTTAGTTATATTTTCAGTATTATTTGGTGTGTGGCCAGTAATTAAGTTTGTACTGAAGGATCTTAAATTAAAAATGTATATATACACACACTCATAACAAGTAGATGATGACGTTGAAGCTGGTTTTTTTCAAACGAATCGCTTTAAAACATTTAACATGTACTGTGAAGTGTTGAGCGGGGTGGTATGATTTAATAAAACAATATTTTTTATTGTTCGTTTTCATTTTGACTTCTGCGAGAAGTTTTTATTATGCTGTGTACATCCCATGAGGCATTTTTATTATGGCAGAGGGGGAGAGCCTAACGTGTAATGAGGCCAACTTGAAATAATCCAAAACAAGTTTGATGGACGGCATTGGTTGAGAGGCCAAAGATATTTAAGGTGGAAAATGCGTTACACCCTCTCGCTAGCGACGACCCTTGTTTTCATTTCACGTTCTGATATTTATTACTTTGGGTGATTGTAAATTTTTATATATATATTAATTCAGTTTCATTTCAGTAGCCATCCGTGCGAGTTCTGGGGTTTGATGGGTTAGTTTAATGAAGTTATTACTGTAAGTCTGTTGTCTTAAAACCCGAACTATTTTTATTTGTTGAGCAATGTCACCTATTGTGTGTTAGCTGGCGTTCATTCGTTGTAATTTGGCAACCAAGTTTACAATGGTAACCAATGTATATTTTTATGTTGTTTTTTGGTCTACACTAGTTTGAGGTTTTAGAACTAAGTTCGACATCTTAAGGTATAGGTGGTTAAGTCTTCTAGTTAGGGGATTACAATTTAAGACCTCACTAAGTTCAAATGACCGTGATTAAAGTATTGAATAGTGCCCTCTAGCGGTACGTTTACAAAGCTAGGTACATATACAGGGTAGCACATTGTGTAGTAAATATTAGTGATAAAAGTGTGAACCGTAACACCAGCACAAGTTACTCTCCCAGTTAATAACAGGGAAGAATACAGAAGTGGTGCAAAGTAGTTTGTTGGAAGACATAACGACATGCTGTGAGCCCAGAGCGACGGAACCACGCGCTGCCCATAAATATTAGTAATTTGAAATGGGAAGATATAGAAAATCAGTTCACAAAACAACAAGCGATAAAAGACAGGATATTAACTTCTGGTTGTTACAGAGCTTTGTTCTGACCTTTAACGAATATTTTAACAGTTTATCATAATCAGCAACTGTTGACGACCTGTCTTCATTGAGACGGTGGGTTTTGGCCTACTTCTAACAAAAAGAAAGATTCAGTGTTAAAAATAGTCTGCAAGGTTCCAGCAGTGTAGCCTAAAATCTCTTTGTTTTGCAGGGAAAAGTCTCCAGATAATTCTTTTTACATTAAAGCAATCCTGCAACTATATGTAATGCAGTTTGTCAAAATTTGTATAGAACAAAGCGCGCGTTTCTGCTGGTAGGTACATCAACAGACGAGGCGCCAATTTGTCTCATTTGACATTCTTTCGGTTGGGCATGGTTGATAATCCATATATTGTGAAACAGTTACATGTACAAGTTTTCAATGATACATAAGGCAGTGCAGTGTGGACTTTATCCAATCGTCATGATTGTGATGGATGTTTCAATTTCATATCGATTTATTGATATTAAAAAGAACATAGCTGATATAAGGAATAGTCGCGTACTTTTAATAATCTAGGGAAAACATTCAATAGTTTGGCACGTGGTTTTAGGTACATACAGCGATTGTATTATACCATTCAGTGTATCTGTATATTGGTAGTACATGTGTATTTGACAGGCTAGATGTAGCGAAGGGATAATTTAAGAGTGTATTATATCACTCTGTGTATTCTTGTGCATGGTGAGGAGACCTCCCAGTGAAGGTTCTGTGTTTTCAGTTTCACTTCCGTGAGATTCAAACTTCCACCCTCGTGTTTGCCGTGCGTGGTGACCCGTGAAGGAGACGAGAGGTTTCTGATGGTTGAGGGGTTCACCAACAGCCACTTTGGCTTTGAATACCTGTAGATGGGTGGCCCCTCTTGGGTCGGTCGACTGACCTTGTTGGGGTATGGTCAACTGAGTATCAACAAGTGTGTAGATATTATGCTTGATGCTGGGTATAGTGCTCGTGAAACCCTGGTGTTGCTGCAGTTTCCTTGTTTGTCATTATAGTGAGTCCCTTCATGGTGGGTGAAGACAGTGGTCACTGACTCTTCTCTTTATAGTGGATCCCCCAATCCTTGAAAGAAACAACAAATGAAATTGTAAAAAAAAACACAACAACTGCTAATTGGTAAGTGACCAAGCACAAACGACTCTGTTACGACTGCAATCAGAACTTGCCCCACTGTTTTAATTTTTCATTGTTTGTCTAACAAATCCTTGGGGCAAATGTCTCCATTTTTCAATTAAAAGGAATCAGAGGGGCTTACTGACTCCCCCAAGTCAGTGAGGAAGTTGTGCTCTGGAGACATTCTTGTGGAAACATCTACACCTTCTCATAGTGAAGGCCATTGGGGATTTATCAATTTCATTTACTCTCCTTGCGAGTTTGAATTTCTTCCGACGCATGATCATTGAGAGAGATATTAAGAACAATGCCGAGTGAGAAATCCTCACTGTTTTCTCCAACCAAGGAGTTTTCAATGTTTGCTGTATTTCCAATCGTAAAGATGGAATTATGATGCCGAAAGATGTCTTAATTTTGACATTTGTATCACAAGTCGATTTGCCTCCGTCAAGGCAGGTTATTTGAATTGTAATGTGCACCCATATATTCATAATCCCCTCAGATATTTCCAGTGTCAGCGGTTCGAACAGTCAGAGACGTTTTGTTGGAGTTCTTTGTCACGTTCTCATTGTGGTGATATAGACTATGATTCCTACGAGTGTCAGATGGACCTTCACTGTATCAATTCTGGTGATATAGACAATGATTCCTACGAGTGTCAGATGGACCCTCACTGTATCAATTGTGGTGATATAGACTATGGTGAATACGAGTGTCAGATGGACCCTCACTGTATCAATTGTGGTGATATAGACTATAGTGAATACGAGTGTCAGATGGACCATCACTGTATCAATTGTGGTGATATAGAGTATGGTGAATACGAGTGTCAGATGGACCCTCACTGTATCAATTGTGCTGATATAGACCATGATTCCTACGAGTGTCAGATGGACCCTCACTGTATCAATTGTGGTGATATAGACTATGGTGATTACGAGTGTCAGGTGGACCCTCACTGTATCAATTGTGCTGATATAGACCATGATTCCTACGAGTGTCAGATGGACCCTCACTGTATCAATTGTGGTGATATAGACTATGGTGATTACGAGTGTCAGATGGATCCTCACTGTATCAATCATGGTGATTCACACTTCTCTTATTACCAGTTTTGCCCTAAGTCGGTGAAGGAATCACAGTGTTTATGAACTGTCCATAATATTTCTTACCCCAGGGCTTGGAAGTTATTGTCCCCAATTATGTTTTGGACATATACTGTTGCACTATGTTCCACTGCTACAGCAGAAGTGTAGACAGATTTTTCCATGCTTCCAACATAGTCGCTCTTGAACCATGTAAGAGTCTTTCGCCCTGTCTGGATAAGCGAATGGACATCTACTCGTGTCTCTCCTCATCATTCCTTACAGTGATTGCCTTGATTCACTTCCTGGCTTGTGACATCTACTTGGATCGACCTTCAGCTCTGAGATGTAGAAAGATTATGCCTTCCTTTGCTGGGATTTGTGTCTGATAACAGAGATCTGCCCACTCGACCCAGGGCAGAATCCACGGATACCGACAGATCTCCTTCTACTAAAGAAAAACAATGTGGTCGTAAACTGAAAGGTTCTCTGCCCAGTTCTCCTCCACCTAGTAAAAATGGCTACTTTGATACAGTGTAACTGTCAAGGTTTCCATTCTGATATGGATGACATTAAATCCGTGATTTATTTATATCATCCTGTGTGTCTTTCCTTATAGGAAACATTTCTGAAACTTGCCAGTACGGTTACCTTTCGGTCTTTACATCAGAATGACAGGTTATGTGATGGACAAGTACATGGACAGAATGGCATTGTTAGCCGACCAATACATGCCCACTGTGTCTTTCCAACTTGATTTACCCTTGGAAGGCACAGCTATCCGTGTTTCCTTGGGTCGTACCATCACTGTTTGTTCTGTACACCTGTCTCCTGCAGAGACTTGTGATATAAAAAGACCTTGATGATCTTGTTGAACGGTTACCTTTTAATCCTGGGCAACTTTAATGGACACAATCCCTTCTGGGTTGATGATGATATTGATGGGAGGGGTTATCCCATTGAGTGTATGCTCTCGGATCATAACCTTTCTCTGTTAAAAACTGGTTCTTATACTTATTTTCATGCACCTAGTCAGCTCAGCAGGAAAGGATAAAAGTCAAAAGGAATCTTGGATTAAGTTTACAACTAGCACCTCTTCTACCACGAATCCCAAAATCATCTGAGACAAGATTCGGAAGGTCAGTGAGAAGACTTCCGAATCTTTGTGAAGGTACGACATTTTGTGAGACCACCATCCTATGGGTTGTGTGGTCATGAGAAGACTTCCGAATCTTTGTGAAGGTAACACATTTTGTGAGACCATCATCCTATGGGTTGTGTGGCCATGAGAAGACTTCCGAATCTTTGTGAAGGTACGGCATTTTGTGAGACGACCATCCTATGGGTTGTGTGGCCATGAGAAGACTTCCGAATCTTTGTGAAGGTACGGCATTTTGTGAGACGACCATCCTATGGGTTGTGTGGCCATGAGAAGACTTCCGAATCTTTGTGAAGGTACGATATTTTGTGAGACGACCATCCTATGGGTTGTGTGGCCATGAGAAGACTTCCGAATCTTTGTGAAGGTACGATATTTTGTGAGACGACCATCCTATGGGTTGTGTGGCCATGAGAAGACTTCCGAATCTTTGTGAAGGTACGGCATTTTGTGAGACCACCATCCTATGGGTTGTGTGGCCATGAGAAGACTTCCGAATCTTTGTGAAGGTAACACATTTTGTACCATCCTATGGGTTGTGTGGCCGTTTACCTATTTTTTCTGGAATGTTTTACTGGACATGCGATTCAAAGTCTCTGTGGGTTCAACACTTCTTCGTTCTTTTACGCATGAACTTGGAGTTCCTAAGGGCTTTGTCATGAGTGTCATACATTTCAGTGCCAAGATCTATGCTATCATTGCACAGTGTCCTAATCCACTTCTAAATGGCCTCTATATCGACGACCTCCACATCTCATGCGGTCGTTGAACATGAGATTTACTTCGAGGCAGCTTTAGACTGCTCTCAGTTACTCGTTGAAATGAACCACAACAAACGGTTTCATCTTTTTTTTCTTCTTCTCTAAAACCGTTTGCATGCATTTTGCTGCCAGCGGGTATTAACCTTGATCGAACTCTGCCTCGGTGGTGTTGTTTTACTCATAATCCATGAGGCCAAGCTCTTTTGGTTTATATTTGATCGTAAGGAGAAAGTTGCCCTAACTAGGCCACACATTGGTAACAGTTTTCATCTCATTGTTTTCTTTCATCTGGAACTAATCCACCAATCTGTGACCTTTGTGACGACTTTCAACGACGGAATAATTTTAAACATGTTTTTCTCTACGTGTTTACCCCTTACGTTGGACAATGTCCAAATTGCGTTTTTTAACTTTTTATGAACCATTGTCCTTTCTATTTATATTTAACTATTTTCATCTGAATTGTGTACATTGTTTAGTTTTACTTTATTTTATACCAGTTGTTTAGGACAAATAGTCTAGTTGATTTGTGCTAATAAACGTCAACCAACCAATTTATATAGCGTGTGTTTGACAAACTAGATGTAGCGGAGTGATATTTTAATTGTATTATATCATTCAGTATATCTTTATATTAATAGTATATGTGTATCTGAGTGATAATTTAATTGTATTATATCATTCAGTATATCTTTATATCAACAGTATATGTGTATCTGAGTGACAAGTTAATTGTATTATATCATTCAGTATATCTTTATATCAACAGTATATGTGTATCTGAGTGATAAGTTAATTGTATTATATCAGTGTATCTGTATACGGATGATGTATATACATACACACATGAAGTTTTAGAAATTTCAGTCTCAACGGAGTGCTGTATTGTTGTGTTAATTATTACTATATTGTAGTGTTAATTATCACTATATTGTAGTGTTAATGCTGTATTATTAATTATTACTATATTGTAGTGTTAATGCTGTATTGTTGTGTTAATTATTACTATATTGTAGTGTTAATTCTGTATTGTTATGTTAATTATTATTATATTGTAGTATTAATGCTGTATTGTTGTGTTAATTATTACTATATTGTAGTGTTAATTCTGTATTGTTATGTTAATTATTACTATATTGTAGTATTAATGCTGTATTGTTGTGTTAATTATTACTATATTGTAGTGTTAATGCTGTATTATTAATTATTACTATATTGTAGTGTTAATGCTGTATTGTTGTGTTAATTATTACTATATTGTAGTGTTAATGCTGTATTGTTGTGTTAATTATTACTATATTGTAGTGTTAATGCTGTATTGTTGTGTTAATTATTACTATATTGTAGTGTTAATTCTGTATTGTTGTGTTAATTATTACTATATTGTAGTGTTAATTCTGTATTGTTATGTTAATTATTACTATATTGTAGTGTTAATGTACGCAAATTAACGTTAATTCGTCTCTCTATCGAATACAGGCCGTATATAATTAAGGCTCAAATAATGTTAGGCCTAAGACAAGTCGATTTACATATTTCAGTGTTTGCAGTTAGAAGTCTTGTGTATTATTCTACAAATCGTGTATATAAAGAAGTAATATTGCAGTAATTTGACCACAAACGTTACTAAACTAAAATCTCACAACTACGTTTTTTCCAAACTGTTTTTTTATTTTTCTCCATCGCTATTTTTATCTCGAAATATCGAAGATTTGTTAGGCCTGATGGATTAGGGCGCTATACTCGCAGGATCAACTCCCTATTACTGACTGAACATGCTGGTCCTTTCAATTGTGCGGATGTTATTATGTTACGTTCAATGCTATTTTTCGTTGGTAAAGAGTAATCCAAGAGTTGGCGGTGCTGACTAGCTCTCTTCTCGCCCACATGTTAATTCCAAATTAGGGGATTCTAGTGCAAATAACTTTCGAGTATCTTTGCGCAAAAGTTAAACAAATCCGATTTGTCTTGGACGAGTTTCGATTTTTATGAGTATCTAAAGTGTAAGTGGTTTGTGTTTTTTCTATTTGATATGTCATCAAGCCTAATTTGTCCACCTTATTACTTTTACTGTCCCTGGCCAGTTAAAACAGCTCATTATGCATTAGTACATACAAAACTTGTGTATATGTTTTTAACGTTGTGGGCTATAGCGGAATGACTTTATTTACTCTGGTTTTTAATATATTGGTTTTTTGAGTTGTTGGGTTTTGTTTCTTTCATAGATACAACATTCACGTTCATTGAGCGTTAGTACTTGAATATTCACTTATTTCTTTTTTGTTTTAGTGAGAAATTTTAATTTTTTAAAATAAATTTATTGGCCTCACCAGGCGTGTTCCTGGAATAGGTAACTGAAACTTTGTTCGGTAAATGTCGAGCATGAGTCCTTTGGCAAGGTTCATGTCAGAAAGATTACACACATTAATATAAAATTACACCGTTATATTTGGCAATTCACGTGGTACTGAATTCAGTTTATTCACTGGTGGGCCAGCGAAAAGTTTACTGTGTTAAAATCTGTACATCCATGACATGCTGAGTACAGAGTAGTGAGCCAATTGCGTAAAGTAACATAACGATAGCATTCCTGGTCTAATTAGGTCAGAAGAGATACATAACAAACGACGTTAGATTTAAAACACTGTTATTACCAGTTAGTTAACTGGAAGACGCTAAAAGTCGATTTTTCTCTGAAGAGTGAAACTGAATTGTAGTTGATGTCATTACAGACATATTTAGTGATCACGTAATGATAGTATATTCGTGTATATTCATTAGGCTACAGGAAAGTACAAGTTACCAACATGACAAGAAAGGCGTAGCTTGCTGTTTTCCGAGCTGGCGGAAAATATGGTGATATGACACAAAATTATGGACAGATAGAGACTTCGGGTTTCAAATTAAACTAGAACAACAGTTTGGAAAACAAAACAATGGTTAACTCCGCTATTCTCGTTTTCAGGCAAATAATTTATCTCGTAAAGCATGATCAATATTTAAACATGTTTATATGCAAAAACGGCTCGTTTGGGCTGAGAAAACACTTTACATAGAAGAGCGAACAACGTTTCGACCTTCTTCGGTCATCGTCAGGTTCACAAAGAAAGAGGTAACTGACCGGAAGCTGACCACATGTTTGAAAGGGGTTGTGTAACTGTGTGTCGAAATGTAGAGGGCGGTATTAGAACACACAGTTACACAACCCCTTTCAAACATGTGGTCAGCTTCCGGTCAGTTACCTCTTTCTTTGTGAACCTGACGATGACCGAAGAAGGTCGAAACGTTGTTCGCTCTTCTATGTAAAGTGTTTTCTCAGCCCAAACGAGCCGTTTTTGCATATAAATTTCTCAACAAGTGGGTTTCTCGTCATCACTGATTAATATTTAAACATGTTGTTAGTGTGGTAGTAAGTTAACATATTGAAACTTGTTGTTAGTGTGGTAGTAAGTTAACATATTGAAACCTGTTACTGTGGTAGTAAGTTAACATATTGAAACCTGTTGTTAGTGTGGTAGTAAGTTAACATATTGAAACCTGTTGTTAGTGTGGTAGTAAGTTAACATATTGGAACCTGTTGTTAGTGTGGTAGTAAGTTAACATATTGAAACCTGTTGTTAGTGTGGTAGTAAGTTAACATATTGAAACTTGTTGTTAGTGTGGTAGTAAGTTAACATATTGAAACCTGTTACTGTGGTAGTAAGTTAACATATTGAAACCTGTTACTGTGGTAGTAAGTTAACATATTGAAACTTGTTGTAAGTGTGGTAGTAAGTTAACATATTGAAACTTGTTGTTAGTGTGGTAGTAAGTTAACATATTGAAACTTGTTGTTAGTGTGGTAGTAAGTTAACATATTGAAACTTGTTGTTAGTGTGGTAGTAAGTTAACATATTGAAACTTGTTAGTGTGGTAGTAAGCTAACATATTGAAACTTGTTGTTAGTGTGGTAGTAAGTTAACATATTGAAACTTGTTGTTAGTGTGGTAGTAAGTTAACATATTGAAACCTGTTGTTAGTGTGGTGGTAAGTTAACATATTGAAACTTTTTTGTTAGTGTTCTAGTAAGTTAACATATTCAAACTTGTTGTTAGTGTTCTAGTAAGTTAACATATTGAAACTTGTTGTTAGTGTTCTAGTAAGTTAACATATTCAAACTTGTTGTTAGTGTTCTAGTAAGTTAACATATTGAAACTTGTTGTTAGTGTCCTAGTAAGTTAACATATTGAAACTTGTTGTTAGTGTTGTAGTAAGTTAACATATTGAAACTTGTTGTTAGTGTTCTAGTAAGTTAACATATTGAAATTTGTTGTTAGTGTGGTAGTAAGTTAACATATTGAAACTTGTTGTTATTGTGGTAGTAAGTTAACATATTGAAACTTGTTGTTAGTGTGGTAGTAAGTTAACGTATTGGAACCTGTTGTTAGTGTGGTAGTAAGTTAACATATTGAAACCTGTTGTTAGTGTGGTGGTAAGTTAACATATTCAAACTTGTTGTTAGTGTGGTGGTAAGTTAACATATTCAAACTTGTTGTTAGTGTGGTAGTAAGTTAACATATTCAAACTTATTGTTAGTGTGTTGGTAAGTTAACATATTGAAACTTGTTAGTGTGGTAGTAAGTTAACATATTGAAACTTGTTGTTAGTGTGGTAGTAAGTTAGCATATTGAAACTTGTTGTTAGTGTGGTAGTAAGTTAGCATATTGAAACTTGTTGTTAGTGTTGTAGTGAGTTAACATATTCAATCTTGTTGTTAGTGTGGTGGTCAGTTAACATATTGAAACTTGTTAGTGTGGTAGTAAGTTAACATATTCAAACATGTTGTTAGTGTGGTAGTAAGTTAACATATTCAAACTTGTTGTTAGTGTGGTAGTAAGTTAACATATTGAAACTTGTTGTTAGTGTTGTAGTAAGTTAACATATTGAAACTTGTTGTTAGTGTGGTAGTAAGTTAACGTATTCAAACATGTTAGTGTGGTAGTAAGTTAACGTTTTGAAACTTGTTGTTAGTGTTGTAGTAAGTTAACATATTGAAACTTATTGTTAGTGTGGTAGTAAGTTAACATATTGAAACTTGTTGTTGGTGTGGTAGTAAGTTAACATATTGAAACATGTTAGTGTGGTAGTAAGTTATCGTATTGAAACTTGTTGTTAGTGTGGTAGTAAGTTAACATATTGAAACTTGTTGTTAGTGTGGTAGTAAGTTATCGTATTGAAACTTGTTGTTAGTGTGGTAGTAAGTTATCGTATTGAAACTTGTTGTTAGTGTGGTAGTAAGTTAACATATTGAAACTTGTTAGTGTGGTAGTAAGTTAACATGTTGAAACTTTTTGTTAGTGTGGTAGTAAGTTAACGTATTCAAACATGTTAGTGTGGTAGTAAGTTAACGTATTGAAACTTGTTGTTAGTGTTGTAGTAAGTTAACATATTGAAACTTATTGTTAGTATGGTAGTAAGTTAAGATATTGAAACTTGTTAGTGTGGTAGTAAGTTAACATATTCAAATATGTTAGTGTGGTTGTAAGTTAACATATGCAAACTTGTTATAAGTGTAGCAGTAATCGGTAAAGTTGAAAATCCTTTCCTCCAGGGACATACCTTGTAACATCAGTGTGGCATTTGTAAAGAGAACCAACCATCTTTCCAGTGGTTCATCTGCAAGTGTAAGGGCTTATAATGTTAAAAAAAAGTAGATTATTTATACTTATGGTAGGCAGAGCATATATAGCCCATAGTGTAGATTATGCTTCACAAAAGAGAGAGAGAAAACAGCAAGTGTAATAGGAGTGACAAATTACACAGGAACTGTAACGATGTAAAATATTGATTTCACAAGCTATCTTCATCTTTGTTGGAATTTTGTATTTTTATCTCGTCGACTGTAGTTTTCTCATTTCGTGCAAGTCATTCGACGAGTTTATTCGACAACGAAAGTACAGCAGTGTGAAAAGTGAAGCAGTGCTGGACGTATATGTTGTAATCGCACAAATATATATTTAATAAACACAAGATCGGTTATACGTGTTTAATAGTTTCTATGTAAACAGAAGGTCGGTTATATATGTTTAATAGTTTCTGTGTAAACAGAAGGTCGGTTATGTATGTTTACTAGTTTGTATGTAAACAGAAGGTCGGTTATATATGTTTAATAGTTTCTGTGTAAACAGAAGGTCGGTTACATATGTTTAATAGTTTCTGTGTAAACAGAAGGTCAGTTATATGTACTTATTAGTTTCTGTGTAAACAGAAGGTCAGCTATATATATTCATTAGTAACGTGTTTGCGTAGGTGACTTATACTGATCGATTATATACAGGGTGGCCCGTAAGTCCTTACCCATCCACATTGTGTCTAAACAACGTTATAATACTAATGATGAGTTGAAGGCAGCTGTTACCACAGCATTTGGAACAGTAACCCCTGCTATGTTGAGGAAAATGTCTCACAGAACATGGAGTCGCATAATATTGTACAGCAAGAATGAGGAACAGCACACAGATACACGGGATACATAAGATATATGGATGGGTAGTGACTTACGGGCCACCCTGTATATTTATTAGTAACGTGTTTGCGTAGGTGACTTGTTCTGATTGATTATACATATTTATTGGTAACATGTTTCCGTGGATGAATTGTACTGATTGATTATATACAGTGGAACCCCTCTAATTGGCCAGTTTGTCCCGAAGGTTTAGAGGGTTCTACTGAATCTATATTTTGTGTCTCCCGTTAAGTTGACATTCTGTTTATTTCTTGTCTTTTCATGTCCGGCAGCTAGGGCGCTCGACTCGTAATCTGAGGGTCGCAGGTTCGAATCACCGTTAAACCAAAAATGCTCGCCTTTTCAGTCGTGGGGGCGTTATAATGTGTCTATCAACCCTACTATTCGTTGGTAAAATAGTAGCCCAACAGTTGGCGTTGGGTGGTAATGACTAACTGCCTTCACTACTAAATGAAGGATGGCTAGTGCAGATAGCCCTCGTGTAGCTTTGTGCGAAATTCAAAACAAATAAAATTTTAGTTTTCGGTTTTCTTAGACCGTAGGTTTACGAGGAGTTTGTGGGATATGAAGTTAAAGGTGGAAATCGAACTTTACGAATAACGAGTCCAGTTTCAGATTTTATCAGATAATGAATGTCTAAGAATATATTTATTTGTGAATTCCTTTGTCTTTGCGGACAGGTCAAGGTTTATAATATAATTAATTTATTGTTTTCGTGTCTCCTGTGGTGCGGCGATATGTATGCGAAATTAAACTGCTACAACCTGGGGTTCGTTTCCCTCGGTGTACATAATGTATAAAGTCCGTTGTGTATTCTTGCGCTAAAATACAATAAAAACGGTTCAGATGCATTCAGTTTTGGTAGTTTTCAAACCGTACTCCCGTCATTTAAAGTTCCGCCACGTCCATGGTCCAGCTGTCCGTAGTTGTTTGATTTTTTAACCCTTTATAAGCGAACTGACCACGCTGTAAGTATGTTTGATACCGTTTTGAAGCATTGTGTGACCTGATGTATTCGTGTAAAATAATTGTACGGAACGATTAGATAAACACATTTACCTCGAAGTACGCGACAAAGAATGTTACGCTGTAACTGTAGGCCACGTACGCTACTCCTTGTATATCAGGCATATTGACGTTAAATTGACAAGATGGCTGTAAGTGAGAGGTTTGTGTAATTAGGTTGGCATGGTTAATCATTATGTAAGATTGATTTGATCTCTCGCTTACAAAATACTGATCACAAAACCGAGAAAGAAAAAACTGTCGACACATTTGTTTCTGTGACGAGATACACAACAACCACGTGGATATGGAAGAGTCGTGACTTGGGACGAATATCTCCTTATTCACGATATGAGACCAAGAAATTCAAAATTTTCCGTTTTAAAACAAATATTAGAAACTCTGATAAATGAAGTTAACTGTTATCACAGAAATACTTTAAAAATAACCGAGTGCACATTATAATGTTATGTATTATAAAGATGAACGAGTGCACATTATAATATTATGTATTATAAAGATGAACGAGTGCACATTATGATGTTATATATTATAAAGATGAACGAGTGCACATTATGATGTTATGTATTATAAAAATGAACGAGTGAAAGTGAAAATAGTGTAACCAATGAAAAGGGTAACAACATAGTATTGCACGTGCCGCTTTGTTCTCCGACCATTATAGTTTATACTACAATAAAATATTTACTTGATGACGTGAGAATTATTTTCAAACTCAGCAAAATTACATATTTTTTTAAAAATACAGATAAGAACAGAATTTCTACTTTAAAACGACCGCCTGTGATTGTCACGTGTGATTGGAAACGAGGTTACCTGTTTTATTTCTTCATTGTAGTTCTGTGTTCCCTGTCCAACTACACTGCCCCCATTGGTACAGCTGTATGTCTGCGGAATTACAGTCCTAGAAACTGGGTTTCAATACCCGTGATGAGTGTCCTCGTTGTGTAGCTTTGTGCTTAACTTCAAACAAATATCCAAACTGCCTGCACGAGCGTATGGATCACCAGTACAGAACCAACATTTCAAGATAATGGAGTGAGGAAACACTTCGATTCAAGGAACTGCTACCTTTATATACGTATTAAATTACTGGAACCGTAAAATTCATCGTTGATGTCTTGCCAACAAAAACTGTCAAATTACTTAACTGATCAACAGGGCTGTCTTTATTAGATCTCTAAAGAAACGACTATTGAAATACCGTAATTGACAAAATCCATATCGCCAGATCATGTACATTGTTGAAGTTCGATAATAAAACTTAATATGTTTCCTTTTCTTTTACCACCTGTCTTTAAATTTGTCTTTCTAAATTAACTTTTTACTGTTGTCTTTTCGGCAGTAATTTCGTTGTTCCGTGGTCATAGGGTTGGACCTAAATATTACAAGACCAAGTTAATTGGCCAGGTTAGTTGCATAGCAGATTTTGGGTCGAAAGGTTCTCAGACCTTAAACAATAAGTAAGATACATTAAAAACAACCATTATCTCTTACATAATGTAGCAACTTGTGGATTCTCTTCTCGCCTAAAACTCACGATACAATACTACAGTATTTAGGGTTACCTTGTCAAACAAACACTCTATAACTAAGTCTTAAAATACAACTTGCATTCGAGGGTCGTGGGCTTGAATCCCCGTCGCCCTAAACATGCTCGTCCTTTCAGCCGGTTCCAGAGACGAAGTTCTTGAGGCTTATCTCTGACCGTAAGCTAACCTTTATACCACACATCCAGCAGCTATTAGTCAAATGTACAAGAGCACTGAACATCCTCCGTGTCCTCTCTTCCGCCACTTGTGGAGCGGATCGATGTTCTATGCTGAAGATATATCGTGCTCTTATTCGATCGAAACTGAACTACGGGTCTCTGATCTGTGGCTCTGTCAGGACCTCGGCCTTGAAGATACTGGACCCTGTTATTCATCAGAGACCTCGGCTCTGTACTGGGGCTTTCCGCACTTCCCCAGTTCCGGCTCTGTACTGGGGCTTTCCGCACTTCCCCAGTTCCGGCTCTGTACTGGGGCTTTCCGCACTTCCCCAGTTCCGGCTCTGTAATGGTGCTTTCCGCACTTCACCAGTTCCGGCTCTGTACTGGGGCTTTCCGCACTTCCCCAGTTCCGGCTCTGTACTGGGGCTTTCCGCACCTCCCCAGTTCCGGCTCTGTACTGGGGCTTTCCGCACTTCCCCAGTTCCGGCTCTGTACTGGGGCTTTCCGCACTTCACTTCCCCCCAGTTCCGGCTCTGTACTGGGGCTTTCCCGGCTCTGTACTGGGGCTTTCCGCACTTCCCCAGTTCCGGCTCTGTACTGGGGCTTTCCGCACTTCCCCAGTTCCGGCTCTGTACTGGGGCTTTCCGCACTTCCCCAGTTCCGTGTTTGTACACACAGTCTCACGAACTTCCTCTAAATATCTGCAACTGTCTTTACTGTATGCTTCGAAACTTCGTTCGTTACCACAGCATCTTCCCCTGGAGTTATGTTTTCCTTCCTCGGTGGGCCATACTTTTTCACAATAGATGATCTGCCATTGTTCCTTTTAGCCTTCATATCCAGGTGCAGTTGGATGAATTGGGCCTGTTCTAGGATAATATTGCTATATCCACTGGTCAGCCCATCCAACCATGGCTTATTACAGTCCCCAAATGTGACCTATCTTTAAGTCACCTAAGAAAAGCAGACACTCCTGATTGGAAATACTGTCTGTTATTTGATGGACATCTTTCGATCCATCCTTCCATTCTTATTTATACAGATGGTTTGAAATCACTTGACTGTGTGGGCTCTGCCATGGTTTGTTGTGGTTTGGTGGTTGCGCACAGAATCCCCTCTACAGCTTCTGTGTTCACTGATGAACTGTACGCCATTTCTCTTGCCCTGGATCACGTAGAAGCTAAGCAGTACTCAAACTGCACTATTTATACTGACTCGATTGGTTCTCTACTGGCCCTGGAATCGCTTCACGTTAGTTCGCACCTTATATATAAAAACGGCTGATATGGGTTGAGAAAATTTTTCTCGTGATGACGAGAAAACCCACTTGTAGAGAATAATATATACGTAAAAACCGCTGGTATGGGTAGAGAAAATATTTTTATGTAGAGAAGCGAACAACGTTTCGACCTTCTTGACAAAGTGAATCTGACGATGACCGAGGAAGGTCGAAACGTTGTTCGCTTCTCTACATAAAAATATTTTCTCTACCCATACCAGCGGTTTTTACGTATATATTATTCTCTACAAGTGGGTTTTCTCGTCATCACGGATTATTGGTTCACAACTTGTTCTCACCGATATTCAAAACTGACTGGCCCATTTCTCTTTAACATCTACTTCTATCTAGTTTTTCTGGATACCAGGCCACGTTGGTATTTGCGAGAACGAGCTTGCCAACACTGTAGCTAAATCTATCTGCTCTGGTACTGTCACTGCTGTGCTTGTTCCATATATGGACTATGGTCCTGTTTTCAAGACTCGGCTCTGTGCCAGTTGGCAGTCAACTTGGAGTGAGCAATGTAAAAACAATCTTTTCCAAATAAAACCCTATATTGGACTTTGGTCGTCTTGTTTCCATAAGGATAGGAAAGAGGAAGTTGTTCTAACTAGACTATGCATTAGTCACAATTTTTTAACTGGTTGTTTTCTTTTATCTGTAACTGATGCACCAGTGTGTAGTCTGTGTAACACTCAGGTATAAGCCACATATGACTATCTTGCTGTCATTATGACTCTTGACGACAGTACCATATTAAATGTTTTGTTCCAAGGTTTGTTCATAACGTTAGACGGTGTTATTGGTGATGGTGACACTGTCCACCTTAGAAATATTTTTAGTTTTTTAAAGGCCATTAATCTTTTTAATGTCATTTAAGTTTTTTTAATTTATACATTAAACCTTTTTTATTGTGGTTTACTTTTAAGAATCACAGTCTCTCTAGTTCGATTTGAAATTAGAAAATGGCCGTAACATTAAATAACTCAAAACCAGGACTGGAAAAGCCAACTTCAGGTGACTAACGCTGCTGTTTGAACTATCTGTTAGTCATCCTGGTGAGTTGTTATTAAAATTTTGCTTCAAGTCTTTTACAACTTTTATTACTTTACTTTTTGAAAATGGTCATAACGTCAAATAACTCAGAACCAGGACCAAAAAGACCAACTTCAGGTGACTGATGTTGGTTTTTGTACTTACCTGCTAGTCTTCCTGGTGAGTTATGATAATTACAGTTCTGCTACAGAAAGTCCTTTACAACTTGAATTACTGTAGTTTTTCTCTTAACATTGTACACTAGATGTAAACATTAGTTTTATGATATTTGTTTTAAACTTTGTTTTGTTTTACCGTAATTTCATTTTATCAATGTTACTAAAGTTAATTTTAACTTTTAACCGGATGTTTAGCACAGATAGCCTGGTTGTTTTGTACCATAAAACACCAAACCAACCAACCTTTCAGCCGTGGGGGCGTCATAATGTTATGATCAATCCCACTATTCGTTGGTAAAACAGTAGCCCAGTAGTGGTGATGACTAGCTGCCTTCCCTCTAGTCTTACACTACTAAATTAGGGACAGCTAGTGCAGATAGTCCTCGTGTAGCTTTGTGTGAAACTAAAAAGAAACCAAACAACGTGCACCGAGATATGAGATGTGTTTTAAAAACAATATTGATGTAAACTATAAAATTTAAACAATATTGATGTAAACTGTGCGTCTGATAATCCGATGAAAAATTGTTACAACCAAGTTAACTGATAAAAAACTGTTACAGCCAAGTTAAATGATGAAAAACTGTTACAACCAAGTTAACTGATAAAAAAGACTAAATGTTACAACCAAGTTAACTGATAAAAAAACACTAAATGTTACAACCAAGTTAACTGATAAAAAAACACTAAATGTTACAACCAAGTTAACTGATAAAAAACACTAAATGTTACAACAAAGTTAACATAAAAACACTAAATGTTACAACAAAGTTAACATAAAAACACTAAACGTTACAACAAAGTTAACTGATAAAAACACTAAACGTTACAACAAAGTTAACTGATAAAAACACTAAACGTTACAACCAAGTTAACTGATAAAAAGACACTAAACGTTACAACCAAGTTAACTGATAAAAGACACTAAACGTTACAACCAAGTTAACTGATAAAAGACACTAAACGTTACAACCAAGTTAACTGATAAAAGACACTAAATGTTACAACCAAGTTAACTGATAAAAGACACTAAATGTTACAACCAAGTTAACTGATAAAAAACACTAAATGTTACAACCAAGTTAATATAAAAACACTAAATGTTACAACCAAGTTAATATAAAAACACTAAACGTTACAACCAAGTTAACTGATAAAAAAACACTAAATGTTACAACCAAGTTAACTGATAAAAACACTAAATGTTACAACCAAGTTAACTGATAAAAACACTAAACGTTACAACCAAGTTAACTGATAAAAAACACCAAACGTTACAACCAAGTTAACTGATAAAAAACACCAAACGTTACAACCAAGTTAACTGATAAAAAAACACTAAACGTTACAACCAAGTTAACTGATAAAAAACACCAAACGTTACAACCAAGTTAACTGATAAAAAACACTAAATGTTACAACCAAGTTAACTGATAAAAAACACTAAATGTTACAACCAAGTTAACATAAAAAACACAATGTTACAACCAAGTTAACATAAAAAAATAAATGTTACAACCAAGTTAACTGATAAAAACACTAAACGTTACAACCAAGTTAACTGATAAAAAACACCAAACTTTACAACCAAGTTAACTGATAAAAAACACCAAACGTTACAACCAAGTTAACTGATAAAAAAACACTAAATGTTACAACCAAGTTAACATAAAAAACACTAAATGTTACAACCAAGTTAACTGATAAAAACACTAAATGTTACAAGTGTTGCGTTTATCGATACGATGTTGAAGATGTAAGTATGGTTGATGAAATTACTGTGAAGTGTTGGAACTGATCTTGTGTGTGATTCGTCCAGCATCTAGAAATAAACAAGTCAAGAAGGAAGTAGGAAAATGTCAAGATAACATCTGACCCTTAAGGTCACTCAAAACATCACTAAACACTGATCATATTACGGACATAGAAACCTTACAATTAAGTGACTACTCATAAAGTTATTAAAATAGTGTGTGGGAGGTTCTAGAAACAAGTCTTAATAAAACATTTTATTCACTGTAACCATTATAGAGTGGAATAAACAGTTATGTTACAGAATTCATAATTGTTCTGTTACACAAATCTAAATTACTTTGGAAATTGTGAGGGTATTACTGATATAACATACTTTCTTTAAAGTCCGCCATATTAAAGTGTTAACCTGATCAATAAAATATATAGGAAACTGACCGCTGTGACGTACAAGAGTAGGTGTTTGGTAAGCTTAAAGCTTTGTGATTTTTCGTTATGATTTATATATTAATGTAAAGAAAGAAGCAAACAAACAAAAATCATTTGATAGAAACATAAATAGTATGCCCACACGGAATCTCAGGCCGAAACTACTGTTTTCAAAATTACCCGTTTGGGATTATAAATTATGTCATGCACAAATCAGACCATTTGTTTACTAAGGCAGACGTGTAGGTAGCACGTTTAATAGCTAGTAATTTACATGGGAGATGGTCAAACCGGTAGCAGTGCATCGGTACTGTTGTAACAGTCTTCGTTTTTTTTTTTGTAAAATTAGCTTATCAACCGAATGTGTGTTAGTAATTGTTACACAGTTATCGTGATGTGTGTTACTAAATGTTACACAGTTATCGTGATGTGCGTTAGTAATTGTTACACAGTTGTGGTGATGTGCGTTAGTAATTGTTACACAGTTATCGTGATGTGTGTTACTAAATGTTACACAGTTATCGTGATGTGCGTTAGTAATTGTTACACAGTTGTGGTGATGTGCGTTAGTAATTGTTACACAGTTGTGGTGATGTGCGTTAGTAATTGTTACACAGTTGTGGTGATGTGCGTTAGTAATTGTTACACAGTTGTGGTGATGTGCGTTAGTAATTGTTACACAGTTATGGTGATGTGTGTTAGTAATTGTTACACAGTTATGGTGATGTGTGTCAGTAAATATTACACAGTTATGGTGATGTGTGTCAGTAAATGTTACACAGTTGTGGTGATGTGCGTTAGTAATTGTTACACAGTTATCGTGATGTGTGTTAGTAATTGTTACACAGTTGTGGTGATGTGCGTTAGTAATTGTTACACAGTTGTGATGTGTAAGTTTACCCAGTTGTGGTGATGTGTGTTAGTAATTGTTACACAGTTGTGGTGATGTGTGTTAGTAATTGTTACACAGTTATCGTGATGTATGTTAGTAATTGTTACACAGTTGTGGTGATGTGTGTTAGTAATTGTTACACAGTTATCGTGATGTGTGTTAGTAATTGTTACACAGTTATCGTGATGTGTGTTAGTAATTGTTACACAGTTATGGTGATGTGTGTTAGTAATTGTTACACAGTTATCGTAATGTGCGTTAGTAATTGTTACACAGTTATCGTGATGTGTGTTAGTAATTGTTACACAGTTGTGGTGATGTATGTTAGTAAATGTTACACAGTTATCGTGATGTGTGTTAGTAATTGTTACACAGTTGTGGTGATGTGTGTTAGTAATTGTTACACAGTTGTGGTGATGTGTGTTAGTAATTGTTACACAGTTATGGTGATGTGTGTTAGTAATTGTTACACAGTTGTGGTGATGTGTGTTAGTAATTGTTACACAGTTATCGTGATGTATGTTAGTAATTGTTACACAGTTGTGGTGATGTGTGTTAGTAATTGTTACACAGTTATCGTGATGTGTGTTAGTAATTGTTACACAGTTATCGTGATGTGTGTTAGTAATTGTTACACAGTTATGGTGATGTGTGTTAGTAATTGTTACACAGTTATCGTAATGTGCGTTAGTAATTGTTACACAGTTATCGTGATGTGTGTTAGTAATTGTTACACAGTTGTGGTGATGTATGTTAGTAAATGTTACACAGTTATCGTGATGTGTGTTAGTAATTGTTACACAGTTGTGGTGATGTGTGTTAGTAATTGTTACACAGTTGTGGTGATGTGTGTTAGTAATTGTTACACAGTTATCGTGATGTGTGTTAGTAATTGTTACACAGTTATGGTGATGTGTGTTAGTAATTGTTACACAGTTATGGTGATGTGCGTTAGTAATTGTTACACAGTTATCGTAATGTGCGTTAGTAATTGTTACACAGTTATCGTGATGTGTGTTAGTAATTGTTACACAGTTGTGGTGATGTATGTTAGTAAATGTTACACAGTTATCGTGATGTGTGTTAGTAATTGTTACACAGTTATGGTAATGTGTGTTAGTAATTGTTACACAGTTATCGTGATGTATGTTAGTAATTGTTACACAGTTATGGTGATGTGTGTTAGTAATTGTTACACAGTTATGGTGATGTGCGTTAGTAATTGTTACACAGTTGTGGTGATGTGCGTTAGTAATTGTTACACAGTTGTGGTGATGTGTAAGTTTACCCAGTTGTGGTGATGTGTGTTAGTAATTGTTACACAGTTATGGTAATGTGTGTTAGTAATTGTTACACAGTTATCGTGATGTATGTTAGTAAATGTTACACAGTTATGGTGATGTATGTTAGTAAATGTTACACAGTTATGGTGATGTGCGTTAGTAATTGTTACACAGTTATCGTGATGTGTGTTAGTAATTGTTACACAGTTATCGTGATGTGCGTTAGTAAATGTTATACAGTTATGGTGATGTGTGTTAGTAAATGTTATATAATTATATACATTAATAATTCAGTACACTTTAATAAAAATGAACAAAATATTTGTTTGCTCTGAGGACACGTGTTACTTTTCTTGCTGATACAGAAAGTTGTCGGAACAATCGAAGTTGGTTTAACAGCAACCATCAGGGCTAATAATGACGTACACAGCGCAGGCAGCTTATTGTGTGTCCAAGTTTTTACCTCTTAATACAGTTAGTTTTAGTGAAGCGATGAAACAGTATTTTGGAATATAATTACCTGTTTTGAGCAGGAAGGATATATGGTAATAAGTATAACCAAGGTAAAGTACTTTGTTATGGAAGCTCATTTCTAACGCAATTGCACTGACTTCCGAAATATATATAGCGAATATTAGATTTATGATTTCCAGTGTTACAAACAGAAGAACTCCATAGCCTAAGATATCAGTGCTACGATTGTTACGTTTCTTTTTGTGTAAATGTTACTGGCGGAGAGTTTCATCTCAGTTTAGCGTACAAGTTAACTAGTACTTATTATTTAAATATTAGAGTGATGATAACATGTTATACTCATATAGAAGAGATATTAATGGGATTACAGCCGAAAATGTAATCCTCTTGTTTTTTGTTTATTTGTTTTCGGAATTGGATACGATTGAAAATGGAAGCCTTATAATATTGGTAACACGTATGAATGCATCCTGTGAGAACGTTCAATTGTTTTCTTCTTGAAAGATTGTAGTATAGATATTATCCGGCCAGTATTCCCTTTGTTAATTGTTAGATGTATTTCATCTCACAAGATAACATTACTATATTTAACCCTAATTTATTTTTTAAACTTCTAAATCTTTACGTTAATGTCCTTTTGTTTTTGTTGTTTACTGTCCCGTCCAACTTTCTTTTCTTGTGATACCTTGAAGTTTTAATTGTACGTGGATAGTTCTAGTGTATCAGTTAAACGTGTGATACCTTCAGGTTTTAATTGTGTGGATGGTTCTAGTGTAAAAGTTAAACGTGTGATACCTTGAGGTTTTAATTGTGTGGATGGTTCTAGTGTAACAGTTAAACGTGTGATACCTTGAGGATTTAATTGTGTGTGGATGGTTCTAGTGTAACAGTTAAACGTGTGATACCTTGAGGTTTTAATTGTGTGTGGATGGTTCTAGTGTAGCAGTTAAACGTGTGATACCTTGAGGATTTAATTGTGTGTGGATGGTTCTAGTGTAACAGTTAAACGTGTGATACCTTGAGGTTTTAATTGTGTGTGGATGGTTCTAGTGTAGCAGTTAAACGTGTGATACCTTGAGGATTTAATTGTGTGTGGATGGTTCTAGTGTAACAGTTAAACGTGTGATACCTTGAGGTTTTAATTGTGTGGATGGTTCTAGTGTAACAGTTAAACGTGTGATACCTTGAGGTTTTAATTGTGTGTGGATGGTTCTAGTGTAACAGTTAAACGTGTGATACCTTGAGGTTTTAATTGTGTGTATGGTTCTAGTGTAACAGTTAAACGTGTGATACCTTGAGGTATTAATTGTGTGTGGATGGTTCTAGTGTAAAAGTTAAACGTGTGATACCTTGAGGTATTAATTGAGTGGATGGTTCTAGTGTAACAGTTAAACGTATGATACCTTGAGGTTTTGTGGTAAAAGAGACAAGTTGTGCCCACAAAAGTAGAGGTTCGCTAATCTCGTATATGGATGCGTGTTTTGTCTTAGCTATCAAGAATGAGGCTGTTATAGATTACACAGAGAATGCAGATATTTTATAGGTTATTACAGTTTACAGTGGAAACAACAATATTATATTATGTAGTTTAAAATGATATGAGATTACAACAGGACGAATGATCGACCGGGTGTAAGAAACACATAACAGTCTGACTAGCATTACGTCAAAGAAACCAGAAACGCTTGTTAACCCTTATCCTCTCGTCTAGACTGCATGCAAGTTAGTCTTATCATAAGCGAGAGTGTTATGAAGTTAGTGTGAGTATACAGAAATAACTCTGATATGTAAGAATGAGATAAGTACGTTAAAGAAACAGTATTTATTCACGTACGAATCACAGCCAATAAACTAAACTTTTATTTATATGGCCAAGTGGGTTTATTCATAAGTTAACTCTGTAACTAGAGAAATCAATCTCACAAGGAAAACAGTGACTGGTACATATTAAATCAGAAATCAATCTCACAAGTAAAACTATAGCCTTATAAGGAAAACAGTGACTGGTGCATATTAAATCAGAAATCAATCTCACAAGTAAAACTATAGTCTTACAAGGAAAACAGTGACTGGTGCATATTAAATCAGAAATCAATCTCACAAGTAAAACTATAGTCTTACAAGGAAAACAGTGACTGGTGCATATTAAATCAGAAATCAATCTCACAAGTAAAACTATAGTCTTACAAGGAAAACAGTGACTGGTACATATTAAATCAGAAATTAATCTCACAAGTAAAACTATAGCCTTACAAGAAAAACAGTGACTGGTGCATATTAAATCAGAAATTAATCTCGCAAGTAAAACTATAGTCTTACAAGGAAAACAGTGACTGGTACATATTAAATCAGAAATTAATCTCACAAGTAAAACTATAGTCTTACAAGGAAAACAGTGACTGGTACATATTAAATCAGAAATTAATCTCACAAGTAAAACTATAGTCTTACAAGGAAAACAGTGACTGGTGCATATTAAATCAGAAATTAATCTCACAAGTAAAACTATAGTCTTACAAGAAAAACAGTGACTGGTGCATATTAAATCAGAAATTAATCTCACAAGTAAAACTATAGTCTTACAAGGAAAACAGTGACTGGTACATATTAAATCGGTTGGACAACAGGCATTGATGGTCATTGACAAGTTCCTCACGCACGCAACTATTATCCGATTTGGTGACAAAAGTAACTCATTTCTCTAATGGCATGTTATTTATATGAGAGAATTACACTGAAAGGTACGCAATATTCTCCCTATCCAAGTAGCCCCTGCGGACAAAATGTGAACTAAAAACCTGTTTAAGCAAGGCTATTTTCCAATCTTAAAATAATATATATACAGTGCAACCTTTGAATGAAAGGAATAGAAGATATGGGACAGAGCCTGGTACAACAAGACGAACAGGGAATGTACATTTTGTGTTTCAGTTGCCTACTAAACCTTATCTTCGAATATCCTGTCCGGCGACTATTGTTTTATTAAACGTCGATATTTACTGCATTTAAACTAGTATTATAAATAATATAAAACTTGTAGCGTCTTTTAATCTTAAATATGGATTTGTTCTGAGGACAAGAAGTATTTTGAAGTTAATTTGCTGTAAACTTCCACAATGGACAGTGATTACCATCAGATAATGTTCACGTGTTCTCGTCACACGAAGCTGCTAAGTTTTTCTTTTGTTCTTAAAATGAATATAATTCGTGAAATACAACTTTTATTCGTCTTTCATTCTCCTAGTTGTATATATTCCGTGGTTGAATGAGATTCTGTATAGAATGGTTTAAAAGCTGCCGAACTAGCACGTGGCAAGGATAAAGGTTAGTCAGTTTCACCAAGTTATTGAAGGACGTAACTTGACTGTTTCATATTAAAATCACGTGGTAGATATTTCTTCATGAGCCTCATGCAGTTCCGCTTCTACGTGTTACGTGGTTTTACGGGTTTCGAGAGAAGGAACAGCGAGTTTTTACCAAGCTGATTTTTTAACGAAACCGTTTGAGCTACAATCTCCTGGGGTATGACCACATGAAGGTATTTCTTCAGTTTTATCAAGTCACCGGACTTTTCATACAAGACGATATACTATTTTGTTTACTGTGAGTTCCTGTTGTGTGACAAAGTGTTTGAAGATTTCTATCAACTGTATATGAACATCTTAAGGTAGTAGACTTTTGTTTACTCTGAGTTCCTGTTGTGTGACAGTGTTTCAAGATTTCTATCAACTGTACATGAACATCTTAAGGTAGTAGACTTTTGTTTACTGTGAATTCCTGTTGTGTGACAGAGTGTTTCAAGATTTCTATCAACTGTACATGAACATCTTAAGGTAGTAGACTTTTGTTTACTCTGAGTTCCTGTTGTGTGACAGAGTGTTTCAAGATTTCTATCAACTGTACATGAACATCTTAAGGTAGTAGACTTTTGTTTACTGTGAATTCCTGTTGTGTGACAAAGTGTTTGAAGATTTCTATCAACTGTACATGAACATCTTAAGGTAGTAGACTTTTGTTTACTGTGAATTCCTGTTGTGTGACAGAGTGTTTCAAGATTTCTATCAACTGTACATGAACATCTTAAGGTAGTAGACTTTTGTTTACTCTGAGTTCCTGTTGTGTGACAGAGTGTTTCAAGATTTCTATCAACTGTACATGAACATCTTAAGGTAGTAGACTTTTGTTTACTGTGAGTTCCTGTTGTGTGACAAAGTGTTTGAAGATTTCTATCAACTGTACATGAACATCTTAAGGTAGTAGACTTTTGTTTACTGTGAATTCCTGTTGTGTGACAAAGTGTTTGAAGATTTCTATCAACTGTACATGAACATCTTAAGGTAGTAGACTTTTGTTTACTGTGAGTTCCTGTTGTGTGACAAAGTGTTTGAAGATTTCTATCAACTGTACATGAACATCTTAAGGTAGTAGACTTTTGTTTACTGTGAATTCCTGTTGTGTGACAGAGTGTTTGAAGATTTCTATCAACTGTACATGAACATCTTAAGGTAGTAGACTTTTGTTTACTCTGAGTTCCTGTTGTGTGACAGAGTGTTTCAAGATTTCTATCAACTGTACATGAACATCTTAAGGTAGTAGACTTTTGTTTACTGTGAGTTCCTGTTGTGTGACAAAGTGTTTGAAGATTTCTATCAACTGTACATGAACATCTTAAGGTAGTAGACTTTTGTTTACTGTGAATTCCTGTTGTGTGACAAAGTGTTTGAAGATTTCTATCAACTGTACATGAACATCTTAAGGTAGTAGACTTTTGTTTACTGTGAGTTCCTGTTGTGTGACAGTGTTTCAAGATTTCTATCAACTGTACATGAACATCTTAAGGTAGTAGACTTTTGTTTACTGTGAATTCCTGTTGTGTGACAGAGTGTTTCAAGATTTCTATCAACTGTACATGAACATCTTAAGGTAGTAGACTTTTGTTTACTCTGAGTTTCTGTTGTGTGACAGAGTGTTTCAAGATTTCTATCAACTGTACATGAACATCTTAAGGTAGTAGACTTTTGTTTACTGTGAGTTCCTGTTGTGTGACAGTGTTTCAAGATTTCTATCAACTGTACATGAACATCTTAAGGTAGTAGACTTTTGTTTACTGTGAATTCCTGTTGTGTGACAGAGTGTTTCAAGATTTCTATCAACTGTACATGAACATCTTAAGGTAGTAGACTTTTGTTTACTGTGAATTCCTGTTGTGTGACAGAGTGTTTCAAGATTTCTATCAACTGTACATGAACATCTTAAGGTAGTAGACTTTTGTTTACTGTGAATTTCTGTTGTGTGACAGTGTTTCAAGATTTCTATCAACTGTACATGAACATCTTAAGGTAGTAGACTTTTGTTTACTCTGAATTCCTGTTGTGTGACAGTGTTTCAAGATTTCTATCAACTGTACATGAACATCTTAAGGTAGTAGACTTTTGTTTATTTTCACTTGGTTACTGATTTAATTTTTACTATCAACGAAGTAAGGGGTAAAGGGTGTAACAACACGTCTATATTGTGTTTGATGATAGGAGTAAGGAACAGGGGCGTACATCCTGGGGGGGGGGTATGGGGTATGGTACATACAATCATCCCCCCTACAGTTTGGTCTGTTGAATTGTTTTATCGGATCACAGGCCTACACATTGTGTGTTTGTTCTTGTGATTCTCGTGTTCTTACCAATCGAATTACATAATTAGGCCTAGATGTAGGATTTTTCATTTGCCGAAATGTACATCTTTAATATAGACGTGCTTCTAAGCTTTTCGATCTAAGCGATAGTATCGTAAGTGTATCAGTCAGTTTGCTTTCTTCACAAGAGCAGTTATAAAGCGTCTCTGATGAACAAGCGTATACTTGCCACAAATATAGAAGAATGTATCGCGGCTGTTACGACATTCACGAGACATATTGACCGACACTAATCGTCCTGTAAAACGTCTATAACATCTAACTTACTTGTTACAGTGCTACTGAGGCAATGCTATATTCTGAAACAATACATACACACTATAAGGTCTATATTAATTCAATGAGCAGCATCTATGTATGGAAGCCACTTTTATAGCCTGCTGAGACAGTGTGAAACTGGCTCTGGCCTGCCCAGACATGCCCGGGCTGCATACTTTCACAGAACAGCTTCCAACCAGGCCTGATTTCATACTTGGACATGCCCAGACTGCACAAAACATTGTTCATAGGTCTCTTACAGAAGAAAATTTTTGGGCCCAAATATAAGAAAAAACATTGCAAAACTAAAGATTTCAAATAAACGATACGTGATGGGCAAATTTGAATATGATTTTCGTGATCAGCAACCAAGAATCTATAAGGAATACCCAACAGTGTTGAAGAAGCAAAACCTTTGTTGTACAGTGACATTAACACAATTTGAGGTCTGTTTCTATTTGAGACGTACTTTCTTATTCCTAATTTTTATTTTTTAGTAAATTAAAAAAATAACACATGCGCATTAAGTACCTTTATGATTCTTTTACCCAGTAATTTTCTAATGTTGATAATTTGATTTTGCTAAGTTTACACATGGTACTCGACTGATTGTATGTTTACTTAGTATATTCATTTCTTATTAACACTCCTACGAAAAGACGTTTCTAGTCCTGATTTCTCCAAGCCCGTTCCCCTGGCTGTGGTTTCGCTAGATAGTAGATAGGGACAGTGGGAATCTCGTTAATCCATTCATTAATGGATTTAAATGGCAATTTCATTTAACTACAAAATTATTAGCCTAATATTAATAACCTTTCAAGTTGCTCTGGGGCCTATTGGGCCCCACTTTTCGTAGGAGTGTTAAAATGATTGTGACTTAGTCTATATACACACGGTACTTGGCAAACAGACAATACGTTTTTTTTTGGGTATTAACAATTGCAATTTCCATTATTTTCCTAAGCTGATACTTGACAGGCTTTTTAGTGAAAATTATATTTCTGTCGCAAACTTAAGGAGACCAAATATTTAAGCTAAAAGACAAATAGAAATCATTAATACAAGAGACAGATCTTCACAGTTTCACCCCTTGTGTAATAAAATGATAGCATGTTGTTAGGCGGTTAATTGTATCAATTATTTACACAGGTTTTTTCTTGTGGGTAACTTGTGTCATCGTTACAATAAGTTGCAGTCGTGACGAGTTCAAAAAGAATCGAATCGTGTGACACAAGCTTCAATAGTTTCAGGAAGTTGTGTTATAAACCTAAACAACTCGTGTCTCCTTTTGACAAGACTGATTAATTATATTTGAGAGAAGTTAAAAATACAAATCTTTTAATGTTAGTTTACGTAGAAAGGAATAAGATAAGAAATTAATTCAGGTCCTAGAATCGGTAATGAGGTTTTCTAAGATACAACACATATTGCTTTACAACGAGCATGAGGTATCGAGGCAAGTTAGGCCTTCACTATGGGTTATGAGCCTATTCAAAGATAAACATTATATAAATAGTACTAATAATACAAATAACGAGTCTGAGCTGATAAGTAAGTCTAAATGGAAAAATAAATGACATTATAGAGGAGAGTAAATGTAGTACTTTAACATCTGTTAAAATAGTTTTCTATAGAAAATTAATTTAGCAGGTTAAAGAACTTACATTTTTCGTTTCTATACTCGTAAGAACAATTTATCATTAGATTACTTTTTAAACTTAACGTGGGGGATAATCTCTAAAGCAGATCTTACTGATGATTATATCTGCTGCTACTTGTGGCTATTATAGAATTAATATTCTCCATCCCCAGAGTTAACACTTGCAGCTTTCACTTGGGTTTGTATTTATCATTGTGAGTATTTTAGCTTAACACGATTATAAATAATAGTGTATGTACACTCACTAGAAAAAGTAGCGAAGTATACACAGATACGTGTTAGGCGGCTGTATCTAGAACCAGAGGAAACCGCGTGTTTTTTAATAATTTTCAATCACTAAATGATGAGACACTTCGTCATGAAAACGATAATGTTGAATGTTTCAAATCTCATAAGTTATTATTTTTTATGTAATTACCAAAAATATTTTATTTCATATTAGTTATTACAGGATCAATGGAACATTAATAAATAAAAAAACAATTTAATTAATTATTTATTAAATTAATGATAAAGTTAAAGTCACTAACAGTAATAAAATGTGTGCGGAAGAAAATCAATAAAAATATGTAGAAAAAAAATCAATAAAAAAGGGTTTGTCCCGCGCCGGGATTGAACCCGGGTTTCCTGGGTTATGCCAGGTCTACTAGTCAACTAGACTACACGGGGACAAAATAACTTTTTGCTTATATTCTATTTATAGTTTTTCCGATTAAGTATATAGTTTTTATTATTTTATAATATAAGTATATAAACCATATATTGTTCTATTATTACACAAAATTCGTAAACTTACCATTTTATTAGTTTAAAGTAACTTAAACGAACTATTGTACAATAATAAAAATCTAACCGTGATACGTACGTATTTTCTTCTCACTCGGCAACACTAACGACCCGTGAAATCATTTTCAAACACATAAATTATATTTAAAGGTATATAGTTCTTTTATTTAGGATACTAATTAATTTACTAATCTGTATTTACACATTTACTTTGCATTCGCTATGCAATAATTTCTAGCTTCTATGTTGTAAATAGGAAGATCTCTGTAAATATCTTTATTACTTTGTTGTTTTTGAATTTCGCGCAAAGCTACACCAGGACTACTTGCGTTAGCCCACCCTAATTTAGCAGTGTAACACTAGAAGGAAGGCAGCTAATAATCAACACCCACCGCCAACTATTTTACCAACGAAAACTGGGATTGACCTTCACGTTATAATGCCCCTCGGCTGAAAGAGCTAACATGTTTGGTACGAAGGGGGGGTTCGAAAACTCAACCCTGGGATTACGCACGAGTCGGGTGCCTTAAACACCGGGCCTTCTTTATTACTATACTCAAATATGCACTCCTGTACTCTTTCAACATACTTAGATATAGCAGCAAGAAAACATAGTCCATCATCTGTGTAATGTACACCCATTAATTGACATATACAAGGGCGTAGATCCTGGGGAGGGATGGGGGGTACATCCCCCTTCATTTTAGGTGGGGGTATGGTGCATGCAATCATCCCCCCCCCCTACAGTTTGACCTGTTGAATTGTTTTATTGCATCACAGGCCTTCAAATTGTGTGTTTGTTCTTGTGATTCACGTGTTCTTACCAATCGAATTACATAATTAGGCCTAGATGCAGGCTTTTTCAGTAGCCGAGATGTACATCTATAATATAGGCGTGTTTCTAAGGCTTAGAATCTAAGCTTTTCGATTTAAGCGATAGTTCGTAAGTATCAGTCAGTAGGCCTAAGTATACATGCAAGTATCCTGGCAACAAGATAACTCTGTGACTGCATGTTTACAGCTTTCAGGTTCACGTAATCAGATTATCAATTTGCAAATTGAACAGTCCACATAAGTGGTTGCAAAAAATCATCCCGCCATTAGGTGCAACAAAGCTACGCTATTGGTAAGGAGTATAACAACACGTTGTGTATTGTGCTTGATGATAGGAGTAAGGGTGTAACAACGTGTTGTTATAGATTTGTTTTTATTCTGTTACTAAATTTAGTTTTATGAAATCACACATGTTGTGATCAGACCTTTCACTACTCCTTGTTTCAGATACAAATTCGTTGTTTCATTGAAGCTGCTTTGTTACTTGTCTTCTGGCCAAAACTTATTTTGAACATAACCCCGAGTGATTTTTTTTTCTTTCCAAATCGTTGTGGTATAATAAATAAAACAGGTGAATATCTTACGTGAACAAGATGTTGTACAATGGTGTATCGCCCATCTGGTTTCGCCACTTATTGTTGTACCCCCCTAGTATTGAGTTTTAAAGGGCTAACGAATTCTCATTAACATTTTGCATCTTTTACTGACTTACGGCTTCGAGAGAGGGCTTGTAAATAGGTGAAGCCATGTTGAAAATAACGTTTGATGTTGGATGGTCAACAATATTCGGGTAGATAGTGTTACAGAAAACATGAAACTTAGTTATTTACACAATTTGTTGTGATGTTATTAGCTGTTACTTCAGTTTCTGAGTGGAATTCATCTTTTCAGATTTATAGTTCACTGGTGTTCAGTATGTATATGGGTTTGTTTGTAAACTGAGACATTATCTCAGAAGTTAATTAATAAAAAAGGAAAGAAGGCACTGAATGCAGCAATACAATGAAACATGTCATAGAAAACAAGCCATGACTACAAGTACTTCACAACAAAGCAGTCACCAGAGCACAGACTATAGTGTGGGGTACAAGAAGGTCCCTGGTTTTTGGACAGCAGACGTAGGATGGACACTGCAGTGCGGATACACCACCATTCTTATCCTCTGTTTTGAAGAACAAAAATGGAAAGGAAAAGCTGGCCGTTTAGCCCCTCTACTGGTAGTAAAGGCTCATACTGCCCAGGTAATAAGTGTGACACGTGTAGGATGTTCAATGTTTTTGTTTATTCCTGTCTGCAGGCTGTGTGGGGTTGAACACGCATCTTTTTTCGTCATTCTGTTAAACTTGCTGTAATTATTTTCTTCGTTATGTGTGAGGTTAAATCTGATAGATGGTGGTCTTTAACCTCTGTGTGGGTCCCAATTCCGCAGTGACCTCCAAAAACATGAACCCGTATTATATATTACTCTGGTATAGTTTCTTACAAAGAAAAACAAGCCTCCCTCGTAACAAAAACACAGTACGAATTGAAAGGATCCCTAGCATAATGTGAGGATCCCCAGGATACAGGTTCTAATGTGAGGATCCCCAGCATACAGGCTATAATGTGAGATATAAAATGTACCTTAGGTTACATTCACACACAAACACTTGTACGCCACCTTGTAGTATCAAAAGGAAATGAACATTAAATTGTAATGGCATAAATTCCATCGGTAAGTCTTTGCATGACACTTAAACACATTAAAAAAATATTATTCCCAGGTTTATGAAGTCAAACGACAACATTCACGAGTGAAAGTCGTTTATTTTTTTCTTCTTGATATGTACACTTTCACCTTTTGATTACACAGCGGGATTTCAATGTCATGCATCGAGAAGAGTGACGTCAGAGAAATTGGCCAATTAGAGCGGTCTGTTCAATGAGGAATCATATCCGAGTGCAGGCGGGAAATGATTAAAATGTACAGTTTCAGCCAAACAAACAAATAAACGTCTTCAGTTTGTTGCACGTTTCAATTTCGATTTTCTCAAATAAAGAAGATTTCTGGCGTAATTAAACTTTAATAAGTTCTTTTGTTCACTCAGTAGGTTATTACGGTGTGTAACGTGAAAGGATTTATCGTGGGTATCAAAACGAAACTGAAACCTCACTGTTTATTTTTTAAAGTTAGTAGAACACAATTTGAAATCGATATTTTCAGTGGAGATTCTCTGATATTTCGGGGGAAGGTGATCAGTGTTATCAAATACAAAGATAATAGGTTTTATTGCCTTTAAGAAACGTTTATTTATTTATTTTAATTATCAGGTATCACCTCAGATGCTACTCTCGCATAGCTTCGCGGTATTGTGATACTGCTTCATTGTACCCCCTTTCCCCCTCCCTCACGCTAGGTTTCATATGTCCAAGTTACATAATATGGCTACCTCGCTCATCCAAAAAAAACACGAGCTCATCCGTACCATTGAGAGTCAGAATATAAAGAAAATAAAACAACTGACATCTCGGATGGAAGAAATGGTTTGGGAATACCGAGCCTCAATGGGGGTCTATCCCCCATGTCATCTAGGGGGATGTTACTAGATATTTCAAGTTCTATGAGACCACTTTATCATGCTCACTTCACGTGTACACACAGATATTTAATTTAGATCTGAAAATGTAGCTTTATTACTAACAGCTCTGTGGCCCTCCAGTTACAGTAGCCAATATTTTGCTGTTGTGCTTTTATTACGACATGTGTGTTCTAAGGGTTTACCCCTGACGCTGGACGATTTCAAACTTGATTGTATTTTTAACTTTTTTGAAGGCCACTGGCATTTTAAAATCTATACAAGTTTTCTTTATTGTTTGGTGGACATTGTTTAACTCGATTTCTTTTTTACTTTTTTTATTGTTATATCGATTGTTTGACGCAGACAGCCACGTTACTTTGCGTAGATAAACCGCCAAACCAACCTTGAATTAGCTCTTACGAATAAATAAATACAACATTTTATGTTTTAATAAGTCAGTATTCGCTGTTTGCGGTTGTAATAAAACTGTAAGAAAAGTATTATTTTCAAGACAGTAATAAATAATTGGTGTTATAAATAAATAAATGGATAATATTGTATCATTAGTCGTTATTATAATCCAGAACTCAGAATAACTTAAATAAAATTGAAAGTAATTAGGCCTAAGTTATTGTCGTTGGCACCACAACAGTCGTTGTTCGTGTAACGTTATAAGCAACGCCAACTTCAGAGCTTTTTAAACTTTCTCAGTATAAGGCGTCCCTGAATGAGCCCTACACCCCACCCACTATATTTGGTGTTTTTCCTGCGGCCCTAGTTTGGAACCCTTACCCTACTTGTATTCCATAGGGTCTAATGACCCCTTGTATTACTGAAAGGTCTCGTTGGCTCCAGCTTTTGCAGGAAGAGTATGGCTGACACGTTATTGACATTGCTTAACACCATGGGAACATTTCCGAACCCACTAGTGTGTTGCGTGAATGTACATTGTTTTTTTATTGGTTGATTGGTTTGGTGTTTTATGGCGCAAAGCAACTAGGCTATCTGCGCCAATAACGTATGTCCCACCGAGAGTTGAATGTTTTTGGGTTTTTTTTTTAGCAACTGAGTCTAAATTTAAATCGCAGAGTGTGACTGGTCAAGAAAAGGCGTTATCTGTTTTAGGCAGTTGGAAAACAGTTTTGTCATTTTAAAACATTATGTATGTTGTACAAGGGTGTATTTTTTTAAAACATTACATACGTCACTGGTAGTTCTATTAGGACGTGCCTTATCGTTTTAGATATTAAATTAGCCACAACCCGCAAAATAATTACGGCAGTTTCACGTCCACTACATTTCTATTTATTCCGTCGTTTCCATTACGCCAGTTAAGGTACTTTTTTTTTTTTTCGGGTATTATGCGCTGGACTGGATAAATTGTGGTCCGTTTGAAAAACATTTGCATGTTCAGAGAAATAGACGCAACTTAATAGAACTAACACGTAAAATAAAATATGATAATAGTATTAATAATAGTGTAGAAAGCGTGAAATAGTAGTTCTGAACGTTCAATGTGCAGCAGTTTTATGAGTTAAAACAAATGAACTAATAATAACTAAAAATACGGCCCCTAATAAACTAACTAAAGGTGTTTATAGCAGTGTGTGAAACGAAATTATCGCAAAGTGAAATTAATGTAAAGTCGTAATGAAGACGAACTCAGATTAAGAAATGGCTTAAAGCGTGTTCACTACGTGATAAGCACGTGGTTTTGAACAAACTGTGCACGCGCATTTTAGACCTAAATAGGTCGAGAAAGCTCATAAAAAATTGTATTTAATATAATGTTCATTTCTTTACGAAACTAACACCTGGGTTAAGTTTTATTTGTGTGAAATACTTTACAAGTAAAAACAACAACTAAGGTTGAAATCGATGCCACTCGTCACGTCATGATAACGCTACTGTGCCAATCTGGACCATACTGGTTGCATTAAAAAAGTTGAAGTAAAAAACGGGTAAGGTGATTCTGATTTGAACATTAAATATGTATTCCGGATTCCTCGGGAAAACGCCTTTCTAACGATATGAGATTTGTAAACATTCTAAACAGACACATGTAACGCTAGTATATCTTTAAATGTTTCACTGGCATGGCTCTTGGAGGGTGAGTTTATTATTGGTCTGGCATGGTTTCTTTGTTTGTTTGTTTTGGAATTTCGCACAAAGCTACTCGAGGGCTATCTGTGCTAGCCGTCCCTAATTTAGCAGTGTAAGACTAGAGGGAAGGCAGCTAGTCACCACCACCCACCGCCAACTCTTGGGCTACTCTTTTACTAACGATTGGCCGTCACATTATACACCCCTACGGCTGGGAGGGCGAGCATGTTTAGCGCGACGCGGGCGCGAACCCGCGACCCTCGGATTACGAGTCGCACGCCTTACGCGCTCGGCCATGCCAGGCCCCAGGTCTGGCATGGCTCTTGGAGGTTGAGATGCTCGACTCGCAATTTTCAAGTCATTTGATCGAAGTCCGTTTCCGAACTTGTTCGCCCTTTCAGTCGCGGGGGGTTATTATGTTACGTCTTATTCCACTGTTTGTTGATAAGTAGTAACTGTCATCTCTCTAGTGTATCACTTCTAGTTTCAGATGTATTATACCATAATATACTGTTTCATAAATTAGGATTGGATGGATATTAGTACAGACTTCCAGTCAGAGCAAACTTGGAGCAGAACTAATAAGAGGCCCGCCATAGCCAAGTGGTTAAAGCGCTCGACTCGTAATCTGAGGGTCGCAGGTTCGAATCTCCGTCGCACCAAACATGCTAACCCTTTCAGCCGTGGGGGCGTTATAGTGTGACAGTCAATCCCGCTATTCATTGGTGAAAAAGTAGCCCAAGAGTTGGCGGTGGGTGTGATTACTAGAGTTGCCTTGTCTCTAGTCTTACATTGGTAAATTAGGGACGGCTAGCGGAGATAGCTCTTAAGTAGCTTTGCGCGAAACTAAAATAAACCGACAAAATAAAATTGTGCAGTTAATTAAATATGCTTTTCTCAAGTTGATATTATATACCCACCAATTGGGAGAACCATATGTGTAGAAAACTTCCTGATATATATTTATTTTCCTTTTCACTAATTATACCAAATTATTCATGTGGCTGTATCAGAATTTACTGGAAAGGTAATTACGTCACTGTCATGCACGACACACTAAAAATGGTATTTACTAGGCATTTGATCTTTACGAGTTGAGGGTTACGTAAAGTAGGGCGTTTGGGAAACATACAAATAATGAGATTGTATGTTACACTTTGTGTACTTCTGAATTTTGTATTTACACACGTTGACCTTTAGCAAACACATTAATTCCAAGTATTCACAAGCTGTCAATGTCTAAAGCTCTTTAAAATATGTAACATCATTTATTCGCTGTTTATTATATTAGAGCGTATTTTACTTCCAGTATTGGTCTTACTGTCTTACCTCCAGCGTTGGTCTCACCGTCCTACCTCTAGTGTTGGTCTTATCGTCTTACCTTCAATGTTGATCTTACTGTCCTACCTCCAGCGTTGGTCTTACCGTTTTACCTTCAATGTTGATCTTGCTGTCCTACCCTCCGGTGTTGGTCTTACCGTCTTACCTTCAATGTTGATCTTGCTGTCCTATATCCGGTGTTGGTCTTGCTGTCCTACTTCCAGTGTTGATTTTACTGTTCTACTTCCAGTGTTAGCCTTACTGTCCTACTTCCAGTGTTGGCCTTACTGTCCAATCTCCAGTGTTGATCTTACTGTCCCAGTTCCAGTGTTGGCCTTACTGTCCAATCTCCAGTGTTGATCTTACTGTCCCAGTTCCAGTGTTGATCTTACTGTCCAATCTCCAGTGTTGGCCTTTCTGTCCTACTTCCAGTGTTGATCGTACTGTCCTGCCTCTAAAGTTGTAGACTTTCTGCAAATCTCAGAAACGTGAAATTTTATCTGTACGTGACCAATGTCTAACAAATTCTCTAAACTGTTTGTAAATCTCATTTTGTTAAAATTACAAGATCTTGTAATATGTATGTTTATTACTGACAGGGATTGGGGGATGAATCGTTACGTGGATCTGTGTTAAGTTACAACTATTAAGGTTTTATTAGTTGACACGCTCCGTCTCATTACGATATTTGATACGAAGTCTGCATTAGTTTCATAAACAACCATATTTACAGCGAGATTCGATAGAGATCATGTAAGTGTTTTGTCGTGGTGATTTGGATGTACTGACGCATGTAGTTGCCTATTGGGAGATACTAAGATTACTGTAGGAGGCGTGAGCACGTCCTTGACGGACGTCGTAAGACTTCTAACGTCGGAATGACCTTTCCGCTTTTCTTGTATGGTATTTTTACCAACAATGTATAAGACTTCGTTCGTTTGACGCAGCTGTGTTAGATGTGCTACTAAAACAACAAAAGTGCGTAATCCATTTGTGAATTGGTTTCCATGATGACGTAACCATTTAAAACACAAAGAGATTTCAACTTTGAGAAAGAATAAATGTTTTATCATACATTCTGCTCTATATTCACTTAGCACTTCTACAACGGGTTACTCTACTAGGTACAGCTATAGAATAACGAATTGTGGACATTTGTACAACTTATGTATGTTTATACTTTCACCATCACCACAGCACAACTTGTGTATGTTTATACTTTCACCATCACCACACTTCAACTTGTGTATGTTTATACTTTCACCATCACCACAGTACAACTTATGTATGTTTATACTTTCACCATCACCACAGTACAACTTATGTATGTTTATACTTTCACCATCACCACAGTACATCTTGTGTATGTTTATACTTTCACCATCACCACAGTACAACTTGTGTATGTTTATACTTTCACCATCACCACAGCACAACTTGTGTATGTTTATACTTTCACCATCACCACAGTACAACTTGTGTATGTTTATACTTTCACCATCACCACAGTACAACTTGTGTATGTTTATACTTTCACCATCACCACAGTACAAGTTGTGTATGTTTATACTTTCACCATCACCACAGTACAACTTGTGTATGTTTATACTTTCACCATCACCACAATACATCTTGTGTATGTTTATACTTTCACCATCACCACAATACATCTTGTGTATGTTTATTACTTTCACCATCACCACAGTACAACTTATGTATGTTTATACTTTCACCATCACCACAGTACAATTTGTGTATGTTTATACTTTCGCCATCACCACAATACATCTTGTGTATGTTTATACTTTCACCATCACCACAATACATCTTGTGTATGTTTATTACTTTCACCATCACCACAGTACAAGTTGTGTATGTTTATACTTTCACCATCACCACAGTACAACTTATGTATGTTTATACTTTCACCATCACCACAGTACATCTTGTGTATGTTTATACTTTCACCATCACCACAGTACAACTTGTGTATGTTTATACTTTCACCATCACCACAGCACATCTTGTGTATGTTTATTACTTTCACCATCACCACAGTACAACTTATGTATGTTTATACTTTCACCATCACCACAGTACAACTTGTGTATGTTTATACTTTCACCATCACCACAATACATCTTGTGTATGTTTATACTTTCACCATCACCACAATACATCTTGTGTATGTTTATTACTTTCACCATCACCACAGTACAACTTATGTATGTTTATACTTTCACCATCACCACAGTACAACTTGTGTATGTTTATACTTTCACCATCACCACAATACATCTTGTGTATGTTTATTACTTTCACCATCACCACAATACATCTTGTGTATGTTTATTACTTTCACCATCACCACAGTACAAGTTGTGTATGTTTATACTTTCACCATCACCACAGTACAAGTTGTGTATGTTTATTCTTTCACCATCACCACAGTACAACTTGTGTATGTTTATACTTTCACCATCACCACAATATATCTTGTGTATGTTTATACTTTCACCATCACCACAATACATCTTGTGTATGTTTATTACTTTCACCATCACCACAGTACAAGTTGTGTATGTTTATACTTTCACCATCACCACAGTACAACTTGTGTATGTTTATACTTTCACCATCACCACACTTCAACTTGTGTATGTTTATACTTTCACCATCACCACAGCACATCTTGTGTATGTTTATTACTTTCACCATCACCACAGTACAACTTATGTATGTTTATACTTTCACCATCACCACAGTACAACTTGTGTATGTTTATACTTTCACCATCACCACAATACATCTTGTGTATGTTTATACTTTCACCATCACCACAGTACATCTTGTGTATGTTTATACTTTCACCATCACCACAGTACAACTTGTGTATGTTTATACTTTCACCATCACCACAGCACAACTTGTGTATGTTTATACTTTCACCATCACCACAGTACAACTTGTGTATGTTTATACTTTCACCATCACCACAGTACAACTTGTGTATGTTTATACTTTCACCATCACCACAATACATCTTGTGTATGTTTATACTTTCACCATCACCACAATACATCTTGTGTATGTTTATTACTTTCACCATCACCACAGTACAACTTATGTATGTTTATACTTTCACCATCACCACAGTACAACTTGTGTATGTTTATACTTTCACCATCACCACAATACATCTTGTGTATGTTTATACTTTCACCATCACCACAATACATCTTGTGTATGTTTATACTTTCACCATCACCACAATTCATCTTGTGTATGTTTATACTTTCACCATCACCACAATACATCTTGTGTATGTTTATTACTTTCACCATCACCACAGTACATCTTGTGTATGTTTATTACTTTCACCATCACCACAGTACAAGTTGTGTATGTTTATACTTTCACCATCACCACAGTACAACTTGTGTATGTTTATACTTTCACCATCACCACAGTACAACTTGTGTATGTTTATACTTTCACCATCACCACAGTACAACTTGTGTATGTTTATACTTTCACCATCACCACAATATATCTTGTGTATGTTTATACTTTCACCATCACCACAATACATCTTGTGTATGTTTATTACTTTCACCATCACCACAGTACAAGTTGTGTATGTTTATACTTTCACCATCACCACAGTACAACTTGTGTATGTTTATACTTTCACCATCACCACAATACATCTTGTGTATGTTTATACTTTCACCATCACCACAGTACAACTTGTGTATGTTTATACTTTCACCATCACCACAATATATCTTGTGTATGTTTATACTTTCGCCATCACCACAATACATCTTGTGTATGTTTATTACTTTCACCATCACCACAGTACAAGTTGTGTATGTTTATACTTTCACCATCACCACAGTACAACTTGTGTATGTTTATACTTTCACCATCACCACAATACATCTTGTGTATGTTTATACTTTCACCATCACCACAATACATCTTGTGTATGTTTATTACTTTCACCATCACCACAGTACAAGTTGTGTATGTTTATACTTTCACCATCACCACAGTACAACTTGTGTATGTTTATACTTTCACCATCACCACAGCACAACTTGTGTATGTTTATACTTTCACCATCACCACAGCACAACATGTGTATGTTTATACTTTCACCATCACCACACTACAAGTTGTGTATGTTTATACTTTCACCATCACCACACTACAACTTGTGTATGTTTATACTTTCACCATCACCACACTACAACTTGTGTATGTTTATACTTTCACCATCACCACACTACAACTTGTGTATGTTTATACTTTCACCATCACCACAGCACAACTTGTATATGTTTATACTTTCACCATCACCACAGTACAAGTTGTGTATGTTTATACTTTCACCATCACCACAGTACAAGTTGTGTATGTTTATACTTTCACCATCACCACAGTACAACTTGTGTATGTTTATACTTTCACTATAACTACAGTACAACTTGTGTATGTTTATACTTTCACTATAACTACAGTACAACTTGTGTATGTTTATACTTTCACTATAACCACAGTACAACTTGTGTATGTTTATACTTTCACTATAACCACAGTACAACTTGTGTATGTTTATACTTTCACTATAACCACAGTACAACTTGTGTATGTTTATACTTTCACTATAACCACAGTACAACTTGTGTATGTTTATACTTTCACTATAACTACAGTACAACTTGTGTATGTTTATACTTTCACTATAACCACAGTACAACTTGTGTATGTTTATACTTTCACTATAACTACAGTACAACTTGTGTATGTTTATACTGTCACCATCACTACAGTACAACTTGTGTATGTTTATACTGTCACCATCACTACAGTACACCTTGTGTATGTTTATACTTTCACCATCACTACAGTACAACTGTTAACATTGTTCTTATTATTTACTTATTTTACAGTACTTGTGTGGTAACATTGTTTTTATTATTTACTTAGTATACAGTACTTGTGTGGTAACACTGTTTTTATTATTTACTTATTATACAGTACCTGTGTGGTAACATTGTTTTTATTATTTACTTATTATACAGTACCTGTGTGGTAACATTGTTTTTATTATTTACTTATTATACAGTACTTGTGTGGTAACATTGTTTTTATTATTTACTTATTATACAGTACTTGTGTGGTAACATTGTTTTTATTATTTACTTATTATACAGTACCTGTGTGGTAACATTGTTTTTATTATTTACTTATTATACAGTGCTTGTGTGGTAACACTGTTTTTATTATTTACTTATTATACAGTACTTGTGTGGTAACATTGTTTTTATTATTTACTTATTATACAGTACCTGTGTGGTAACACTGTTTTTATTAATTACTTATTATACAGTGCTTGTGTGGTAACACTGTTTTTATTATTTACTTATTATACAGTACTTGTGTGGTAACATTGTTTTTATTATTTACTTATTATACAGTACTTGTGTGGTAACACTGTTTTTATTATTTACTTATTATACAGTACTTGCATGGTAACATTGTTTTTATTATTTACTTATTATACAGTACCTGTGTGGTAACATTGTTTTTATTATTTACTTATTATACGGTACCAGTGTGGTAACATTGTTTTTATTATTTACTTGTTATACAGTACCTGTGTGGTAACATTGTTTTTATTATTTACTTATTATACAGTACCTGTGTGGTAACATTGTTTTTATTATTTACTTATTATACAGTAGTTGTGTGGTAACATTGTTTTTATTATTTACTTATTATACAGTAGTTGTGTGGTAACATTGTTTTTATTATTTACTTATTATACAGTAGTTGTGTGGTAACATTAGTTTTTTTATTTATTAAAAACATGGTAGTTTTCTTGGGGTGCTGGTGAATAAACCTCTTAATTTTGGTTGACAACCTCTTTTGGTGGTGTACGTTACCACCTTCACGGGAATAAACTACTGTAGGTGGGGATAGCTTTTCTTGGTGGTTTACGATACATATTGAGGGTGTAGTTAAATCACAGTAAATGTTGATAGCTTAGATTGATGGTTCATGACTTGTTCGCTCGTTTGTCTTCTAACTGTGTCTTCAACTGGTTCTGCAGAATTTCGAGATAAAGGAGATAGTGAACTCTGCGTGTTTCGTGCCAAATGTCTTACCATTTGGTGAACTTCACAGTATTGATTACAGGATGATTACGGCTATTTATGTTTTCCGTGGTTTCTGAAAGCATAAATAATTATCTCGGCGGGAAAGCTAGTGGGCGAAGTCAGTGCTCTGGTTGGCTTATGATTCGACCAACGTATGATTTCAACTAAACATCATTGCGCAAGCGTGAAAAGAGAGTATGAAAACTGGGATTCTGTTTGCCCAGAAAGCTGTCACACTTGAACGTTGAATCGAAAGTAAAGTAATTTTCATGCAACATTGCCTGAGTTCAGAATTATGCCTCCTAAAATCACCCCCTTCTCTTATATTGTGGTAAGTTATATGTTTGTTGACATAAATGTGATAGACATAACTTACAGGTAATAAGATAGTTATTACAAATTCGTCAAATCGACCAACGTGCAATTCGCAGTGCAACACACATACACAGTGCACCTTTCAGAGTTGTTTTCAGTATCACTATCAGTTCGTATAGTTTTCTCTAGACGTCGCTGATTAAGACGTTTATAAACTGTTGATGCTTGTGTTTAAAGTTTGTTGTTATTCTAAGTGACCTTGCCAGCTTAACATTATGTTCTCTAGATGTCTTTACAGATCTGAAGAAACTGTATGTGAAACTATTACATTTAAAGGTTTCCTAGTTTGACCGTAACTTCACGTAAAGTTCAAATTTTATTGTCAGTTGTTTACTGTTTTTTTCTTTGGTTAATTCGTGCCTTATTGTAAGAGTTTACTTGTGTGAGTAAAACCTGCCTCGCATGTGAAAACTTTATCTATTTATGAAAAATTAAAATAATATACTGGTGTAGGCTATATATTTTTATTTTTTAACTTACACTTTTGTATTATTATTTGGCAAGAGGGAGGCTTGACAAAGCATTAAAGATGTGGTTTAGTGACTAGAATTTTTTGGAACTTTAAGAAACAGTTTGAATAATATGAAATATGAGTTTAGCCAAAGTAGGCTATGATTGATTTTTGAGTTTCTTGAGCCTGAAGTAATGAAGTATTTCTTTGTGTTTGTTGGATAGTTGGTTCCTTGCTGTGTTTATTGAATCTGTGTTTGTTGGATAGTTGGTTCTTTGCTGTGTTTATTGAATCTGTTTTTGTTGGATAGTTGGTTTGATGTGTTTCAATGAAGAAATAGCAATACAAGAGAATAATCAAATGATTGAATGTCTTATATGAACATCTACTCTTTAATCCTGTCGTAAACATTAGGACTTACAGTTGTATAAAGGAAATAGTTTCATTTTTCATGTTTCAAATTAAAATTTGTTACAACCCTCTGTCTGATTAGATATTTAACTTTCTAAATGTTAACATACTTAAGTACACAAACATCTATTAGGAAGATAGAATTCCAGCAAAATATAGGTTCTGAAATATTACAGTAGAATAGTTTGAAGACAAACAACAATGTAAGAGAATGACAAGTAGACACTAGAATAGTTTGAAGACAAACAACAATGTAAGAGAATGACAAGTAGACACTCGAATAGTTTGAAGACAAACAACAATGTAAGAGAATGACAAGTAGACACAAGAATAGTTTGAAGACAAACAACAATGTAAGAGAATGACAAGTAGACACAAGAATAGTTTGAAGACAAACAACAATGTAAGAGAATGACATGTAGACACTAGAATAGTTTGAAGACAAACAACAATGTAAGAGAATGACAAGTAGACACTAGAATAGTTTGAAGACAAATAACAATGTAAGAGAATGATATGTAGACACTAGAATAGTTTGAAGACAAACAACAATGTAAGAGAATGACAAGTACACACAAGAATAGTTTGAAGACAAACAACAATGTAAGAGAATGACAAGTAGACACTAGAATAGTTTGAAGACAAACAACAATGTAAGAGAATGACAAGTAGACACTAGAATAGTTTGAAGACAAACAACAATGTAAGAGAATGACAAGTAGACACTAGAATAGTTTGAAGACAAACAACAATGTAAGAGAATGACATGTAGACACTAGAATAGTTTGAAGACAAACAACAATGTAAGAGAATGACAAGTAGACACTAGAATAGTTTGAAGACAAACAACAATGAAAGAGAATGACATGTAGACACTAGAATAGTTTGAAGACAAACAACAATGTAAGAGAATGACAAGTAGACACTCGAATAGTTTGAAGACAAACAACAATGTAAGAGAATGACAAGTAGACACTAGAATAGTTTGAAGACAAACAACAATGTAAGAGAATGACAAGTAGACACGAGAATAGTTTGAAGACAAACAACAATGTAAGAGAATGACATGTAGACACTAGAATAGTTTGAAGACAAACAACAATGTAAGAGAATGACATGTAGACACTAGAATAGTTTGAAGACAAACAACAATGTAAGAGAATGACAAGTAGACACAAGAATAGTTTGAAGACAAACAACAATGTAAGAGAATGACAAGTAGACACTAGAATAGTTTGAAGACAAATAACAATGTAAGAGAATGACATGTAGACACTAGAATAGTTTGAAGACAAACAACAATGTAAGAGAATGACAAGTACACACAAGAATAGTTTGAAGACAAACAACAATGTAAGAGAATGACAAGTAGACACTAGAATAGTTTGAAGACAAACAACAATGTAAGAGAATGACAAGTAGACACTAGAATAGTTTGAAGACAAACAACAATGTAAGAGAATGACAAGTAGACACTCGAATAGTTTGAAGACAAACAACAATGTAAGAGAATGACAAGTAGACACTAGAATAGTTTGAAGACAAACAACAATGAAAGAGAATGACATGTAGACACTAGAATAGTTTGAAGACAAACAACAATGTAAGAGAATGACATGTAGACACTAGAATAGTTTGAAGACAAACAACAATGTAAGAGAATGACAAGTAGACACTTGAATAGTTTGAAGACAAACAACAATGTAAGAGAATGACAAGTAGACACTTGAATAGTTTGAAGACAAACAACAATGTAAGAGAATGACAAGTAGACACTAGAATAGTTTGAAGACAAACAACAATGTAAGAGAATGACATGTAGACACTAGAATAGTTTGAAGACAAACAACAATGTAAGAGAATGACATGTAGTCACTAGAATAGTTTGAAGACAAACAACAATGTAAGAGAATGACAAGTAGATACTAGAATAGTTTGAAGACAAACAACAATGTAAGAGAATGACAAGTAGACACTAGAATAGTTTGAAGACAAACAACAATGTAAGAGAATGACAAGTAGACACTAGAATAGTTTGAAGACAAACAACAATGTAAGAGAATGACAAGTAGACACTAGAATAGTTTGAAGACAAACAACAATGTAAGAGAATGACAAGTAGACACTAGAATAGTTTGAAGACAAACAACAATGTAAGAGAATGACAAGTAGACACACAATTAACACAAATTGTTATCCCTGTCAATGGTATAGTGAATGATTATTTGTTTGACTGACTTCTAATCCAATATGAAGAGAAACAGAATGAGAGACAGTTTAACACAGTTACTTTAGACTAAGAGAGGACCAAACCAAGAGTTGAATACCCAAACCCAGTTTTATATTATGCAAAGATTCTAACAGCCCTTATCTCTGCCAGTGTTCATTCCATATAAACATATTCAAGGGAAATACACCTCCAACCTATAATATTTTGTGTACAACCCTTTTTAAATAAGCATAACCTCATTTCAGGAGGCTCCCAATGAATTGGAAACAAGCAGGTATAAGCTTTGATGAAGAAAATACATTGTGAAATGTAATATTTATCTAAGATAATGGTTATCACAAGTTTATGACATTTGTGCATCTAGTTTACAAAGATATCGAAACAATAAGCAGAACACCAGGAAGAAATCACTCAAAGTACTAATTATTACAGAGTATTGTATTATGATATTAATATCATTATATTTTACCAAGAATAACATCAACATACTGTATCATTTTAAACTAATTTAATGTGTTTGTATATAACATTTAGTTTAAAGGATTGACTAAAAATATATTTGAAGTCACACAGTTTCAAGTAAAATAGACACGAAACAACAGCAGTAATTACTGTGTTAGCCCCATCGCTCGTACAACGGTAAGTTTTCGGATTTACAACGCTAAAATCATGGGTTCGATTCCCCTTGGTGGACTTAGCCCGATGTGGCTTTGCTGTAAGGAAACACACACTCTTTGTGTTACTTGAGATGTTGAGTGGTTTTATTAGGGATCTTCTAACCAAAGAAGACATGGAAACAGCAACAGTTTAGGACTTTAATGTTTGTAAAAATATTTCTAAAAAGCTGGTGATTTTCATGTGACATCCACTGGTGATTCTATATTTCTAAAAAGGTGGTGGTTTTCATGTGATCTCCACTGGTGATTCTATATTTCTAAAAAGCTGGTGGTTTTCATGTGATCTCCACTGGTGATTCTATATTTCTAAAAAGCTGGTGGTTTTCATGTGAACTCCACTGGTGATTCTATATTTCTAAAAAGCTGGTGGTTTTCATGTGACCTCCACTGGTGATTCTGAGAGTTAAAGCATAAGACCATTTAATGAACAGGAAGTTATTTGGGGTTTTTGTTTCCAATTTTATTGTCACTGTCTTTTGAATTTCTTTTCACACTTGGGGCTCTGTTTACATTTTAACTTCTTCATTTCAATGATAAACTGTACAGTGTACTTATTGTTTGTACCATTGTTCATTATCACAGCACTTAAACAATATTTTTTTATTCCATTTTACTTGCTGTCTAATACCTTAAGAGTTATGTAACACTTTTTTGTAATGTATTATGAAATAATGTAAAAAGATTAAATATGTTTTTCACTTTTGATGATTGTAAGTGAAGGGGGGATATATTTTTATATACTGTTATTTATCTGTGTGTTTCTCTTGTCTTATATTTTTACATACTGTTAGTTATCTGCATGTTTCTCTTGCCTTATATTTTTATATACTGTTATTTATCTGTGTGTTTCTCTTATCTTATATGTTTATATACTGTTATTTATCTGTGTGTTTCTCTTGTCTTATAGTTTTATATACTGTTATTTATCTGTGTGTTTCTCTTGTCTTATATTTTTATATACTGTTATTTATCTGTGTGTTTCTCTTGTCTTATATTTTTACATACTGTTATTTATCTATGTTTCTCTTGTCTTATATTTTTACATACTGTTATTTATCTGTGTGTTTCTCTTGTCTTATATTTTTATATACTGTTATTTATCTGTGTGTTTCTCTTATCTTATATTTTTACATACTGTTATTTATCTGTGTGTTTCTCTTGTCTTAAAATTTTATATACTGTTATTTATCTGTGTGTTTCTCTTGTCTTATATTTTTACATACTGTTGTTTATCTGTGTTTATCTTCTCTCACTATAGTTCACATCATCTTGACCTTTTCTCTCTTTTGTTACTGATACTTTCCTCCATCATTTTTTTTTGTATTTTTCAGAATTTTTACAAAGTTCATATGTTCTTTTAACAGAACATTTTTGTTTCCACTTTCTATATATATCTTTTTTATGTGGTTAAAGATAAACTTTTAAAATAAGAATGTATATACTTAGGTCTTTGATGTCTGCATATCACTTATAAACACGGAAGATTTAAGATGTAATATTAACAATATTTTAATAACCAAAAATGTGTAAGGTATTGAAAAGCTAAGTTCCAAAACACTAGGTGTTGTTAAAAGTTCATATGAGTCTTCACATTCATATGAGTCACTTCATTCTGTGTATATGTTCATGATCCTCCACATGAACATTAAACACTTCATTCTGTGTATATGTTCATGATCCTCCACATGAACATTAAACACTTCATTCTGTGTATATGTTTATGACCCTCCACATGAACATTAAACACTTCATTCTGTGTATACGTTCATGGCCCTCCACATGAACATTAAACACTTAATTCTGTGTATATGTTCATGAGCCTTCACATGAACATTAAACACTTCATTCTGTGTATATGTTCATGAGCCTTCACATGAACATTAAACACTTCATTCTGTGTATGTGTTCATGAGCCTTCACGTGAACATTAAACACTTCATTCTGTGAATATTAGGGTCATTTGAAAGTATTAGTTGTAATTAGCTAGTAATACCAGTTATTAGAGGACCACAAAACATTCTTTCAAAACTCTTATTTATTTGTTGTTTATCAGTGACTTGAGTGGCCAACAACATTACAGTATTCTATATATATGTAAAAACAACTGGTATGGGTTGAGAAAATTTTTTATGTAGATAAGCGAACAACATTTTGACCTTAGGTCATCGTCAGGTTCACAAAGAGAGAAAGAGGTTACTGACCGGTAACTGACCACATGTTTGAAGGAGGTTGTGTAATTGAGTGTAGGAATGTAGAGGGCTTACTTAAATGTTAGATATATTTATTAATATAGGTATAAAGCTGTTATTTGTATTGGTTTATTTTTGGTTTAAGTTGTTGTATAAGTAAGGCTTTTTTAATTTTGCGTTTGTTTATGTTTCTTTCTTTATTTACTATTTGAGTGTTTTCTATGGTTATGTTGTGTTTATTTGATTTGCAGTGTTCGAAAACGTGTGAAGGTGACTTTTTATGTTCTTTGAATCTGGTTTCCATTTTTCTTCTTGTTTCTCCAATATAGAAGTCGTGGCAGTTATCACATTGTATTTTATAAATAATGTTGGTGTGCTGTTTGTCAGAGTAGTTTTTACATAGTATAGACCTTAGTTTTGTGTCTGGTTTTTGAATACGTTTAGTATTAACTGGAATGTCATATTTTGTTACTAGTTTTTGTATGAATAGTTTAGTAATTGTTATGCACTGGGGTTACAAGACAGTTTTGTATGAATAGTTTAGTAATTGTTATGCACTGGGGTTACAAGACAGTTTTGTATGAATAGTTTAGTAATTGTTATGCACCAGGGTTACAAGACAGTTTTGTATGAATTGTTTAGTAATTGTTATGCACTGGGGTTACAAGACAGTTTTGTATGAATAGTTTAGTAATTGTTATGCACTAGGGTTACAAGACAGTTTTGTATGAATAGTTTAGTAATTGTTATGCACTAGGGTTACAAGACAGTTTTGTATGAATTGTTTAGTAATTGTTATGCACTAGGGTTACAAGACAGTTTTGTATGAATTGTTTAGTAATTGTTATGCACCAGGGTTACAAGACAGTTTTGTATGAATAGTTTAGTAATTGTTATGCACCAGGGTTACAAGACAGTTTTGTATGAATAGTTTAGTAATTGTTATGCACCAGGGTTACAAGACAGTTTTGTATGAATTGTTTAGTAATTGTTATGCACTGGGGTTACAAGACAGTTTTGTATGAATAGTTTAGTAATTGTTATGCACCAGGGTTACAAGACAGTTTTGTATGAATAGTTTAGTAATTGTTATGCACTAGGGTTACAAGACAGTTTTGTATGAATTGTTTAGTAATTGTTATGCACCAGGGTTACAAGACAGTTTTGTATGAATTGTTTAGTAATTGTTATGCACTAGGGTTACAAGACAGTTTTGTATGAATAGTTTAGTAATTGTTATGCACTGGGGTTACAAGACAGTTTTGTATGAATAGTTTAGTAATTGTTATGCACTGGGGTTACAAGACAGTTTTGTATGAATTGTTTAGTAATTGTTATGCACTGGGGTTACAAGACAGTTTTGTATGAATAGTTTAGTAATTGTTATGCACTAGGGTTACAAGACAGTTTTGTATGAATTGTTTAGTAATTGTTATGCACTAGGGTTACAAGACAGTTTTGTATGAATTGTTTAGTAATTGTTATGCACTAGGGTTACAAGACAGTTTTGTATGAATAGTTTAGTAATTGTTATGCACTGGGGTTACAAGACAGTTTTGTATGAATAGTTTAGTAATTGTTATGCACTAGGGTTACAAGACAGTTTTGTATGAATAGTTTAGTAATTGTTATGAACTAGGGTTACAAGGCAGTTTTGTATGAATAGTTTAGTAATTGTTATATTCTAGGGTTACAAGACAGTTTTCTATTGATTATTTAGTAATTATGTTCTAGGGTTACAAGATAGTTTTGTATGAATAGTTTAGTAATTGTTATGCTCTAGGGTTACAAGACATTTTCATAAAAACTAACTGTGTCTTCACAGTTAAAAGTATTTTAATGTTATTTCTTCAATAATAGTTGGGCTGCTGAACAGTGTACAGAACAACAGCGTTTCCTTTTATTACTTACTGATGGACCAACATCTGTAAACCGTAGCTACTAACTTTTCATAATTTCATGTAGTTTAGCTTCCGGCTTGTGCATGTGTCATTTTGTTACTTCCTGATAAACTGCTGATTACCAGGAAATGAAACTTCTATGTAATTAGTCATGTTATCAGATCTTGTCATGTTACTGTTATTATTATGTGTTTTGATGTAGTAATGTTTGTTTATGAAAATAAAAATCAGTTTATGATGGTTGGAAAACTGGATGTTATTAAACTGGAAATATTTCCTAGGAAATAAGAGACTCCATACAAACTTATTGATTTCCTCATGAAAAGGTGTTAGAAATACAGGAACATAAAGTTATTTGATAAATTATAACAATGTTAGTTGTATTTATATTTTTTGTCAAACTAACAGACAAAATCTTGATACATATTTTTATTGTTTAGCAATGCTTGTTATTGTCACAATTTAACTTTTATTCTGACATAATTGATGTTTGGTTTAACTAAAAGCTATAATTTATACTATATAAAATGTTAAAAGATAATTTTATAAGATTGATTTAATATATTTATAACTTTCCAAAACATAATTGTGTGTACATGTTTGTTCTGAGTTCTAATGTTCAAGGTGACATAACATGTAAAACTGATTTGGCTTTTGAACCATAATTTGGTAAAGAAAGTTTCATGTATTTTCTACAAGGACTAGATTTTGGAACAATTCATTAAATTTTCAACTCTATTTCTCGTCCTTTTGGAATTTGTAAAATTATTCTGTATAAATTATAGGACAACTATTAAAAGGTTAAGTACTTCCCATGTTCTTAGTTACTGATGTTCAATGTAGCCTTATTGACACAAGTGAATGAAAATGGTGGCAGATGGTACCCATAATACACTTAGAGTAAAATGTCTCATTCGAGGACAAAGCTGCATGTTATGAACAAGATTCAAATACACAACTATCAAAATGTGAATCCATCAAGCCATAGTATTTTTGAGTGTTGCATTACTAAATATATTTTATCATTTCAAATATTATTAAAATTGTGTAATACAACAATAAGAAACCACAAGTCTTTCCTGAGGTCCCATAGTTTGGTCCCAAATACCTGTTTTGTTTTCTTTATGAATGTGTAACTTGTAATGTATGTATGTATGTTGCTGATTCTTTTCTCATCATTTCATTGTAGGTAGGCTGTGAAGAAAGTTGATGTTCCTGAGAAAAGTGAATGACATATGATCAACACCCAAGTCACATCATTGGTTTGGACGTTGAGTAACAAGTGAAATCAGAATGAACATTTCTCAAAATTTGTATCTTTGATAAAATTGGTTACCTGCTATAGTTACAAAGATGCTTGCACTTGTATTAGTAAGTGTGTTACAAGCCAGAGGTCATTCGTTTTGGGTTTTTTGAAAACAAGAACTTGATTTACTGCAGTTGCATGAATGCTTGTCTCTCTCTGTTAACCAGTTTGTGATGAACAGAAACTCATTTACTTGGGTGTATAAGAAATGTTACCACATTTGAAGAATGCTTGTCACTGTGTTAACCAGTTTGTTTTGAACCAGACCCCATTTTTCACCTGGGTCCTGTGAGCTATGAAGGTTACGTACAAGTTTCAGGGTGCACAGCTGTTGGTTCTCTCTATTTTAGTGAATATCACAGAAGCGTGCTGGGGTACACCATCACAAGTCATAGGCAGTAAGTTTCATCACTAATTGGCATTTTACAAAAATCCTTTTCCTGAAGACAAACTAAAAGGGTTTTGTGTAACATCACCATGTTAGTAAATTTAAAGTTTTTAACAATTTTCCATGAAACAAGTAAATAGCAATAATTATTGACATAATGTTCTTTTCACCGAACCTCATGCTATTGTAGTCTACCATACTGTGCTATTGTAGTCTACCACACTGTGCTATTGTAGTCTACCACACTGTGCTATTGTAGTCTACCACACTGTGCTATTGTAGTCTACCACACTGTGCTATTGTAGTCTACCATACTGTCCTATTGTAGTCTACCATACTGTGCTATTGTAGTCTACCATACTGTGCTATTGTAGTCTACCACACTGTCCTATTGTAGTCTACCATACTGTGCTATTGTAGTCTACCACACTGTCCTATTGTAGTCTACCACACTGTCCTATTGTAGTCTACCACACTGTGCTATTGTAGTCTACCACACTGTGCTATTGTAGTCTACCACACTGTGCTATTGTAGTCTACCACACTGTGCTATTGTAGTCTACCACACTGTGCTATTGTAGTCTACCATACTGTCCTATTGTAGTCTACCACACTGTGCTATTGTAGTCTACCACACTGTGCTATTGTAGTCTACCACACTGTGCTATTGTAGTCTACCATACTGTCCTAATGTAGTCTACCACACTGTGCTATTGTAGTCTACCATACTGTGCTATTGTAGTCTACCATACTGTGCTATTGTAGTCTACCATACTGTGCTATTGTAGTCTACCATACTGTCCTATTGTAGTCTACCATACTGTCCTATTGTAGTCTACCATACTGTCCTATTGTAGTCTACCATACTGTGCTATTGTAGTCTACCATACTGTGCTATTGTAGTATAACATACTGTGCTATTGTAGTCTACCATACTGTCCTATTGTAGTATACCATACTGTGCTATTGTAGTCTACCATACTGTGCTATTGTAGTCTACCATACTGTGCTATTGTAGTATACCATACTGTGCTATTGTAGTCTACCATACTGTCCTATTGTAGTCTACCATACTGTCCTATTGTAGTCTACCATACTGTCCTATTGTAGTCTACCACACTGTGCTATTGTAGTCTACCACACTGTGATATTGTAGTCTACCATACTGTGCTATTGTAGTCTACCACACTGTGATATTGTAGTCTACCACACTGTCCTATTGTAGTCTACCACACTGTGCTATTGTAGTCTACCATACTGTCCTATTGTAGTCTACCACACTGTGCTATTGTAGTCTACCACACTGTCCTATTGTAGTCTACCACACTGTCCTATTGTAGTCTACCAGACTGTGCTATTGTAGTCTACCAGACTGTGCTATTGTAGTCTACCAGACTGTGCTATTGTAGTCTACCACACTGTGCTATTGTAGTCTACCACACTGTGCTATTGTAGTCTACCACACTGTCCTATTGTAGTCTACCACACTGTGCTATTGTAGTCTACCATACTGTGCTATTGTAGTCTACCATACTGTGCTATTGTAGTCTACCACACTGTGCTATTGTAGTCTACCACACTGTGCTATTGTAGTCTACCACACTGTGCTATTGTAGTCTACCATACTGTCCTATTGTAGTCTACCATACTGTGCTATTGTAGTCTACCACACTGTCCTATTGTAGTCTACCACACTGTGCTATTGTAGTCTACCACACTGTGCTATTGTAGTATACCATACTGTCCTATTGTAGTCTACCATACTGTGCTATTGTAGTCTACCATACTGTGCTATTGTAGTCTACCATACTGTGCTATTGTAGTCTACCATACTGTCCTATTGTAGTATACCATACTGTCCTATTGTAGTATACCATACTGTCCTATCGTAGTCTACCATACTGTGCTATTGTAGTCTACCATACTGTCCTATTGTAGTCTACCATACTGTGCTATTGTAGTCTACCATACTGTCCTATTGTAGTCTACCACACTGTGCTATTGTAGTCTACCATACTGTCCTATTGTAGTCTACCACACTGTGCTATTGTAGTCTACCATACTGTCCTATTGTAGTCTACCATACTGTGCTATTGTAGTCTACCATACTGTCCTATTGTAGTCTACCACACTGTGCTATTGTAGTCTACCACACTGTCCTATTGTAGTCTACCATACTGTGCTATTGTAGTCTACCATACTGTGCTATTGTAGTCTACCATACTGTCCTATTGTAGTCTACCATACTGTGCTATTGTAGTCTACCATACTGTGCTATTGTAGTCTACCATACTGTCCTATTGTAGTCTACCACACTGTGCTATTGTAGTCTACCATACTGTCCTATTGTAGTCTACCACACTGTGCTATTGTAGTCTACCACACTGTCCTATTGTAGTCTACCACACTGTGCTATTGTAGTATACCATACTGTGCTATTGTAGTCTACCATACTGTGCTATTGTAGTCTACCATACTGTGCTATTGTAGTCTACCATACTGTGCTATTGTAGTCTACCATACTGTGCTATTGTAGTCTACCATACTGTGCTATTGTAGTCTACCATACTGTCCTATTGTAGTCTACCATACTGTGCTATTGTAGTATACCATACTGTCCTATTGTAGTCTACCATACTGTGCTATTGTAGTCTACCACACTGTGCTATTGTAGTCTACCATACTGTCCTATTGTAGTCTACCATACTGTCCTATTGTAGTCTACCACACTGTGCTATTGTAGTCTACCACACTGTCCTATTGTAGTCTACCACACTGTGCTATTGTAGTCTACCACACTGTGCTATTGTAGTCTACCACACTGTGCTATTGTAGTCTACCATACTGTCCTATTGTAGTCTACCATACTGTCCTATTGTAGTCTACCATACTGTCCTATTGTAGTCTACCATACTGTCCTATTGTAGTCTACCATACTGTGCTATTGTAGTCTACCACACTGTGCTATTGTAGTCTACCACACTGTCCTATTGTAGTCTACCACACTGTCCTATTGTAGTCTACCATACTGTGCTATTGTAGTCTACCATACTGTGCTATTGTAGTCTACCATACTGTGCTACTGTAGTCTACCATACTGTGCTATTGTAGTCTACCACACTGTGCTATTGTAGTCTACCATACTGTGCTATTGTAGTCTACCACACTGTCCTATTGTAGTCTACCACACTGTCCTATTGTAGTCTACCATACTGTGCTATTGTAGTCTACCACACTGTGCTATTGTAGTCTACCACACTGTGCTATTGTAGTCTACCATACTGTCCTATTGTAGTCTACCATACTGTGCTATTGTAGTCTACCATACTGTGCTATTGTAGTCTCACCATACTGTGCTATTGTAGTCTACCATACTGTGCTATTGTAGTCTCACCATACTGTGCTATTGTAGTCTACCATACTGTCCTATTGTAGTCTACCACACTGTGCTATTGTAGTTCTACCACACTGTGCTATTGTAGTCTACCACACTGTGCTATTGTAGTCTACCATACTGTCCCATTGTAGTCTACCATACCGTGCTATTGTAGTCTACCACACTGTGCTATTGTAGTATACCATACTGTCCTATTGTAGTCTACCATACTGTGCTATTGTAGTCTACCATACTGTGCTATTGTAGTCTACCATACTGTGCTATTGTAGTCTACCATACTGTGCTATTGTAGTCTACCATACTGTGCTATTGTAGTCTACCATACTGTCCTATTGTAGTCTACCATACTGTGCTATTGTAGTATACCATACTGTCCTATTGTAGTCTACCACACTGTGCTATTGTAGTCTACCACACTGTGCTATTGTAGTCTACCATACTGTCCTATTGTAGTCTACCACACTGTGCTATTGTAGTCTACCACACTGTCCTATTGTAGTCTACCACACTGTGCTATTGTAGTCTACCACACTGTCCTATTGTAGTCTACCATACTGTGCTATTGTAGTCTACCATACTGTCCTATTGTAGTCTACCATACTGTGCTATTGTAGTCTACCATACTGTCCTATTGTAGTCTACCATACTGTCCTATTGTAGTCTACCATACTGTCCTATTGTAGTCTACCACACTGTGCTATTGTAGTCTACCATACTGTGCTATTGTAGTCTACCATACTGTGCTATTGTAGTCTACCATACTGTGCTACTGTAGTATACCATACTGTCCTCAATTAATGCTCCATCTCAGCAGTCGGTAATTGGTAAGTGTTATGTAGGCCATGATCTTTCTGCCTTGTTTAGCCTAAGCAGCAAACTTTAAACACACTTGGATGGTGTAACTGAAGCTAGTATGTGGCAGGACTGCTTCACAGAATTATTGAAGTTTTAAAACTATAATTGTCATATTTACTGCAACAATGAGACTGATGTTTATAGCAGAATTAGATGCAAATAGGTTATGTTTGTTACCATTTATTGTAGCTATACTTTGTAAAAATAGGTTATGTTTGTTACCATTTATTGTAGCTATACTTTGTAAAAATAGGTTATGTTTGTTACCATTTATTGTAGCTATACTTTGTAAAAATAGGTGATGTTTGTTACCATTTATTGTAGCTATACTTTGTAAAAATAGGTGATGTTTGTTACCATTTATTGTAGCTATACTTTGTAAAAATAGGTTATGTTTGTTACCATTTATTGTAGCTATACTTTGTAAAAATAGGTGATGTTTGTTACCATTTATTGTAGCTATACTTTGTAAAAATAGGTTATGTTTGTTACCATTTATTGTAGCTATACTTTGTAAAAATAGGTTATGTTTGTTACCATTTATTGTAGCTATACTTTGTAAAAATAGGTGATGTTTGTTACCATTTATTGTAGCTATACTTTGTAAAAATAGGTTATGTTTGTTACCATTTATTGTAGCCATACTTTGTAAAAAATAGGTTATGTTTGTTACCATTTATTGTAGCTATACTTTGTAAAAAATAGGTGATGTTTGTTACCATTTATTGTAGCCATACTTTGTAAAAAATAGGTGATGTTTGTTACCATTTATTGTAGCCATATACTTTGTAAAAAATAGGTGATGTTTGTTACCATTTATTGTAGCTATACTTTGTAAAAATAGGTTATGTTTGTTACCATTTATTGTAGCTATACTTTGTAAAAATAGGTGATGTTTGTTACCATTTATTGTAGCTATACTTTGTAAAAATAGGTGATGTTTGTTACCATTTATTGTAGCTATACTTTGTAAAAATAGGTGATGTTTGTTACCATTTATTGTAGCTATACTAGTTTATAAAAGTAGGTTATGTTTGTTACCATTTATTGTAGCTATACTTGTTTATAAAAATAGGTTATGTTTGGTACTATTTATTGTAGACATGCTTGTTTATAAAAATAGGTTATGTTTGGTACTATTTATTGTAGACATGCTTGTTTATAAAAATAGGTTATGTTTGGTACTATTTATTGTAGATATATTATGTTTGTAAAAATAGGTTACATTTGATACCATTTATTCTAGCTGTTCTTGTTTATAAAAATAAATTATGTTTTCCTCCATTTATTGTAGATCTGTATGCTTATAAAAATATGTTATATTTTGTACCATTTATTGTAGCTACACTTGTTTATAAAAATATGTTATGTTTGGTACCATTTATTGTAGACATATTTGTTTATAAAAATAGGTTATATTTTGTACATTTATTATAGCTATACTTGTTATATCATATGAACCAATTAGTTGCTAAATATTCTCCCTTTTGTGCACTTAGCAATGCCCCATGGGGATATTAATTAGAGGCAATACAATACTACTGAATAGCACTTTGGTCTATATTTAAGGATATACAGAATTATTACTCTGTTCCCATTTCCACTGAGTGAGCATTAAGTTTATGAACTAACAGTGCTAAAATCTGGGGTTTGGTTTATGTATTGAATAGAGCACAGATAGCCTGTTGTATAAATTTGTGCTAGATCAAACAATCTATGCAGAAAGTAAAGAATTATATTGAATAGAATTCATTTCCAGAGTTTATAAACTTTTCGGTAAATGATATATGAGTAACATCATGGGCCGCAGTGTAAGGAACAAGATTTTGTTTTGTGATAAACCAGAAACTAAATATCAGCTTGAATATCAGTAAGTAACAAATAAAGATACTTCAGAGTAATATAGCTACTACCTTTTGATGCTGTAATTGTAATGGAATATATGTGGTGATCACTTGTAGTTTTGTCACCTTACTAGTTTTATACTTTGTGAGTTTCATATGATTCCGCTTTTTCCATAAAATTTCAGTCTAAAACTTTATATTGAGCGTTTTACAATCAAGATAAAGTTTCACACTTTTAACATTGCTGTACAACACTTAACAGAAGTGGTGCCTCAGGGAATTAATTATGTTTTTGCACCTTCAGGATGGTTGTTGTTGTTTTTTCCATTTTCTTAAAATTATGCCAAGTTCAGCACCACTTTATTTACATATATACTTGTACCTGTTTGAAAAGTGGTAGAACCACTTAATACAAGGATAGTGATTCTGGAAAGGTAGGTACAGAAAGCCATTGATAGTTTAAAAAACAGAAAAGCTTGTGCCGCATAGAAACTTCTAGCAGGGTGTAAAAGAAATGGACATTATATGGATTAAATATCAACCAAATCTGTACAGGTCTTCTGATCCCATGAAACTCACGGTTGTGAAGGGTTGAGAACTTTCAGCTTTGTAACTGACACATAATCCTTAACAAGATTGAACATAAAGTTGAGACTGCACTGTCAGGAGATGAGAATGTTTTTATATTTGGTCAGGACATGGGAGTAAGAATATTTAACCCTAGCATGTTAGGTGAAAATGTCAAACCCACAACAGAGGAAGTATTCACCATGTTAACTGAAACAAAATGTGATGTATAATCAGTCGTACTCTACAGAATGGAATTATTCACCATGTTAACTGAAACAAAATGTGATGTATAATCAGTCGTACTCTACAGAATGGAATTATTCATGATGTTAACTGAAACAAAATGTCATGTATGATCAGTCGTACTCTACATAAAGGTGATTATAAACTACTAAGATGTGAAACTGCTTGATATATATAGAAAAGAGAAGATATTAAAATAAGTTAGGATTTAGGAAAGGTTGATAGATTCTGATTGGTATAACTGGAGAAACAGAGACTTACTGGACTTGATATTTTTATAGACTTGGAAATGAAGAGTTTGAATTGGAACATTTTATGTACAAATATAAACAGTAAAAGCCCTAGTCTTCAACCCTCAGAGTCCTGGGGTCAACATGGTTGCCATGTCTTTACCTTCAACCCTCAGAGTCCTGGGGTCAACATGGTTGCCATGTCTTTATCTTCAACCCTCAGAGTCCTGGGGTCAACATGGTTGCTATGTCTTTATCTTCAACCCTCAGAGTCCTGGGGTCAACATGGTTGCCATGTCTTTATCTTCAACCCTCAGAGACCTGGGGCTAACGTGGTTGCCATGTCTTTATCTTCAACCCTCAAAGACTTGGGGCCAACGTGGTTGCCATGTCTTTATCTTCAACCCTCAGAGACCTGGGGTCAACATGGTTGCCATGTCTTTATCTTCAATCTTCAGAGTCCTGGGGTCAACAGGGTTGCCATGTGTTTAAATGTCTGAATGCTGATATATTTGTTTTGAATCTTGTTTTTAATTCCCATGACAATAAAGATAAAATTTGTAAGTCTCAAAATAAAGTGTTATAAATTTAAAACCATTTGTTTTGTATTTGTATAAAGTATACCTGATAATGGTTTCCTGAAATTTGTTTTGTATTACTATAAAGTATACCTGATAATGGTTTCCTGAAATTTGTTTTGTGTTGCTATAAAGTATACCTGATAATGGTTTCCTGAAATTTGTTTTGTGTTACTATAAAGTATACCTGATAATGGTTTCCTGAAATTTGTTTTATGTTACTATAAAGTATACCTGATAATGGTTTCCTGAAATTTGTTTTGTGTTGCTATAGTGTATAGTGAGATTTTCCTATCATGCAGTAGTGTATAGAGATTTTCCTATCCTACAGTAGTGTATAGTGAGATTTTCCTATCAGATAGTAGTGTATAGTGAGATTTTCCTATCATGCAGTAGTGTATAGTGAGATTTTCCTATCAGATAGTAGTGTATAGTGAGATTTTCCTATCATGCAGTAGTGTATAGTGAGATTTTCCTATCAGATAGTAGTGTATAGTGAGATTTTCCTATCATGCAGTAGTGTATAGTGAGATTTTCCTATCCTACAGTAGTGTATAGTGAGATTTTCCTATCGTGCAGTAGTGTATAGTAAGATTTTCCTATAGTGCAGTAGTGTATAGTGAGATTTTCCTATCATGCAGTAGTGTATAGTGAGGTTTTCCTATCATGCAGTAGTGTATAGTGAGATTTTCCTATCCTACAGTAGTGTATAGTGAGATTTTCCTATCGTGCAGTAGTGTATAGTGAGATTTTCCTATCGTGCAGTAGTGTATAGTGAAATGTTCCTATCATACAATAGTGTATAGTGAGATTTTCCTATCAGATAGTAGTGTATAGTGAGATTTTCTTATCATGCAGTAGTGTATAGTGAGATTTTCCTATCATGCAGTAGTGTATAGTGAGATTTTCTTATCATGCAGTAGTGTATAGTGAGATTTTCCTATCATGCTGTAGTGTATAGTGAGATTTTCCTATCATGCTGTAGTGTATAGTGAGATTTTCCTATCAGATAGTAGTGTATAGTGAGATTTTCCTATCATGCAGTAGTGTATAGTGAGATTTTCCTATCATACAGTAGTGTACAGTGAGATTTTCATATCATACTGTAGTGTATAGTGAGATTTTCCTATCATGCAGTAGTGTATAGTGAGATTTTCCTATCATGCAGTAGTGTATAGTGAGATTTTCCTATCGCAGTAGTGTATAGTGAGATTTTGCTATCATACAGTAGTGTATAGTGAGATTTTCCTATCATACAGTAGTGTATAGTGAGATTTTCCTATCATGCAGTAGTGTATAGTGAGATTTTCCTATCGTGCAGTAGATAGTAGCGTATAGTGAGATTTTCCTATCATGCAGCAGTGTATAGTGAGATTTTCTTATCATGTAGTGGATAGTAGTGTATAGTGAGATTTTCCTATCAGACAGTAGTGTATAGTGAGATTTTCCTATCAGATAGTAGTGTATAGTGAGATTTTCCTATCCTACAGTAGTGTATAGTGAGATTTTCCTATCGTGAAGTAGTGTATAGTGAGATTTTCCTATAGTGCAGTAGTGTATAGTGAGATTTTCCTATCAGATAGTAGTGTATAGTGAGATTTTCCTATCATGCAGTAGTGTATAGTGAGATTTTCCAATCAGATAGTAGTGTATAGTGAGATTTTCCTCTCATGCAGTAGTGTATAGTGAGATTTTCCTCTCATACAGTAGTGTATAGTGAGATTTTCCTATCATGCAGTAGTGTATAGTGAGATTTTCCTATCCTACAGTAGTGTATAGTGAGATTTTCCTATCGTGCAGTAGTGTATAGTGAAATGTTCCTATCGTACAATAGTGTATAGTGAGATTTTCCTATCAGATAGTAGTGTATAGTGAGATTTTCCTATCAGATAGTAGTGTATAGTGAGATTTTCCCATCATGCTGTAGGGTATAGTGAGATTTTCCCATCATGCTGTAGGGTATAGTGAGATTTTCCTATCAGATAGTAGTGTATAGTGAGATTTTCCTATGATGCAGTAGTGTATAGTGAGATTTTCCTATCATACAGTAGTGTACAGTGAGATTTTCATATCATACACTAGTGTATAGTGAGATTTTCCTATCGTGCAGTAGTGTATAGTGAGATTTTCCTATCATGCAGTAGTGTATAGTGAGATTTTCCTATCATGCAGTAGTGTATAGTGAGATTTTCCTCTCATGCAGTAGTGTATAGTGAGATTTTCCTATCATGCAGTAGTGTATAGTGAGATTTTCCTATCCTACAGTAGTGTATAGTGAGATTTTCCTATCAGATAGTAGTGTATAGTGAGATTTTCCTATCATGCAGTAGTGTATAGTGAGATTTTCCTATCCTACAGTAGTGTATAGTGAGATTTTCCTATCGTGCAGTAGTGTATAGTAAGATTTTCCTATAGTGCAGTAGTGTATAGTGAGATTTTCCTATCATGCAGTAGTGTATAGTGAGGTTTTCCTATCAGATAGTAGTGTATAGTGAGATTTTCCTATCATGCAGTAGTGTATAGTGAGATTTTCCTATCCTACAGTAGTGTATAGTGAGATTTTCCTATCGTGCAGTAGTGTATAGTGAAATGTTCCTATCATACAATAGTGTATAGTGAGATTTTCCTATCAGATAGTAGTGTATAGTGAGATTTTCTTATCATGCAGTAGTGTATAGTGAGATTTTCCAATCATGCAGTAGTGTATAGTGAGATTTTCCTATCAGATAGTAGTGTATAGTGAGATTTTCCTATCATGCAGTAGTGTATAGTGAGATTTTCTTATCATGCAGTAGTGTATAGTGAGATTTTCCTATCATGCTGTAGTGTATAGTGAGATTTTCCTATCATGCAGTAGTGTATAGTGAGATTTTCCTATCCTACAGTAGTGTATAGTGAGATTTTCCTATCGTGCAGTAGTGTATAGTGAAATGTTCCTATCGTACAATAGTGTATAGTGAGATTTTCCTATCAGATAGTAGTGTATAGTGAGATTTTCCTATCAGATAGTAGTGTATAGTGAGATTTTCCTATCCCACAGTAGTGTATAGTGAGATTTTCCTATCGTGAAGTAGTGTATAGTAAGATTTTCCTATAGTGCAGTAGTGTATAGTGAGATTTTCCTATCAGATAGTAGTGTATAGTGAGATTTTCCTATCATGCAGTAGTGTATAGTGAGATTTTCCTATCATGCAGTAGTGTATAGTGAGATTTTCCTATCAGATAGTAGTGTATAGTGAGATTTTCCTATCATGCAGTAGTATATAGTGAGATTTTCCTATCCTACAGTAGTGTATAGTGAGATTTTCCTATTGTGCAGTAGTGTATAGTAAGATTTTCCTATAGTGCAGTAGTGTATAGTAAGATTTTCCTATAGTGCAGTAGTGTATAGTGAGATTTTCCTATCATGCAGTAGTGTATAGTGAGATTTTCCTATCATGCAGTAGTGTATAGTGAGATTTTCCTATCAGATAGTAGTGTATAGTGAGATTTTCCTCTCATGCAGTAGTGTATAGTGAGATTTTCCTCTCATGCAGTAGTGTATAGTGAGATTTTCCTATCATGCAGTAGTGTATAGTGAGATTTTCCTATCCTACAGTAGTGTATAGTGAGATTTTCCTATCGTGCAGTAGTGTATAGTGAGATTTTCCTATCAGATAGTAGTGTATAGTGAGATTTTCCTATCATGCAGTAGTGTATAGTGAGATTTTCTTATTATGCAGTAGTGTATAGTGAGATTTTCTTATTATGCAGTAGTGTATAGTGAGATTTTCCAATCATGCAGTAGTGTATAGTGAAATTTTCCTATCATACAATAGTGTATAGTGAGATTTTGCTATCAGATAGTAGTGTATAGTGAGATTTTCCTATCATGCAGTTGTGTATAGTGAGAATTTCTTATCATGCAGTAGTGTATAGTGAGATTTTCCTATCATACAGTAGTGTACAGTGAGATTTTCATATCATACAGTAGTGTATAGTGAGATTTTCCTATCATGCAGTAGTGTATAGTGAGATTTTCCTATCATGCAGTAGTGTATAGTGAGATTTTGCTATTGTACAGTAGTGTATAGTGAGATTTTCCTATCATACAGTAGTGTATAGTGAGATTTTCCTATCATGCAGTAGTGTATAGTGAGATTTTCCTATCCTACAGTAGTGTATAGTGAGATTTTCCTATCGTGCAGTAGTGTATAGTAAGATTTTCCTATAGTGCAGTAGTGTATAGTGAGATTTTCCTATCATGCAGTAGTGTATAGTGAGGTTTTCCTATCATGCAGTAGTGTATAGTGAGATTTTCCTATCCTACAGTAGTGTATAGTGAGATTTTCCTATCGTGCAGTAGTGTATAGTGAGATTTTCCTATCGTGCAGTAGTGTATAGTGAAATGTTCCTATCATACAATAGTGTATAGTGAGATTTTCCTATCAGATAGTAGTGTATAGTGAGATTTTCTTATCATGCAGTAGTGTATAGTGAGATTTTCCTATCATGCAGTAGTGTATAGTGAGATTTTCTTATCATGCAGTAGTGTATAGTGAGATTTTCCTATCATGCTGTAGTGTATAGTGAGATTTTCCTATCATGCTGTAGTGTATAGTGAGATTTTCCTATCAGATAGTAGTGTATAGTGAGATTTTCCTATCATGCAGTAGTGTATAGTGAGATTTTCCTATCATACAGTAGTGTACAGTGAGATTTTCATATCATACTGTAGTGTATAGTGAGATTTTCCTATCATGCAGTAGTGTATAGTGAGATTTTCCTATCATGCAGTAGTGTATAGTGAGATTTTCCTATCGTGCAGTAGTGTATAGTGAGATTTTCCTATCATACAGTAGTGTATAGTGAGATTTTCCTATCATACAGTAGTGTATAGTGAGATTTTCCTATCATGCAGTAGTGTATAGTGAGATTTTCCTATCGTGCAGTAGATAGTAGCGTATAGTGAGATTTTCCTATCATGCAGCAGTGTATAGTGAGATTTTCTTATCATGTAGTGGATAGTAGTGTATAGTGAGATTTTCCTATCAGACAGTAGTGTATAGTGAGATTTTCCTATCAGATAGTAGTGTATAGTGAGATTTTCCCATCCCACAGTAGTGTATAGTGAGATTTTCCTATCGTGAAGTAGTGTATAGTGAGATTTTCCTATAGTGCAGTAGTGTATAGTGAGATTTTCCTATCAGATAGTAGTGTATAGTGAGATTTTCCTATCATGCAGTAGTGTATAGTGAGATTTTCCAATCAGATAGTAGTGTATAGTGAGATTTTCCTCATGCAGTAGTGTATAGTGAGATTTTCCTCTCATACAGTAGTGTATAGTGAGATTTTCCTATCATGCAGTAGTGTATAGTGAGATTTTCCTATCCTACAGTAGTGTATAGTGAGATTTTCCTATCGTGCAGTAGTGTATAGTGAAATGTTCCTATCGTACAATAGTGTATAGTGAGATTTTCCTATCAGATAGTAGTGTATAGTGAGATTTTCCTATCAGATAGTAGTGTATAGTGAGATTTTCCCATCATGCTGTAGGGTATAGTGAGATTTTCCCATCATGCTGTAGGGTATAGTGAGATTTTCCTATCAGATAGTAGTGTATAGTGAGATTTTCCTATGATGCAGTAGTGTATAGTGAGATTTTCCTATCATACAGTAGTGTACAGTGAGATTTTCATATCATACACTAGTGTATAGTGAGATTTTCCTATCGTGCAGTAGTGTATAGTGAGATTTTCCTATCGTGCAGTAGTGTATAGTGAGATTTTCCTATCATGCAGTAGTGTATAGTGAGATTTTCCTCTCATGCAGTAGTGTATAGTGAGATTTTCCTATCATGCAGTAGTGTATAGTGAGATTTTCCTATCCTACAGTAGTGTATAGTGAGATTTTCCCATCAGATAGTAGTGTATAGTGAGATTTTCCTATCATGCAGTAGTGTATAGTGAGATTTTCCTATCCTACAGTAGTGTATAGTGAGATTTTCCTATCGTGCAGTAGTGTATAGTAAGATTTTCCTATAGTGCAGTAGTGTATAGTGAGATTTTCCTATCATGCAGTAGTGTATAGTGAGGTTTTCCTATCAGATAGTAGTGTATAGTGAGATTTTCCTATCATGCAGTAGTGTATAGTGAGATTTTCCCATCCCACAGTAGTGTATAGTGAGATTTTCCTATCGTGCAGTAGTGTATAGTGAAATGTTCCTATCATACAATAGTGTATAGTGAGATTTTCCTATCAGATAGTAGTGTATAGTGAGATTTTCTTATCATGCAGTAGTGTATAGTGAGATTTTCCAATCATGCAGTAGTGTATAGTGAGATTTTCCTATCAGATAGTAGTGTATAGTGAGATTTTCCTATCATGCAGTAGTGTATAGTGAGATTTTCCTATCATGCAGTAGTGTATAGTGAGATTTTCCTATCATGCTGTAGTGTATAGTGAGATTTTCCTATCATGCAGTAGTGTATAGTGAGATTTTCCTATCCTACAGTAGTGTATAGTGAGATTTTCCTATCGTGCAGTAGTGTATAGTAAGATTTTCCTATAGTGCAGTAGTGTATAGTGAGATTTTCCTATCATGCAGTAGTGTATAGTGAGATTTTCCTATCAGATAGTAGTGTATAGTGAGATTTTCCTATCATGCAGTAGTGTATAGTGAGATTTTCCTATCCTACAGTAGTGTATAGTGAGATTTTCCTATCGTGCAGTAGTGTATAGTGAAATGTTCCTATCATACAATAGTGTATAGTGAGATTTTCCTATCAGATAGTAGTGTATAGTGAGATTTTCTTATCATGCAGTAGTGTATAGTGAGATTTTCCAATCATGCAGTAGTGTATAGTGAGATTTTCCTATCAGATAGTAGTGTATAGTGAGATTTTCCTATCATGCAGTAGTGTATAGTGAGATTTTCTTATCATGCAGTAGTGTATAGTGAGATTTTCCTATCATGCAGTAGTGTATAGTGAGATTTTCCTATCATGCAGTAGTGTATAGTGAGATTTTCCTATCCTACAGTAGTGTATAGTGAGATTTTCCTATCGTGCAGTAGTGTATAGTGAAATTTTCCTATCGTACAATAGTGTATAGTGAGATTTTCCTATCAGATAGTAGTGTATAGTGAGATTTTCCTATCAGATAGTAGTGTATAGTGAGATTTTCCTATCCTACAGTAGTGTATAGTGAGATTTTCCTATCGTGAAGTAGTGTATAGTAAGATTTTCCTATAGTGCAGTAGTGTATAGTGAGATTTTCCTATCAGATAGTAGTGTATAGTGAGATTTTCCCATCATGCAGTAGTGTATAGTGAGATTTTCCCATCATGCAGTAGTGTATAGTGAGATTTTCCCATCAGATAGTAGTGTATAGTGAGATTTTCCTATCATGCAGTAGTATATAGTGAGATTTTCCTATCCTACAGTAGTGTATAGTGAGATTTTCCTATTGTGCAGTAGTGTATAGTAAGATTTTCCTATAGTGCAGTAGTGTATAGTAAGATTTTCCTATAGTGCAGTAGTGTATAGTGAGATTTTCCTATCATGCAGTAGTGTATAGTGAGATTTTCCTATCATGCAGTAGTGTATAGTGAGATTTTCCTATCAGATAGTAGTGTATAGTGAGATTTTCCTCCTCATGCAGTAGTGTATAGTGAGATTTTCCTCCTCATGCAGTAGTGTATAGTGAGATTTTCCTATCATGCAGTAGTGTATAGTGAGATTTTCCTATCCTACAGTAGTGTATAGTGAGATTTTCCTATCGTGCAGTAGTGTATAGTGAGATTTTCCTATCAGATAGTAGTGTATAGTGAGATTTTCCTATCATGCAGTAGTGTATAGTGAGATTTTCTTATTATGCAGTAGTGTATAGTGAGATTTTCCTATCATACAGTAGTGTACAGTGAGATTTTCATATCATACAGTAGTGTATAGTGAGATTTTCCTATCATGCAGTAGTGTATAGTGAGATTTTCCTATTATGCAGTAGTGTATAGTGAGATTTTGCTATTGTACAGTAGTGTATAGTGAGATTTTCCTATCATACAGTAGTGTATAGTGAGATTTTCCTATCATGCAGTAGCGTATAGTGAGATTTTCCTATCATGTAGTGGATAGTAGTGTATAGTGAGATTTTCCTATCAGATAATAGTGTATAGTGAGATTTTCCTATCATACAGTAGCATATAGTGAGATTTTCCTATCATGCAGTAGTGTATAGTGAGATTTTCCTATTATGTAGTAGATAGTAGTGTATAGTGAGATTTTGCTATCAGATAGTAGTGTACAGTGAGATTTCTCTATCAGATAGTAGTGTACAGTGAGATTTTTCTATCAGATAGTAGTGTATAGTGAGATTTTCCTATCAGATAATAGTGTATAGTGAGATTTTCCTATCATACAGTAGCATATAGTGAGATTTTCCTATGATACAGTAGTGTATAGTGAGATTTTCCTATCATGCAGTAGATAGTAGTGTATAGTGAGATTTTCCTATTATACAGTAGCATATAGTGAGATTTTCCTATCATACAGTAGTGTAGAGTGAGATTTTCCTATCACATAGTAGTGTATAGTGAGATTTTTCTATCATGCAGTAATGTATAGTGAGATTTTCCTATCATACAGTAGATACTAGTGTATAGTGAGATTTTCCTATCATACAGTAGATACTAGTGTATAGTGAGATTTTCCTATCATGCAGTAGAAAGTAGTGTATAGTGAGATTTTCCTATCATACAGTAGTGTACAGTGAGATTTTCCTATCATACAGTAGTGTATAGTGATATTTTCCTATCATGCAGTAGTGTATAGTGAGATTTTCCTATCATGCAGTAGTGTATAGTGAGATTTTCCTATCATGCAGTGGTGTATAGTGAGATTTTCCTATCATGCAGTGGTGTATAGTGAGATTTTCCTATCATGCAGTAGTGTATAGTGAGATTTTCCTGTCATGCAGTAGTGTATAGTGAGATTTTCCTATCATGCTGTAGTGTATAGTGAGATTTTCCTATCATGCAGTAGCGTATAGTGAGATTTTCCTATCATGTAGTGGATAGTAGTGTATAGTGAGATTTTCCTATCAGATAATAGTGTATAGTGAGATTTTCCTATCATACAGTAGCATATAGTGAGATTTTCCTATCATGCAGTAGTGTATAGTGAGATTTTCCTATTATGTAGTAGATAGTAGTGTATAGTGAGATTTTGCTATCAGATAGTAGTGTACAGTGAGATTTTTCTATCAGATAGTAGTGTACAGTGAGATTTTTCTATCAGATAGTAGTGTATAGTGAGATTTTCCCATCAGATAATAGTGTATAGTGAGATTTTCCCATCATACAGCAGCATATAGTGAGATTTTCCTATGATACAGTAGTGTATAGTGAGATTTTCCTATCATGCAGTAGATAGTAGTGTATAGTGAGATTTTCCTATTATACAGTAGCATATAGTGAGATTTTCCTATCATACAGTAGTGTAGAGTGAGATTTTCCTATCACATAGTAGTGTATAGTGAGATTTTTCTATCATGCAGTAATGTATAGTGAGATTTTCCCATCATACAGTAGATACTAGTGTATAGTGAGATTTTCCCATCATGCAGTAGATAGTAGTGTATAGTGAGATTTTCCCATCATACAGTAGCAGTAGTGTATAGTGAGATTTTCCCATCATACAGTAGTGTATAGTGAGATTTTCCCATCATACAGTAGTGTATAGTGAGATTTTCCCATCATACAGTAGTGTATAGTGAGATTTTCCTATCATACAGTAGTGTATAGTGAGATTTTCCCATCATGCAGTAGTGTATAGTGAGATTTTCCCATCACATAGTAGTGTATAGTGAGATTTTCCCATCATGCAGTAGTGTATAGTGAGATTTTCCCATCAGATAGTAGTATAGTGAGATTTTCCCATCATGCAGTAGTGTATAGTGAGATTTTCCCATCAGATAGTAGTGTATAGTGAGATTTTCCCATCATGCAGTGAGTCAGACAGTAGTGTATAGTGAGATTTTCCTATCATGCAGTAGTGTATAGTGAGATTTTCCTATCATGCATGTGTATAGTGAGATTTTCCCATCATAGTAGTGTATAGTGAGATTTTCCCATCATGCAGTAGTGTATAGTGAGATTTTCCCATCATACAGTAGTGTATAGTGAGATTTTCCTATCATGCAGTAGTGTATAGTGAGATTTTCCTATCATACAGTAGTGTATAGTGAGATTTTCCCATCAGATAGTAGTGTATAGTGAGATTTTCCCATCATGCAGTAGTGTATAGTGAGATTTTCCCATCAGATAGTAGTGTATAGTGAGATTTTCCCATCATGCAGTAGTGTATAGTGAGATTTTCCCATCATGCAGTAGTGTATAGTGAGATTTTCCTATCAGATAGTAGTGTATAGTGAGATTTTCCCATCATGCAGTAGTGTATAGTGAGATTTTCCCATCATGCAGTAGTGTATAGTGAGATTTTCCCATCATACAGTAGTGTATAGTGAGATTTTCCTATCATACAGTAGTGTATAGTGAGATTTTCCCATCATGCAGTAGTGTATAGTGAGATTTTCCTATCATGCAGTAGTGTATAGTGAGATTTTGCTATTGTACAGTAGTGTATAGTGAGATTTTCCTATCATACAGTAGTGTATAGTGAGATTTTCCTATCATGCAGTAGCGTATAGTGAGATTTTCCTATCATGTAGTGGACAGTAGTGTATAGTGAGATTTTCCTATCAGATAATAGTGTATAGTGAGATTTTCCTATCATACAGTAGCATATAGTGAGATTTTCCTATCATGCAGTAGTGTATAGTGAGATTTTCCTATTATGTAGTAGAGATAGTAGTGTATAGTGAGATTTTCCTATCAGATAGTAGTGTACAGTGAGATTTCTCTATCAGATAGTAGTGTACAGTGAGATTTTTCTATCAGATAGTAGTGTATAGTGAGATTTTCCTATCAGATAATAGTGTATAGTGAGATTTTCCTATCATACAGTAGCATATAGTGAGATTTTCCTATTATACAGTAGCATATAGTGAGATTTTCCTATCATACAGTAGTGTAGAGTGAGATTTTCCTATCACATAGTAGTGTATAGTGAGATTTTTCTATCATGCAGTAATGTATAGTGAGATTTTCCTATCATACAGTAGATACTAGTGTATAGTGAGATTTTCCTATCATGCAGTAGAAAGTAGTGTATAGTGAGATTTTCCTATCATGCAGTAGAAAGTAGTGTATAGTGAGATTTTCCTATCATACAGTAGTGTACAGTGAGATTTTCCTATCATACAGTAGTGTATAGTGATATTTTCCCATCATGCAGTAGTGTATAGTGAGATTTTCCCATCATGCAGTAGTGTATAGTGAGATTTTCCTATCATGCAGTGGTGTATAGTGAGATTTTCCTATCATGCAGTAGTGTATAGTGAGATTTTCCTATCATGCAGTAGTGTATAGTGAGATTTTCCTGTCATGCAGTAGTGTATAGTGAGATTTTCCTATCATGCTGTAGTGTATAGTGAGATTTTCTTATCATGCAGTAGTGTATAGAGAGATTTTCCTATTATGCAGTAGATAGTAGTGTATAGTGAGATTTTCCTATCATGCAGTAGATAGTAGTGTATAGTGAGATTTTCCTATTATACAGTAGCATATAGTGAGATTTTCCTATCATACAGTAGTGTAGAGTGAGATTTTCCCATCACATAGTAGTGTATAGTGAGATTTTCCTATCATGCAGTAATGTATAGTGAGATTTTCCCATCATACAGTAGATACCAGTGTATAGTGAGATTTTCCCATCATGCAGTAGAAAGTAGTGTATAGTGAGATTTTCCCATCATACAGCAGCATATAGTGAGATTTTCCCATCATGCAGTAGTGTACAGTGAGATTTTCCCATCATACAGTAGTGTATAGTGAGATTTTCCCATCATGCAGTAGTGTATAGTGAGATTTTCCCATCATGCAGTAGTGTATAGTGAGATTTTCCCATCATGCAGTGGTGTATAGTGAGATTTTCCCATCATGCAGTGGTGTATAGTGAGATTTTCCCATCATACAGTAGTGTACAGTGAGATTTTCCCATCATACAGTAGTGTATAGTGAGATTTTCCCATCATACAGTAGTGTACAGTGAGATTTTATATCATACAGTAGTGTATAGTGAGATTTTCCCATCATGCAGTAGTGTATAGTGAGATTTTCCCATCACATAGTAGTGTATAGTGAGATTTTCCCATCATGCAGTAGTGTATAGTGAGATTTTCCCATCATACAGTAGATAGTAGTGTATAGTGAGATTTTCCCATCATGCAGTAGATAGTAGTGTATAGTGAGATTTTCCCATCAGATAGTAGTGAACAGTGAGATTTTCCCATCAGATAGTAGTGAATAGTGAGATTTTTTTATCATGCAGTATAGTAGTGTATAGTGAGATTTTCCCATCATGCAGTAGATAGTAGTGTATAGTGAGATTTTCCCATCATACAGTAGCATATAGTGAGATTTTCCTATCATACAGTAGTGTACAGTGAGATTTTCCTATCATACAGTAGTGTACAGTGAGATTTTCCTATCATACAGTAGTGTACAGTGAAATTTTCCTATCAGATAGTAGTGTATAGTGAGATTTTCCCATCATACAGTAGTGTATAGTGAGATTTTCCCATCATGCAGTAGTGTATAGTGAGATTTTCCCATCATGCAGTAGTGTATTGTGAGATTTTCCCATCAGATAGTAGTGTATAGTGAGATTTTCCTATCATGCAGTAGTGTATAGTGAGATTTTCCTATCATGCAGTAGTGTATAGTGAGATTTTCCTTATCATGCAGTAGTGTATAGAGAGATTTTCCCATCATGCAGTAGATAGTAGTGTATAGTGAGATTTTCCCATCATACAGTAGCATATAGTGAGATTTTCCCATCATACAGTAGTGTACAGTGAGATTTTCCCATCATACAGTAGTGTATAGTGAGATTTTCCCATCATGCAGTAGTGTATAGTGAGATTTTCCCATCATGCAGTAGTGTATAGTGAGATTTTCCCATCATGCAGTGGTGTATAGTGAGATTTTCCCATCATGCAGTAGTGTATAGTGAGATTTTCCTGTCATGCAGTAGTGTATAGTGAGATTTTCCCATCATGCAGTAGTGTATAGTGAGATTTTCCATCATGCAGTAGTGTATAGAGAGATTTTCCTATTATGCAGTAGATAGTAGTGTATAGTGAGATTTTCCCATCAGATAGTAGTGTATAGTGAGATTTTCCTATCGTGCAGGAATGTATGGTGAGATTTTCCCATCATGTAGTAGATAGTAATGTATAGTGAGATTTTCCCATCATACAGTAGTGTACAGTGAGATTTTCCCATCATACAGTAGTGTATAGTGAGATTTTCCCATCATACAGTAGTGTACAGTGAGATTTTTATATCATACAGTAGTGTATAGTGAGATTTTCCTATTATGCAGTAGTGTATAGTGAGATTTTCCTGTCACATAGTAGTGTATAGTGAGATTTTCCTATCATGCAGTAGTGTATAGTGAGATTTTCCTATCATACAGTAGATAGTAGTGTATAGTGAGATTTTCCTATCATGCAGTAGATAGTAGTGTATAGTGAGATTTTCCTATCAGATAGTAGTGTATAGTGAGATTTTCCTATCAGATAGTAGTGAACAGTGAGATTTTCCTATCATGCAGTAGATAGTAGTGTATAGTGAGATTTTCCTATCAGATAGTAGTGTATAGTGAGATTTTCCTATCAGATAGTAGTGAACAGTGAGATTTTCCTATCAGATAGTAGTGAATAGTGAGATTTTTTTATCATGCAGTAGATAGTAGTGTATAGTGAGATTTTCCTTTCATGCAGTAGATAGTAGTGTATAGTGAGATTTTCCTTTCATGCAGTAGATAGTAGTGTATAGTGAGATTTTCCTATCATACAGTAGTGTACAGTGAGATTTTCCCATCATACAGTAGTGTACAGTGAGATTTTCCCATCATACAGTAGTGTACAGTGAGATTTTCCCATCAGATAGTAGTGTATAGTGAGATTTTCCCATCATACAGTAGTGTATAGTGAGATTTTCCTATCATGCAGTAGTGTATAGTGAGATTTTCCTATCATGCAGTAGTCTATTGTGAGATTTTCCTATCAGATAGTAGTGTATAGTGAGATTTTCCTGTGATGCAGTAGTGTATAGTGAGATTTTCCTATCATGCAGTAGTGTATAGTGAGATTTTCTTATCATGCAGTAGTGTATAGAGAGATTTTCCCATCATGCAGCAGATAGTAGTGTATAGTGAGATTTTCCCATCATACAGTAGTGTATAGTGAGATTTTCCCATCAGATAGTAGTGTATAGTGAGATTTTCCCATCATGCAGTAGATACCAGTGTATAGTGAGATTTTCCCATCATACAGTAGTGTATAGTGAGATTTTCCCATCAGGTAGTAGTGTATAGTGAGATTTTCCCATCATGCAGCAGATAGTAGTGTACAGTGAGATTTTCCCATCAGATAGTAGTGTATAGTGAGATTTTCCCATCATGCAGTAGTGTATAGTGAGATTTTCCTATCATACAGTAGTGTATAGTGAGATTTTCCCATCATACAGTAGTGTATAGTGAGATTTTCCCATCATGCAGTAGTGTATAGTGAGATTTTCCCATCATGCAGTGGATAGTAGTGTATAGTGAGATTTTCCCATCAGATAGTAGTGTATAGTGAGATTTTCCCATCATACAGTAGTGTATAGTGAGATTTTCCCATCATGCAGTAGTGTATAGTGAGATTTTCCCATTATGCAGTAGATAGTAGTGTATAGTGAGATTTTCCCATCAGATAGTAGTGTACAGTGAGATTTTCCCATCAGATAGTAGTGTATAGTGAGATTTTCCATCAGATAGTAGTGTATAGTGAGATTTTCCCATCAGATAGTAGTGTATAGTGAGATTTTCCCATCATACAGTAGTGTATAGTGAGATTTTCCCATCATACAGTAGTGTATAGTGAGATTTTCCCATCATGCAGTAGATAGTAGTGTATAGTGAGATTTTCCCATCATACAGTAGTGTATAGTGAGATTTTCCCATCATACAGTAGTGTATAGTGAGATTTTCCCATCACATAGTAGTGTATAGTGAGATTTTCCATCATGCAGTAGTGTATAGTGAGATTTTCCCATCATACAGCAGATACCAGTGTATAGTGAGATTTTCCCATCATGCAGTAGTAGTGTATAGTGAGATTTTCCCATCATACAGTAGTGTATAGTGAGATTTTCCCATCATACAGTAGTGTATAGTGAGATTTTCCCATCATACAGTAGTGTATAGTGAGATTTTCCCATCATCAGTAGTGTATAGTGAGATTTTCCCATCATGCAGTAGTGTATAGTGAGATTTTCCCATCACATAGTAGTGTATAGTGAGATTTTCCCATCATGCAGTAGTGTATAGTGAGATTTTCCCATCATACAGTAGATAGTAGTGTATAGTGAGATTTTCCCATCATGCAGTAGATAGTGTATAGTGAGATTTTCCCATCAGATAGTAGTGTATAGTGAGATTTTCCCATCAGATAGTAGTGTATAGTGAGATTTTTTATCATCAGATAGTAGTGTATAGTGAGATTTTCCTTCATGCAGAGATAGTAGTGTATAGTGAGATTTTCCTCTTCATGCAGAGATAGTAGTGTATAGTGAGATTTTCCCATCATACAGCAGTATATAGTGAGATTTTCCCATCATACAGTAGTGTACAGTGAGATTTTCCCATCATACAGTAGTGTACAGTGAGATTTTCCCATCATACAGTAGTGTATAGTGAGATTTTCCCATCAGATAGTAGTGTATAGTGAGATTTTCCCATCATACAGTAGTGTATAGTGAGATTTTCCCATCATGCAGTAGTGTATAGTGAGATTTTCCCATCATGCAGTAGTGTATAGTGAGATTTTCCCATCAGATAGTAGTGTATAGTGAGATTTTCCTGTCATGCAGTAGTGTATAGTGAGATTTTCCCATCATGCAGTAGTGTATAGTGAGATTTTCTTATCATGCAGTAGTGTATAGTGAGATTTTCCCATCATGCAGTAGATAGTAGTGTATAGTGAGATTTTCCCATCATACAGCAGCATATAGTGAGATTTTCCCATCATACAGTAGTGTACAGTGAGATTTTCCCATCATACAGTAGTGTATAGTGAGATTTTCCCATCATGCAGTAGTATAGTGAGATTTTCCCATCATGCAGTAGTGTATAGTGAGATTTTCCCATCATGCAGTAGTGTATAGTGAGATTTTCCCATCATGCAGTGTATAGTGAGATTTTCCCATCATGCAGTAGTGTATAGTGAGATTTTCCCATCATGCAGTAGTGTATAGTGAGATTTTCCCATCATGCAGTAGTGTATAGTGAGATTTTCCCATCATGCAGTAGATAGTAGTGTATAGTGAGATTTTCCCATCAGATAGTAGTGTATAGTGAGATTTTCCCATCATGCAGTAGTGTATAGTGAGATTTTCCCATCATGTAGTAGTGATAGTAGTGTAGTGAGATTTTCCCATCATAGCAGTAGTGTATAGTGAGATTTTCCCATCATACAGTAGTGTATAGTGAGATTTTCCAATCATCAGTAGCAGTGTATAGTGAGATTTTCCCATCATACAGTAGTGTATAGTGAGATTTTCCCATCATGCAGTAGTGTATAGTGAGATTTTCCCATCACATAGTAGTGTATAGTGAGATTTTCCCATCATGCAGTAGTGTATAGTGAGATTTTCCCATCATACAGTAGATAGTAGTGTATAGTGAGATTTTCCCATCATGCAGAGATAGTAGTGTATAGTGAGATTTTCCCATCAGATAGTAGTGTATAGTGAGATTTTCCCATCAGATAGTAGTGTATAGTGAGATTTTCCCATCATGCAGTAGATAGTAGTGTATAGTGAGATTTTCCCATCAGATAGTAGTGTATAGTGAGATTTTCCCATCAGATAGTAGTGTACAGTGAGATTTTCCCATCAGATAGTAGTGTATAGTGAGATTTTCCTATCATGCAGCAGATAGTAGTGTATAGTGAGATTTTCCTCTCATGCAGTAGATAGTAGTGTATAGTGAGATTTTCCTATCATGCAGATAGTAGTGTATAGTGAGATTTTCCCATCATACAGCAGTGTATAGTGAGATTTTCCCATCATACAGTAGTGTACAGTGAGATTTTCCCATCATACAGTAGTGTATAGTGAGATTTTCCATCATACAGTAGTGTATAGTGAGATTTTCCCATCATGCAGTAGTGTATAGTGAGATTTTCCCATCATGCAGTAGTGTATAGTGAGATTTTCCCATCAGATAGTAGTGTATAGTGAGATTTTCCCATCATGCAGTAGTGTATAGTGAGATTTTCCCATCATGCAGTAGTGTATAGTGAGATTTTCCCATCATGCAGTAGTGTATAGTGAGATTTTCCCATCATGCAGATAGTAGTGTATAGTGAGATTTTCCCATCATAGTAGTAGTGTATAGTGAGATTTTCCCATCAGATAGTAGTGTATAGTGAGATTTTCCCATCATGCAGATAGTAGTGTAGTGAGATTTTCCCATCATACAGCAGTGTATAGTGAGATTTTCCCATCATGCAGTAGTGTATAGTGAGATTTTCCCATCATGCAGCAGATAGTAGTGTATAGTGAGATTTTCCCATCAGATAGTAGTGTATAGTGAGATTTTCCCATCATGCAGCAGTGTATAGTGAGATTTTCCCATCATGCAGTAGTGTATAGTGAGATTTTCCCATCATGTAGTGGATAGTAGTGTATAGTGAGATTTTCCCATCAGATAGTAGTGTATAGTGAGATTTTCCCATCATACAGTAGTGTATAGTGAGATTTTCCTATCATGCAGTAGTGTATAGTGAGATTTTCCCATTATGTAGCAGATAGTGTATAGTGAGATTTTCCCATCAGATAGTAGTGTATAGTGAGATTTTCCCATCAGATAGTAGTGTATAGTGAGATTTTCCCATCAGATAGTAGTGTATAGTGAGATTTTCCCATCATACAGCAGTGTATAGTGAGATTTTCCCATGATACAGTAGTGTATAGTGAGATTTTCCCATCATGCAGATAGTAGTGTATAGTGAGATTTTCCTATCATACAGTAGTGTATAGTGAGATTTTCCCATCATACAGTAGTGTATAGTGAGATTTTCCCATCACATAGTAGTGTATAGTGAGATTTTTCATCATGCAGTAGTGTATAGTGAGATTTTCCTCATCATACAGTAGATAGTGTGTATAGTGAGATTTTCCCATCATGCAGTAGTAGTAGTATAGTGAGATTTTCCCATCATGCAGTAGTGTATAGTGAGATTTTCCCATCATACAGTAGTGTATAGTGAGATTTTCCCATCATACAGTAGTGTATAGTGAGATTTTCCCATCATGCAGTAGTGTATAGTGAGATTTTCCCATCATGCAGTAGTGTATAGTGAGATTTTCCCATCATGCAGTAGTGTATAGTGAGATTTTCCCATCATGCAGTAGTGTATAGTGAGATTTTCCCATCATGCAGTAGTGTATAGTGAGATTTTCCTATCATGCAGTAGTGTATAGTGAGATTTTCCTATCATGCAGTAGTGTATAGTGAGATTTTCCCATCATGCAGTAGTGTATAGTGAGATTTTCCCATCAGATAGTAGTGTATAGTGAGATTTTCCCATCGTGCAGGAATGTATAGTGAGATTTTCCCATCATGTAGCAGATAGTAATGTATAGTGAGATTTTCCCATCATACAGTAGTGTATAGTGAGATTTTCCCATCATACAGTAGTACAGTGAGATTTTCCCATACAGTAGTGTACAGTGAGATTTTATATCAGTGTAGTGTATAGTGAGATTTTCCTATCATGCAGTAGTGTATAGTGAGATTTTCCCATCACATAGTAGTGTATAGTGAGATTTTCCCATCATGCAGTAGTGTATAGTGAGATTTTCCCATCATACAGCAGATAGTAGTGTATAGTGAGATTTTCCCATCATGCAGCAGATAGTAGTGTATAGTGAGATTTTCCCATCAGATAGTAGTGTATAGTGAGATTTTCCCATCAGATAGTAGTGTATAGTGAGATTTTTTTATCATGCAGTGCAGATAGTAGTGTATAGTGAGATTTTCCTTCATGCAGAGATAGTAGTGTATAGTGAGATTTTCCCATCATACAGCAGCATATAGTATAGTGAGATTTTCCCATCATACAGTAGTGTATAGTGAGATTTTCCCATCATACAGTAGTGTATAGTGAGATTTTCCCATCATACAGTAGTGTACAGTGAGATTTTCCCATCAGATAGTAGTGTATAGTGAGATTTTCCCATCATACAGTAGTGTATAGTGAGATTTTCCCATCATGCAGTAGTGTATAGTGAGATTTTCCCATCATGCAGTAGTGTATATAGTGAGATTTTCCCATCAGATAGTAGTGTATAGTGAGATTTTCCCATCATGCAGTAGTGTATAGTGAGATTTTCCCATCATGCAGTAGTAGTAGTATAGTGAGATTTTCCCATCATACAGTAGCATATAGTGAGATTTTCCCATCATACAGTAGTGTACAGTGAGATTTTCCCATCATGCAGTAGTGTATAGTGAGATTTTCCCATCATGCAGTAGTGTATAGTGAGATTTTCCCATCATGCAGTAGTGTATAGTGAGATTTTCCCATCATGCAGTAGTGTATAGTGAGATTTTCCCATCATGCAGTAGTGTATAGTGAGATTTTCCCATCATGCAGTAGTGTATAGTGAGATTTTCCCATCATGCAGTAGTGTATAGTGAGATTTTCCCATCATGCAGTAGTGTATAGTGAGATTTTCCTATCATGCAGCAGATAGTGTGTATAGTGAGATTTTCCCATCAGATAGTAGTGTATAGTGAGATTTTCCTCATCATCAGAAATGTATAGTGAGATTTTCCCATCATGCAGTAGATAGTAATGTATAGTGAGATTTTCCCATCATGCAGTAGTGTACAGTGAGATTTTCCCATCATGCAGTAGTGTATAGTGAGATTTTCCCATCATACAGTAGTGTATAGTGAGATTTTCCATCATCAGTAGTGTATAGTGAGATTTTCCCATCATGCAGTAGTGTATAGTGAGATTTTCCCATCAGCAGCAGTGTATAGTAGTGTATAGTGAGATTTTCCCATCATGCAGTAGTGTATAGTGAGATTTTCCCATCATGCAGCAGTGTATAGTGAGATTTTCCTATCATACAGCAGATAGTAGTGTATAGTGAGATTTTCCCATCATGCAGCAGATAGTAGTGTATAGTGAGATTTTCCCATCAGATAGTAGTGTATAGTGAGATTTTCCCATCAGATAGTAGTGAATAGTGAGATTTTCCCATCATGCAGTAGATAGTAGTGTATAGTGAGATTTTCCCATCAGATAGTAGTGTATAGTGAGATTTTCCCATCAGATAGTAGTGTACAGTGAGATTTTCCCATCAGATAGTAGTGTATAGTGAGATTTTTTTTATCATGCAGTAGATAGTAGTGTATAGTGAGATTTTCCTCTCATGCAGTAGATAGTAGTGTATAGTGAGATTTTCCTTCATGCAGCAGATAGCAGTGTATAGTGAGATTTTCCTATCATACAGTAGTGTATAGTGAGATTTTCCCATCATACAGTAGTGTACAGTGAGATTTTCCCATCATGCAGTAGTGTATAGTGAGATTTTCCATCATACAGTAGTGTATAGTGAGATTTTCCCATCAGATAGTAGTGTATAGTGAGATTTTCCCATCATGCAGTAGTGTATAGTGAGATTTTCCCATCATGCAGTAGTGTATAGTGAGATTTTCCCATCATGCAGTAGTGTATAGTGAGATTTTCCCATCAGATAGTAGTGTATAGTGAGATTTTCCTATCATGCAGTAGTGTATAGTGAGATTTTCCCATCATGCAGTAGTGTATAGTGAGATTTTCCTATCATGCAGTAGTGTATAGTGAGATTTTCCCATCATGCAGCAGATAGTAGTGTATAGTGAGATTTTCCCATCATACAGTAGTGTATAGTGAGATTTTCCTATCAGATAGTAGTGTATAGTGAGATTTTCCCATCATGCAGCAGATAGTAGTGTACAGTGAGATTTTCCCATCATACAGTAGTGTATAGTGAGATTTTCCCATCAGGTGGTAGTGTATAGTGAGATTTTCCTATCATGCAGTAGATAGTAGTGTACAGTGAGATTTTCCCATCAGATAGTAGTGTATAGTGAGATTTTCCATCATGCAGCAGTGTATAGTGAGATTTTCCATCATGCAGTGGATAGTAGTGTATAGTGAGATTTTCCCATCAGACAGTAGTGTATAGTGAGATTTTCCTATCAGATAGTAGTGTATAGTGAGATTTTCCCATCATACAGTAGTGTATAGTGAGATTTTCCCATCGTGAAGTAGTGTATAGTGAGATTTTCCTATAGCAGTAGTGTATAGTGAGATTTTCCCATCAGATAGTAGTGTATAGTGAGATTTTCCCATCATGCAGTAGTGTATAGTGAGATTTTCCCATCAGATAGTAGTGTATAGTGAGATTTTCCTCATCATGCAGTAGTGTATAGTGAGATTTTCCTCCTCATGCAGTAGTGTATAGTGAGATTCCCCATCATAGTAGTGTATAGTGAGATTTTCCCATCCCACAGTAGTGTATAGTGAGATTTTCCTATCGTGCAGTAGTGTATAGTGAGATTTTCCCATCAGATAGTAGTGTATAGTGAGATTTTCCCATCATGCAGTAGTGTATAGTGAGATTTTCCTATCATGCAGTAGTGTATAGTGAGATTTTCCCATCATACAGTAGTGTATAGTGAGATTTTCCTATCAGTACAGTAGTGTATAGTGAGATTTTCCTATCAGATAGTAGTGTATAGTGAGATTTTCCCATCATACAGTAGTGTATAGTGAGATTTTCCTATCATGCAGTAGTGTATAGTGAGATTTTCCCATCATGCAGTAGTGTATAGTGAGATTTTCCCATCAGATAGTAGTGTATAGTGAGATTTTCCCATCATGCAGTAGTGTATAGTGAGATTTTCCTATCATGCAGTAGTGTATAGTGAGATTTTCCCATCATGCAGTAGTGTATAGTGAGATTTTCCCATCATGCAGTAGATAGTAGTGTATAGTGAGATTTTCCCATCATACAGTAGTGTACAGTGAGATTTTCCCATCATGCAGTAGTGTATAGTGAGATTTTCCCATCATGCAGTGTATAGTGAGATTTTCCCATCATGCAGTAGTGTATAGTGAGATTTTCCCATCATGCAGTAGTGTATAGTGAGATTTTCCCATCATGCAGTAGTGTATAGTGAGATTTTCCCATCAGCAGTAGTGTATAGTGAGATTTTCCCATCATGCAGTAGTGTATAGTGAGATTTTCATCATGCAGTAGTGTATAGTGAGATTTTCCCATGCAGCAGATAGTAGTGTATAGTGAGATTTTCCCATCAGATAGTAGTGTATAGTGAGATTTTCCCATCGTGCAGGAATGTATAGTGAGATTTTCCCATCATGCAGTAGATAGTAATGTATAGTGAGATTTTCCATCATACAGTAGTGTATAGTGAGATTTTCCCATCATACAGTAGTGTATAGTGAGATTTTCCCATCATACAGTAGTGTACAGTGAGATTTTCCTATCACACAGCAGTGTATAGTGAGATTTTCCTATCATGCAGTAGTGTATAGTGAGATTTTCCCATCACATAGTAGTGTATAGTGAGATTTTCCCATCATGCAGTAGTGTATAGTGAGATTTTCCCATCACAGCAGATAGTAGTGTATAGTGAGATTTTCCCATCATGCAGCAGATAGTAGTGTATAGTGAGATTTTCCCATCAGATAGTAGTGTATAGTGAGATTTTCCTATCAGATAGTAGTGTACAGTGAGATTTTCCCATCAGATAGTAGTGTATAGTGAGATTTTCCCATCATGCAGCAGATAGTAGTGTATAGTGAGATTTTCCCATCAGATAGTAGTGTATAGTGAGATTTTCCCATCAGATAGTAGTGTATAGTGAGATTTTCCCATCAGATAGTAGTGTATAGTGAGATTTTTCCATCACCGCAGTATAGTAGTGTATAGTGAGATTTTCCTTCATGCAGTAGATAGTAGTGTATAGTGAGATTTTCCTTCATGCAGTAGATAGTAGTGTATAGTGAGATTTTCCCATCATACAGCAGCATAGTAGTGAGATTTTCCCATCATACAGTAGTGTACAGTGAGATTTTCCTATCATACAGTAGTGTACAGTGAGATTTTCCCATCAGATAGTAGTGTATAGTGAGATTTTCCCATCATACAGTAGTGTATAGTGAGATTTTCCTATCATGCAGTAGTGTATAGTGAGATTTTCCCATCATGCAGTAGTGTATAGTGAGATTTTCCCATCATGCAGTAGTGTATAGTGAGATTTTCCCATCAGATAGTAGTGTATAGTGAGATTTTCCCATCATGCAGTAGTGTATAGTGAGATTTTCCCATCATGCAGTAGTGTATAGTGAGATTTTCATCATGCAGTAGTGTATAGTGAGATTTTCCCATCATGCAGTAGATAGTAGTGTATAGTGAGATTTTCCTATCATACAGTAGTGTATAGTGAGATTTTCCCATCAGACAGTAGTGTATAGTGAGATTTTCATCATGCAGCAGATAGTAGTGTATAGTGAGATTTTCCCATCACAGTAGTGTATAGTGAGATTTTCCCATCAGGTGGTAGTGTATAGTGAGATTTTCCCATCATGCAGATAGTAGTGTATAGTGAGATTTTCCCATCACATAGTAGTGTATAGTGAGATTTTCCCATCATGCAGTAGTGTATAGTGAGATTTTCCCATCATGCAGAAGATAGTAGTGTATAGTGAGATTTTCCCATCAGATAGTAGTGTATAGTGAGATTTTCCTATCATGCAGCAGTAGTTGTATAGTGAGATTTTCCCATCATGCAGCAGATAGTAGTATATAGTGAGATTTTCCTATCATGCAGTAGATAGTAGTGTATAGTGAGATTTTCCCATGCATGCAGATAGTAGTGTATAGTGAGATTTTCCCATCATGCAGTAGTAGTAGTATAGTGAGATTTTCCCATCATGCAGTGTATAGTGAGATTCTCCCATCAGATAGCAGTAGTGAGATTTTCCCATCATGCAGTAGTATATAGTGAGATTTTCCCATCCCAGCAGTAGTGTATAGTGAGATTTTCCTATCAGCAGCAGTGTATAGTGAGATTTTCCCATCAGTGCAGTAGTGTATAGTGAGATTTTCCTATCATGCAGTAGTGTATAGTGAGATTTTCCCATCAGATAGTAGTGTATAGTGAGATTTTCCCATCATGCAGTAGTGTATAGTGAGATTTTCCCATCAGATAGTAGTGTATAGTGAGATTTTCCCTATCATGCAGTAGTGTATAGTGAGATTTTCCTCATCATGCAGTAGTGTATAGTGAGATTTTCCCATCATGCAGTAGTGTATAGTGAGATTTTCCTATCATGCAGTAGTATAGTGAGATTTTCCTATCCCACAGTAGTGTATAGTGAGATTTTCCTATCATGCAGTAGTGTATAGTGAGATTTTCCTATCATGCAGATAGTAGTGTATAGTGAGATTTTCCCATCATGCAGTAGTGTATAGTGAGATTTTCCTATCATGCAGTAGTGTATAGTGAGATTTTCTTATCATGTAGTGGATAGTAGTGTATAGTGAGATTTTCCCATCAGACAGTAGTGTATAGTGAGATTTTCCCATCAGATAGTAGTGTATAGTGAGATTTTCCCATCATGCAGTAGTGTATAGTGAGATTTTCCTATCATACAGTAGTGTATAGTGAGATTTTCCTATCATGCAGTAGTGTATAGTGAGATTTTCCCATCAGTAGTAGTGTGTATAGTGAGATTTTCCCATAGCAGTAGTGTATAGTGAGATTTTCCCATCATGTAGTAGTGTATAGTGAGATTTTCCTATCATGCAGTAGTGTATAGTGAGATTTTCCCATCAGATAGTAGTGTATAGTGAGATTTTCCTATCATGCAGTAGTGTATAGTGAGATTTTCCCATCATGCAGTAGTGTATAGTGAGATTTTCCCATCATGCAGTAGTGTATAGTGAGATTTTCCCATCATACAGTAGCATATAGTGAGATTTTCCCATCATACAGTAGTGTACAGTGAGATTTTCCCATCATACAGTAGTGTATAGTGAGATTTTCCCATCATGCAGTAGTGTATAGTGAGATTTTTCCTATCATGCAGTGTATAGTGAGATTTTCCCATCATGCAGTAGTGTATAGTGAGATTTTCCATCATGCATCATAGTGAGATTTTCCCAGTGTATAGTGAGATTTTCCCATCATGCAGTAGTGTATAGTGAGATTTTCCCTATCATGCAGTAGTGTATAGTGAGATTTTCCCATTATGCAGCAGATAGTAGTGTATAGTGAGATTTTCCCATCAGATAGTAGTGTATAGTGAGATTTTCCCATCAGATAGTAGTGTATAGTGAGATTTTCCCATCATCGCAGTAATGTATAGTGAGATTTTCCCATCACACAGTAGTGTACAGTGAGATTTTCCCATCATGTACAGTAGTGTATAGTGAGATTTTCCCTATCACAGCAGTGTATATCACACAGTGTGTAGATTTTCCCATCATGCAGTAGTGTAGTAGTGAGATTTTCCCATCACATAGTAGTGTAGTAGTGAGATTTTCCCATCAGCAGTGTATAGTGAGATTTTCCCATCATGCAGATAGTAGTGTATAGTGAGATTTTCCCATCATGCAGCAGATAGTAGTGTATAGTGAGATTTTCCCATCAGATAGTAGTGTATAGTGAGATTTTCCCATCAGATAGTAGTGTATAGTGAGATTTTCCTATCAGATAGTAGTGTATAGTGAGATTTTCCCATCAGATAGTAGTGTATAGTGAGATTTTCCTTATCATGCAGTAGATAGTAGTGTATAGTGAGATTTTCCTTCATGCAGTAGATAGTAGTGTATAGTGAGATTTTCCCATCATACAGCAGCAGTATAGTGAGATTTTCCCATCATACAGTAGCATATAGTGAGATTTTCCTATCATACAGTAGTGTACAGTGAGATTTTCCATCATACAGTAGTGTATAGTGAGATTTTCCCCATCAGATAGTAGTGTATAGTGAGATTTCCATCATACAGTAGTGTATAGTGAGATTTTCCCATCATGCAGTAGTGTATAGTGAGATTTTCCCATCATGCAGTAGTGTATTGTGAGATTTTCCTATCGGATAGTAGTGTATAGTGAGATTTTCCTATCATGCAGTAGTGTATAGTGAGATTTTCCCATCATGCAGTAGTGTATAGTGAGATTTTCCTATCATGCAGTAGTGTATAGTGAGATTTTCCTATCATGCAGATAGTAGTGTATAGTGAGATTTTCCTATCATACAGTAGTGTATAGTGAGATTTTCCCATCATACAGTAGTGTACAGTGAGATTTTCCATCATACAGTAGCACATAGTGAGATTTTCCCATCATGGCAGCAGTATATATGAGATTTTCCCATCATAGCAGTAGTGTACAGTGAGATATTCCTATCACATAGTAGTGTATAGTGAGATTTCTCTATCACATAGTAGTGTATAGTGAGATTTTCCCATCATGCAGTAGTGTATAGTGAGATTTTCCCATCAGATAGTAGTGTATAGTGAGATTTTCCTATCAGATAGTAGTGTATAGTGAGATTTTCCCATCATGCAGTAGATAGTAGTGTACAGTGAGATTTTCCTAATCATACAGCAGTGTACAGTGAGATTTTCCTATCAGGTAGTAGTGTATAGTGAGATTTTCCTATCATGCAGTAGATAGTAGTGTATAGTGAGATTTTCCTATCATACAGTAGTGTACAGTGAGATTTTCCTATCAGATAGTAGTGTACAGTGAGATTTTCCTATCATACATAGTGAGATTTTCTTATCATGCAGTGATAGTAGTGTATAGTGAGATTTTCCCATCAGACAGCAGTGTATAGTGAGATTTTCCCATCAGATAGTAGTGTATAGTGAGATTTTCCCATCACAGCAGTGTATAGTGAGATTTTCCCATCGTGAAGTAGTGTATAGTGAGATTTTCCCATCAGTGCAGTAGTGTATAGTGAGATTTTCCCATCAGATAGTAGTGTATAGTGAGATTTTCCCATCATGCAGTAGTGTATAGTGAGATTTTCCCATCAGATAGTAGTGTATAGTGAGATTTTTCCCATCATGCAGTAGTGTATAGTGAGATTTTCCCATCAGATAGTAGTGTATAGTGAGATTCTTCCCGCAGCAGTAGTGTATAGTGAGATTTTCCCATCATGCAGTAGTAGTGCATAGTGAGATTTTCCCATCATGCAGTAGTGTATAGTGAGATTTTCCCATCAGGGCAGTAGTGTACAGTGAGATTTTCCCATCAGATAGTAGTGTATAGTGAGATTTTCCTATCATACAGCAGTGTATAGTGAGATTCTTCCCATCATGCAGTAGTATGTAAAGAGATCTTCCCATCATGCAGCAGTGTATAGTGAGACTTCCCATCAGATAGTAGTGTTACAGTGAGATTTCCTTCGTCGCAAAGTGCAGTGCAGTGAGATTCTCCCATCATGCAGCAGTGTATAGTGAGATTTTCCATCATGCAGTAGTGTATAGTGAGATTTTCCACTGGGCATGCAGATAGCAGTGTATAGTGAGATTTTCCATCATACAGTAGTGTATATAGTGAGATTTTCCCATCATACAGCAGTGTACAGTGAGATTTTCCCATCATACAGCAGTACACATAGTGAGATTTTCCCATCAGGGCCAGTAGCATATAGTGAGATTTTCCCATCATACAGTAGTGTACAGTGAGATATCCTCATCATATAGTAGTGTATAGTGAGATATTCCCTATCACATATTAGTGTATAAAGTGAGATTCTATCCCATGCAGTAGTGTATAGTGAGATTTTCCATCAGATAGTAGCAGTGTACAGTGAGATTTTCCCTATCAGATAGTAGTGTGCATAGTGAGATTTTCCTATCATGCAAAGTAGCAGATAGTAGTGCACAGAGATTTCTCCTATCATACAGCAGTGTATAGTGAGATTTTCCCATCAGGTAGTAGTGTATTGTGAGATTTTCCCATCACGCAGTAGATAGTAGTATAGTGATATTTCTCCATCATACAGTAGTGTACAGTGAGATTTTCCCATAGGATAGTAGAGTGCAGTGAGATTTCTCGTGATCATGCAGCAGTGTATAGTGAGATTTTCCTATCAGTGTAGTGATAGCAGTGCATAGTGAGATTTTCCCATCAGACAGTAGTAGTGTGTTAGTGAGATTTTCCTATCAGATACTAGCAGTATAGTGAGATTTTCCCATCCCACAGTAGTGTATAGTGAGATTTTCCCATCTATGAAGTAGTGTATAGTGAGATTTTCCTATAGTGCAGTAGTGGATAGTGAGATTTTCCTATCTGGGATAGTAGTGTATAGTGAGATTTTCCCATCATAGCAGTGTATAGTGAGATTTTCCCATCAGATAGTAGTGTATAGTGAGATTTTCCCATCACAGCAGTGTAGTAAAGATTTTCTCCATCATATGAGTAGTATAGTGAGATTTTCCTCCCATGCAGTAGTGTATAGTGAGATCTTCCCATATGCAGTAGTGTATAGTGAGATTTTCCTCATCATGCAGTAGTGTATAAGTGAGATTTTCCCATCCCACAGGTAGTGTATAGTGAGATTCTCCCATCATGCAGTAGTGTATAGTGAGATTTTCCCATCAGATAGTAGTATAGTGAGATTTTCCATCATGCAGAAAGTGTATAGTGAGATTTTCTCATCATGCAGTAGTGTATAGTAGTGAGATTTTCCCATTAGACGCAGTAGTGTATAGTGAGATTTTCCCATCAACAAGTGTATAGTGAGATTTTCCCACTCAGATAGTAGTGTATAGTGAGATTTTCCCATCATGCAGTAGTGTATAGTGAGATTTTCCCATGCATGCAGTAGTGTAGAGAGATTTCCCATCAGCAGTAGTGTATAGTGAGAGATTCTTCCTACCAGATATAGTGTAGTGAGTATCTTCCCATGACGCAGCAGCAGTGAGATTTTCCCATCATACAGCAGTGTATAGTGAGATTTTCTTACATCATACCACATAGTGCATATAGTGAGATTTTCCATCATCACAGTAGTGTATAGTGAGATTTTCCCATGCAGTGCAGTGTATATGAGATTTTCCCATCAAGTAGTGTATAGTGAGATTTTCCTATCATGCTGCAGTGTATAGTGAGATTTTCCCATCAGATAGTAGTGTATAGTGAGATTTTCCTCATCATGCAGTAGTGTATAGTGAGATTTTCCCATCAGATAGTAGTGTATAGTGAGATTTCTCCCATCATGCAGTATGTATAGTGAGATTCTCCTATCATACAGTAGTGTATAGTGAGATTTTCCTATCATGCAGTAGTGTATAGTGAGATTTTCCCATCCTGCAGTGTATAGTGAGATTTTCCCATCGCAGCAGTGCAGTACTCTTCCCATGCAGCAGTGCATAGTGAGACCACCATGCAGTATAGTGAGATTTTTCCCATCACACAGCAGTCTATAGAGATTTTCCCATCGCAGCAGTGTATGAAATTTCATCCCACAACACAGTGTACATAGTGAGATTCTCCCATCCCAGCAGTCTACAGCAGTAGATCACCCAGTGCATAGTGAAAGTCTACCCATGGATCCTGCAGTCAGATAGCAAGTGAGATTCCTTTCATCGCAGTAGTGGCATTCTTCCAATCAGATACAGTATAGTGAGATTTTCCCACTAAGCAGCAGTATAGTGAGTATTTTATCGCAGCAGTGTATAGTGAGATTTTCCCATCATGCAGTAGTGTAGCAGTGAGATTTTCCCATCAGTAGCAGTGTATAGTGAGATTTTTCATCATGCCAGAAAGTATAGTGAGATTCTCCTATCGCAGTGGTGTAGTGAGATTTTCCCACTGGGGATTGTAGTGTAGCAGTGAGATCTCACCACAGATCAGAAGTGTATAGTGAGATTTTCCAATCAGTGCGGTATAGTGAGATTTCTACAGATTTTCCCCATCATGCAGCAGTGCAGTAGCGATTTTCTCCATCATGCAGTAGTGTATAGTGAGATTTTCCCATCATGCAGCAGTAGTGTAGTGAGATTTTCCCATCGTGCAGTAGTGTATAGTGAGAGTTGCCATCACGCAGTGTATAGTGAGATTCCCATCGCAGCAGATAGAAGCGTATAGTGAGACTTTCTCATCTAGCATGTATAAATAAGAGTATGGCATTCCCATCGCATAGTAGATAGTATAGTGAGATTTTCCCATCCGACAGTGCAGTGTATAGTGAGATTTTCCCATCGATAGCAGTGTACAGTGAGATCTCCCATCACAGTGTATAGTGAGATTTTCCCATCATACAGTAGTGCATAGTGAGATTTTCCCATCAGTGCAGTAGGCAAGTGAGATTTCCATCATCGCAGTAGTGTATAGTGAGATTTTCCTCATCCACAGTAGTGTACAGTGAGATTTTTCCCATCATACAGTAGTGTACAGTGATTTTCCATCGTGTTGTAGTGCAGCGAGATTCTTCCCATCAGATAGCAGTAGTATAGTGAGATTTTCCCATCGCAGTGTACAAAGTGAGATTTTCC